>NC_134420.1:57216619-57543762 GCF_030867145.1 Opisthocomus hoazin | reverse complement strand
CAGACTGGTTTTGTCTAATCTTAATTTTCCACGTAACCAGACAAATACATCCTTTTCAAAAATTTTAACAAGGTTTAAGTTACACGGCAAAACTCTGCTTTTCAAAGTTTGTAAAAGTAATTTGTAGCGGAGAACTCCAGCATTCTCTGAGTCACGTCTGAAACACTTTGAAAATATTCACATCGATAAATATTTTCCTGTGTGGTTCTCAGAAGTTACCATTTCTGGAACAAAACTTAGTGGTTGTAGTTTGATTTTTGTGTATAACATACAGGTATTTAAGGTTCTGTTTTAAAAATAAATTTAATATTGTTCTCTAACTCTCAAAACCAGGTTGTTTTCTGGGTTTGCATTTATGATCCCAGAAAATCAGACTTTTTGTGCTTCTCAAGTGTGTTTTTTTCCCTAGGGAGTTGAATCTTCTTGATACAGCATGCCACTAATACAGAACACATAACGTAACAAATATTAAGAGTCAACATTTCTACAGAAGGGATGGTAACTGTCAGGCCACTACTGTTATCCGGGAAAAGACGGATCCCATAAGAATGGAAGCCATGATTAAGTAGCATACCATAGAGAACACAATCCCCTTGCCAGTGCCAAGGAAGTGCAGAAAGGGAGCTACAGGTCTCTCAGCTCTCAATAGGTCGCCATCCGAATTTTCTAGGATTAGTCTGTGTCAGAGCTCTCCAGGGAAACTGTCATTTCCACCACACGTTCTTGTGCTTACAGATGACATCGGTTTCACAGGAGTGAAAGCGGCCATACAAATCCAACAAGCCAATTTTTCATCTTTGAGCCATATATTGTACTTCAAATCCAGGTTTGATTTCGTAAAGGAATTACACGTTAGCAAGGGCAAATCAGTGAAACATTTCTGACACGAACCATTAATATGAGAAGATCATGACATTTCTTCTGGATTCATTTAATAATGCTGGAAATGTCTCTCTTTCACTTATCTAAATTAGACCTTTCAGATAGGAACCAAATCTTAGATTTAGAGTGTATACACTGAAGACACAGAAAGACCACCTCACTACATCTACGACCTTTTGCACTGTGAATAGAAGAACAAACTAGAAAGTCATTGTGTTGCCTTTTTTTTTTTTTTCCTTTCTCCATTTTCTTTACTAGAAAAAAAAAGACTTCATTACTGGATGTCAACATGAAAACAGGAATTTACCTACTTCTATTAAGTGAAATATGTGTTGAAATCAGCAAGGCTGGCATCAAACCTAAAACTCCAAAGAAGGAAAAAGAGAGTAATTTCTTGGAAAGAAATAAAAATGTCAACATTTCTGAAGCGTGGCATCATCATAAAAACATCTCTAAACCTTTTGAGGAGCGAGGTCTTGAAGAGTTCACTCTTTACAATTTCACTGAAAAGACTGCAAATTTTGGATTTAACCTCTACAGAAAAATCGCAGTGACACATGATAACAACATAATCATCTCTCCCCTTTCCGTATCAGCTCTCATGACCGCATATATGCTGGCAGCCAGAGGGGAAACACACAGACAAATAGAAAAAGCTCTAAACCTCCAGGCTCTGAAGGACAGAGTGGATCGCCATCATTTACCAGCTTTGTTTAAACAACTGAAAGATAACATCACGATGAATGAAGAACTTCTCCTTGTGCAAGGTACTCTTTCTTTTATCCAAAAGGACTTCAGACTCAAGGAGTCTTTCTTCAATTTATCTAAGCAGTACTTTGATATGGAATTCCTGAGAGTGGACTTTACAAACTTCACAAAGGCAAAATTCGTCATAAATCAAAATATTAACAAAAGGACCAAAGGAAAAATCCCTGAGCTTTTTGAAGAGCTTGAGCGCCATAATAAACTGCTACTTGTAGACTACATTTTCTTTAAAGGTAACTGTTGTTTTTGTTTTTCCAAACAATTATATATTAGAAGAAACAGGACTCTGGCTTCATCTGCCTTAGGAGAAGTTTAAATGAATTCAGATGTCCTGACCTCTAAATCTTTGTCTAGATTTTCTTTCTTCTATCAGGTTCATTTCACAGGAAATTATTTTTCATGCTAGGGAATTCTTCTATGTTTTCTTCCACACAACAGAGCCTCAAAGGGAACAACAGCCCTGCATCAAACTATCTCAATCCATCTGCAAGCGATCCCTCTTTATGACTAAAAAAGATGTTTAATTTTCACTCACCAATTAAAATGAAAAAGCCTTAATCATGATACTTTTTGAATGCTGAATACTGGGCATAAAAGCATTGAATGTCTTTACACAGTACATAAAATCATGAAAACAAGAATAATTTCTCTATTTCAGTCAAGAAATTTTTTCCCTAGAGGAATCAAAGTGACAAAGTACCCCAATATATCACCTTAAAAGGCGAGGGAAAGAAACAGCTGTGATAGACAGACTGTTCTGTGGAGAGGTCCTCTACTGCCAAACATCTTATGCTCCTTCTCCTGCTGTTGAGGTCTTTCTGACCGCTGGCTTAGAAGATAGATAAGGGACTCCAAGAGGAGGTCGTGGCAATGACAGGGAGCCACAGCCCACCCTTTACTCTGAAGCCGCCATACGGAGGCCAGAGACACCTGGTTAGGTAAACAGCACAGACAAAGAGCTAGGGCGACACAGGGGACAAGAGGCCTGCTGTGCAGAGAACCCGCAGTCACAGCCACTACTCCAGGCCAAGACACCCAGCAGGTGCCATCCATGGAAACCCCACTAAAATAAATGCAAACTTGAGAACAAAGAAAATTACCCCCCAGCCATACAGTCTCCCTATGGACTAAGTTTATTCTTTCATATTTACAAAAGTGCAGTTTATCCAATGCCAAGGTTACTCTCCCTGGCAGAAAATCAGAGAAAATAGATAAATGGCTGTAGCTACATTTGAAAGCAATGGTAGAGATCAGAATCATTAGCACAGAAGAGGACACATTCCAGTGCACCTTACAAGTCAGCGCACTGCTGAATTCCCATCCAAAAGGCTCTGTAATTGATTTGAAAACACGACATTGAACAGCTGGTAGAGAATTCCAGAGAAGGTGATATGTTTATAAAAGATGAATGCTTACATGGCATTCAAAAACCAAAAATGATATTAGTTCTCAAACTGACTGGCAACTAATCAACCTTAGAAAAACAATTTCCCTCCTTTCCCTGCAAATGAAGGAGTTTATTTTGTGTATTGCTTCCTTTTCCTGCTGTAAAAAATTTAAAGCACGTATACTACATATACAGCAATTGTCATCCACTTATCCCAGACACACCTGACATCCACTTCAACTACATACAGGAAATATCCTATACTTTCTTTAAGGATTTTCTGAATATTTTTCTGAACAAATCTGAATGCATATAATTATTTAATTTCTTTCCTTCCTCAGGTAAGTGGGTCTATCCATTCAATTCCAAATTCACAGAAACGGAGACCTTCCACATCAACAAATACAGAAGCGTACAGGTACCCATGATGTTCAAGTCAGACAAAGTTAATTCAACTTTTGACGAGAACTTAAGATGCACTGTGATAAAGCTACCCTACAAAGGGAAAGCCCACCTGCTGATTGTCATCCCAGAAAAGGAGGGAGATTACATTTCACTTGAAGACCATTTGACTACAGAGCTTGTGGACTCCTGGCTTGGAAACATGAAAACCAGGTATTGCTTTGACATCCATTGTCCTTAATGTCTTTTATGTCTTGCAGCAAAGCAATAAAGCATAACAAAGATTAGCTGGTCTTCCTAAGCCCTTAAACATGCTGGTGTCTCTGCAGCATTAGGTATCTACAAAGTAGGGGTCCTTTAATGGCCTACTTGCAGCCCAAGTGGCATGTGAAAGCTTCTACTCTGAGTGACAAGTCTGTGGCTCATCTCAGATACAAATGTTTCTCTGAGGGCACAGGCAACCTAGATTTCCCAAATTCTTCCTTAGGCCTTCCCTTCTCTCTCCGTAAATTTAGCACTGCCAGGCAAAGTGCACAGTAAATCTAGATATGCAGTATATTTACGAAACATTTCCTACCAGTGGAAACTCAGAGTAATGGATAAATTTGAATATGAAACTGTTAACCCAAATTATTCCAGTGAAATGGAATGGAACACCTCTCCTATGAGGAAAGGCTGAATGAGCTGGGGCTGTTCAGCCTGGAGAAGAGAACGCTGCAGGGAGACCTCATAGCAGCCTTCCAGTGCCCAATGGAGGCCTACAGGAAAGCTAGGGAGGGACTTTTTACAAGGGCATGGAGTGACAGGACAACAGGTAACAGCTTCAAGCTGAAAGAGGTTAGCTTTAGATTAGATATAAGGAAGAAGTTCTTTACTCTGAGGGTGCTGAGGCACTGGCACAGGTTGCCCAGAGGATTGCTGCGGATGCCCCTCTCTGGGAGTGTTCAAGGCCAGGTTGGACGGGGCTTTGAGCAACCTGGTCTAGTGGAAGGTGTCCCCGCCCATGGCAGGGGGCTTGGAACTAGATTATCTCTAAGGTGCCTTCCAACCCAAACTGCTCTATGATTGTACGATTCTATGAAGTGTGATTCCTGAAGTGATAATTCTTCGCACTAGTCAATAAATCAGTGTGTCACCCTGGTATCAGGGCACTCACTGGAAGTGCTGGTGGCAGTATTTTATAGAGAAAAGGAAATTATTTCTATCAATCATCTTTGGCAGTCAGCACGTCAGAGACAATATTCTGCCAACTTAAATTCCAGCAGACTCTAGTTTTTGCCTCTTCTTTTTACCGTATAAAGCTTAATTCCCCAGTAGCATGCATTTCAGCAGCCAAGTGATCTACCACACAGTCCAAGTTTGCACTGAACTTTTTTTTTCCCCCAAACAGAAAAGTGGATATTTCATTTCCAAAGTTCAAACTAGAACAAAAATACAAAATGAAGAAATTGCTTCATGCTCTTGGAATTAAAAACCTCTTTACACGTACAGCAGATCTTGGTCATCTCACAGATCAAACATATGTAGCAGTTTCACAGGTAAGCTTCCTAAAATTATTTGCTATTTCAATTGTAATAGTATATAAAGGGCCCAGCCAAGAGACTGTATCATATACACTTACAGGGACACTAATAGCAAAGGACCTCCTCTGCCAAGTACATGGAATCTGCACACCTTAATCAGTTTAGATCCCACTTCAAGTGCGAGGTGTGTAGAAGGTGCGGTTACATTTCACACGTGCTTAACACCTTCCAAAGCTATCCCATCCCAGGAGGAAAGCTCTGCCTCAAGAAGAATACAGTTGGGGGGGGGAAGGACGAAAATCAAACAAAAACCATGAACAAGAAAAATACTGTAAATGACAGTCAAGTGGCAAAAGCTGGAGCAAGGAAGGAAACCCAGAGAGGGAATCCTTCACACACAGTCCAGAAACAGGTATTCTTAACAAATAAAGAACTTTAGAATGCTCAGATAATGAAACCTCAGAAAGTAACAATGAAAAAGAGAAGTTGAAGTAGTCTTGTCTTTTCTTCTGTGTAACTTGGCAGAGAAAAAACAATCTCACAGCAAAGCATTAGCACAACACAGTTGCGTTCCAGCCCATACGGATGTTCTACTTCATACACCAAAACTTTTAAAGATCAGCACTTAAACAGGAAAAGGCAAGGGTGGTGAATGGCCAAGAGAGAGGAACGCAGCCCCACGGAAAAAGAGGAGGAAGAGAAGACAACTCAGTACCACTATTTAAGGAAGAACAAAGATGAATTTCAGAAGACTGACAGAAAACAGAAGCAGAATGAGAAGCAGAAAAGAACGGAAGAGAAAGGACTTTACAGCCACACCAATATCAGAAAGGAACCAGTCCATGTGACCAGAGACATCCCAGGAAGAAGAAACAGCTAGACTACATAAAAGACAATTTCCTGGTGACAGGAAATTAAGAGTGATGGTCAAAGAAAGAAGATAAAAGAGATACCAGGACTGGAGTGTGTGGAACAAGATGAAATGAAATTAATGTTAAGTGTAAATTCATACATTAAAGTAAAAAAATGTCTGCAACAAGCTGCATTTATGAACAGTTGAGGAAAACAAGACTCAAATGGGATTGACACAGGATTTAAAAATATACCTTTATAAACCTATGTAAGGAATTCACATAATGCAATTGCTTGTGGTCATATAGGGTTGTATCACGTTCATAATGTAGGACCATAAGTCTGGGAGAGACTTCACAGAATCACAGATTAGTTTAGGTTGGAAAGGACCTCTGGAGGTCAAGTGGTCCAACCACCTGCTCAAGCAGGGTCACCTAGAGCCAGTTGCCGAGGTCCATGTCCAGATGGCTTTTGAATATCTCCAAGGAGGGAGACTTCACAGCCTCTCTGGGCAACCTGTGCTAGTGCTCAGTCACCCTCACAATGAAAAGGCGTTTCCTGATGTTCAGAGGGAACCTCCTGTCCTTCGGTTTGTGCCCACTGCCTCTTGTTATGCCACCAGGCATCAGTGATAACAGCCTGATTCCACCTTATTTGCACTCTCCCTTCAGGTATTTGTACTCGATCAGAAAGAATTCTTCTAAGCTATTGGTGCCGCTGTTACAAGTCTCCCTACACCAAATCCTTCCACAAGCCTTTGTGATTTGCCAAAACTGTTAATTAGTGGCATGACAAACACTTCTATACAAGTTTAAAAAACTCTAGGCCCTGAACTAGTTTTTCAAAATTATGCTGGCTTAACAAAATAACCTTTCAGGGAAATGTAACATCCTAAGAATAAATATTTAATGGATAAAATTGCAGTGATTTTCAGTTTGGTATAAACTATTTCACTTATGGGAATTTGTACTTTCGTCCCATCGTCTTGATCATATAACTATTCCACGCTGATTCACAGCAGTTAACATCATTGCGTTACAAAAAAATTACACTTGAATAGTAGCTGCTGATATTAGAAGCAATATGTGCATCAGCTACAAAGCGCCAGAAGAGCACCCTGTCCCTGTGAATCATAGAATAGTTTGGGTTGGAAGGGGCCTTAGAGATCATCTAATTCCAACCCCCCTGCCATGAGCGGGGACACCTTCCACCATACCAGGTTGCTCAAAGCCCCAACCAACCTGGCCTTGAACACTTCCAGGGAGGGGCATCCCCAGTTCAAGAAAGATGAGAAGCTACTGGAGAGAGTCCAGCAGAGGGCTACGAGGATGATGAGGGGACTGGAGCATCTGACCTATGAGGAGAGGCTGAGAGAGCTGGGCTTGTTCAGCCTGAAGAAGAGAAGGCTGAGAGGGGACCTAATAAATATCTTAAGGGTGGGTGTCAGGAGGATGGGGCCAGACTCTTTTCAGTGGTGCCCAGTGACAGGACAAGGTGCAATGGGCACAAACTGAAGCAGAGGAAGTTCCGTCTGAACATAAGGAAGAACTTCTTCACTCTGAGGGTGACGGAGCACTAGAACAGGTTGCCCAGGGAGGTTGTGGAGTCTCCTTCTCTGGAGATATTCAAAACCTGCCTGGATGCGGTCCTGTTCAGCCTGCTGTAGGTGACCCTGCTTCGGCAGGGGGGTTGGACTAGAAGAACCACAGAGGTCCCTTCCAACCCCTACCATTCTGCGATTCTGTGATTCTCTGGGCAACCTGTGCTGGTGCCTCACCATCCTCAGAGTGAAGAATTTGGTCCTTGTATCTAACCTAAATCGATCCTCTTTCAGCTTGAAGCTATTACCCCTTGTCCTATCACTCCATACCCTTGTAAAAAGTCCCTCCCCAGCTTTCTTATAGGTCCTCTTCAAGTACTGGACGACTGCTATGAAGTCTCCCTGCAGCGTTCTCTTCTCCAGGCTGAACACCAACTCTTTCAAGCTGTCTTCATATAAGAGGTGCTCTATCACCCTGATCATTTTTGTGGCCTTCTCTGGACCCGCTCCAACAGGTCCATGTCTTTCCTGTGCTGAGGGATCCAGAGCTGGATGCAGGACTCCAGGTTACATCTCACCAGAGCACAGCACAGGGGCAGAATCAGCTCCCTGGACCTGCTGACCATGCTGCTTTTGATTTGGCCCAGGATACGGTTAGCCTTCTGGGCTGCGAGTGCACATTGGCAAGTCATATTGTGGTTCTGATCAACCAGCATCCCCAAGTCCTTCTCCTCAAGGCTGCTTTCAATCCATTCTCTGCCCAGGCTGCATTTGTGCTTGGGATTGACCCGACCCATACCTGCACTTGGCTTTGCTGAACTTCATGAGGTTCACAGGGGCCCATCACTCAAGCCAGCATTAAATAAGCCTGCTCTGGATGGCATCCCTTCCCTCCAGTGTGTCCACCACACCACACAGCTTGGTGTTGTCAGCAAACTTGCGAGGGTGCACTCAGTCCTGCTGTCCAACTCACCAACAAATATGTTAAACAGTGCTGGTCCCAATGCCAACCCTTGAGGAACACCACTCGTCACTGGTCTCCACATCGAGCTGTTGACCACAACTATTTGAGTGTGACCATCCAGCCCATTTCTTACCCACTGAGTGGTCCACCCATCAAATCCATGTCTCTCCAATTTAGAGACAAGGATGTCATGCAGAACAGTGCCAAATGCTTTGCACAAGTCCAAGTAGATAACATCAATTGCTCTTCCTTTACCCACCAATGCTGTAACTGTTGAATAATGATAGCCAGTTTAAATTTAGGTACATTTAGCAGAGAGCTCAATACTGGTGAAGTCCTTCAACCATCTTTACATAAGTCATTCCTAGAATTAGGAATCTGGGAGTTGGGAATGCACTAGCTGACTAGGCAGTTGACCAATACAGACCTAAATATAGGAAAAGTACTCCGAGGTACACACAGGCTGAAAGAACAAGAAGGGATCAGATTCTGCCAGGTTTGCAGTTTCAGTGGGAAGGGAAGGTCCTCAGACTAATCCAAGACTTCATCGCTGTACGTATTTACTCTTTGCTACCAAATGTACAAATTAGAAATATACAGAAAAAATCCACAGATTGGTCCATTTGCCTAAGCTGTCACAAAAATCAACTGTGGGTGCCCTATCCAGTCAGTGTTTGTAACTGATGAAAACAGATCTCCTGCTTTTGAGAAACACTCCCTTGCACAGTTAGGTGTCACAGAGGAGCACTATACAAATGCAACAGTTGCTTCATGCTACCAGCTGCAGGAACAAAATCTATAGATGAGCCCTATGCTCAGAATTCTTTTTTTTTCCTGTCATGTATTTTACTATTACATTGCATTCCAGGTTGTCCAAAAGGCGGTAATTGAAGTGGATGAAGAAGGAACTGAGGCCACAGCAGCTAGTGGGTCAGAAATAACTGCATTCACAGTGCCTCCTGTCATCAAAGTGGATCGACCATTCCTTTTTATGATTTTTGAAGAAACTTTTAAAACATTACTCTTCATTGGGAGGGTGGTTGATCCAACAGAAATGTGAATAAAGGTAACAGTTTATATTCTGGTGTATTTAATAGGTTTTATTTCTATTTTATTAATATACATTAGAATAAAAAGTGAAATATGAAAATGTGAACACCTGTTTTGTCTCTCCAGCTAGCAGTAAGTCATCCTATTACAATTTTATTAATGCCCAAGTAACAAGCTAAATTCACTAAGGCACAAAGTGACAAAAACATGTCTTGTAAAACCTACTATGCAAGTTAAAAAACCCCACAGAACTGAATTTTCAAAATTCAACATTTTAGTGATCAGTTTGAATGAAAACCAGAGACTCATACGCCAAAATATTCAGAAAGCTCACTCCCAAATACTGTAGCTTGATGTTCCTCAATGTTATCTTCTGTTGTGACGAGACTTAAGAGCATACTGACCTCAGTGTTAGCAAAATTTGTCCACTTAGAAAAAGCAGCAGGATCAAGCCCTGAAAGAGAATTTACAGCCTCTGTCTAGAGAGCTTTATTTTATGACTGCAGATATTGAGCTGAGTCTATTATGAAGTCTGCACTGTCTGGGAGTATGACCTCTTTCAAAGTGTTTATTCAGAGCATCAAATCACCTCATTTTCTCAGGGTACATGATGTGTCTGCTTTTAAAATATTATTTATATTAATGACAAAATAATTCTGAAAACTAACTTAGGTATTCTGAACCTGGAAAATCTGAATCTGTATTACTTCATAGCACCAAGCTGGGCTCTCCTAAAAAAACAGAATTTCTGCATGTATTATCATCTAGATATCAGAGTAAACTACGTAACAGGACTCTATGCCTGAATTAAGACAGACTTTGTTAGGGAAAAAACTTACCTCCATAAAATTGGAATAAATCTACTCACAGAGCTGATACTAAAATCTAAAAGATGTTGCCAAAATGTTTCAGAAAAATATTTCCATGATCTAAATACAATTCACTTTATTCAAGTACTGCAGTGATTCCAACAGAACAGCAAGATCTTTAACATTCAGTATATATAGGACTCCACTGCTAATTAAATTTTAAAGCATGAAACAATGCAAAAAGCTACTTCTAACTACATATAACTGACACATCTAAGCACTACTCTACTTGCTCATACAGCCTTCACAAAACAGCTTCCCAAAAGGGGGCAGAAGAGTTTTCAAAATCCTTCGGCACAGAAGCTTCAAAGGTGTCTATCGGGAAATGCACAGAGACAGGTGCATCCACAAGAGAAGATACAAAAGATACATTACAGGGTAAAGCTGGTAAACACCTCTAAAAATCACCTAAGTTACCATTCAATGTCCATCCACAGCAGCCCACACACCGGTATAAGCCTCTCACAAAAGGGTTTAGCAGGCAGACTCTGCTATCTGACTAAACTACAAAGGTGCATCTAACCTCATGCAGTATGAATGAACCCAGAAAGAAAGAGAATCACTTGTCCCTGCCTCCAAATGATTAATAGGAGGAATGTTGCTACAGAGAACCACCCAATTATTACTGTAGAGCTGACCTCCAGCTGTTATTCCAAGTTGCAGGTAAAAACAATTCTATGAAGGGTTCTAAAGTATTGGTGCTGTTCAACAGAAGTAACGCAGAAGTAAGCAGCCCCACAAAAGACTGCTGGGATGGATGTCTGTAGCGCGAAGGACTGATGAAGCATACATGAGACACCAGGAGTATTGTACATGGAAGATGTGCAGTCCAAAAAACAGCTAAATAGAATATTTAAAGATTTCATAGGAGGAATTTAATACATAGTAGGGTTATTGAGTGGAGCATGTGTTATCAGCATTAAATAAATTAATCAGTTGAAAATGACCGACAAATGACAGCCAATAAGAAACAAATGACAGACTGTATACAGAACTCATTACATGCTTATTAAGGGGAGAAATAGCTTGGATTCGAGTTTTTGAACTTACTCGCTGTTCTGCACTGCTCTAGTAAAGGCATCTGAGGGTCAAACACAGTTTTGAGTCCTGTTCTGCAGCTGGGTACTGCTGATCCGAATTTGGTCCCTGGCAGAAGTCAGACTGAGAACAGACGCAGCAGTCTCCTGCGGCCCACAGGTGAGCAGCTGTAGCTGGCACGTGGAAATAGCTGTCGCTGGGGAACTGCAACTATCTGCTTTCATTAGAGAGACAAAAGCAGAACCTAGGAGGAGCCAGTATAGGTCATCTGTATATCTGTATCAGTATTGCATGTTAATTATCATAATGCTTGAAGAAGTTTTTAATGTGATTTACAAGATCCTATGCCAAGCTGCAGAACAAACTGAAAACTTCAGTGTTTGCACAGAATTCAATGTCTGTGACTAGAGACAGAGAATACACCTCAGTCCAACCGCAGTGTAAGAAGCTTCAGAATCCAGACAGTAAAACGCTGTTAAATCCAAAGATACACTTCGTACTTCACACAAGAGAGCATACATCTAGCATTATTACTATTTAAATACCTTCTATAGGTAAATGCTTTTATTTATTTAAATTATAAAAGATGCCCTGAGAAATTTTTTCAAGAACATGCATGTACAGCATTGTCCTAGGTTTTATTCTGAGTAAATCATCATTCATATTTTTACATTATAAAAAGTAACCACACACGCATATGCATTCACAAATCAGATCATCTTTATCATACATCAATAGATTTTAAAACCCATGTATTTCTGATATCAATATGCTTATGCTGCTTCCATTTTGAATTAGAGAAGCTGACAATAGCTTCATAGGCTCTCTCAAGTATTGGCATAAATAGAACTTTTTAAAATAGAATTGCATGATTTTCCACAGACAAATTTTGATAGAAACATTAGCATTAATACAAAGAAATGCAGATGACATCACTGAAGCATGATAGCTTGCAATAGCAGCTGATTAAAAACTAGATTCATTGTTATAAATTATTCAAGTGAAAATACACTCTGAAATACTAAAAATTAAAACAAGTATTTATACAACAATACTTCTGAAATAAAACCTTTTTTAATATCATCTGGAGACATACATTTTTAGAATGCTTTGAAACTTACACAGGATTTTTTTACAAACTTAGTACTTGTAAAAACATTACCTCCAAATTCACAGCACAATGCTACTGAAGTTTGTTTTTTATAAACTGATCAACGGTTCTGTACTTTGGTCTTAAATTAGGTTCGAAGGTTTTTTAAAATGTGGGATTACTTTTTCATATTCATAACAATTCCTTCTATTTCTATACATAAAATATGGGTACTAATAACTGCTAAATTGTAAATAAGCCAATTAAGTAATGGATATGTGCATTCAGAACCCAAGAATTTAAACTCCAAAGGCATAACTGAAGAAAACAAAATCTTCCCTTTAGCTGCAGCAGTTAAGAGCACATAGCTGAAGTTGTATTTCATAACATTTCACTACGACGTTAGAATTCTGCAACCATTACGTTACTTATCAGAACATATTTTACAGCTTGGGATTTTATTTAAAAGATGAAAGGTTTTAACATTGCAAGATGCATTTTATTCATTCCAGGCATTAGAGAGTCCCATCTCCTGCTCCCACCTTATTGCACCAGAAGGTTGCTTCCATCAGTCTCTGGTTCCCTTCTTTTTCTGTCAGAAGATCTAGGAGTTTGATTTTCTGTTTTTTCTTCATACAAAAGAACAAACACACATAATACATTGTCGCTATATTATTAAATAACATAACAAACTGCTATTGTGTGCAATATTTTAATATAATTCTTAGTTGATGTACTTCAAAGAATTACTACCTGCTCTACCGTACTCACTGAAAAAGCCAAATGGACACTTTCTGAGGACATTCTTCACAAGAAGGGTGTATTTCTGCCCTAAGTTTTCTACAGAAGGTCATGTAGAGTTCCCTTTAAGTGAGACAGCTAAGGTAGCACAAGCAGTCTACTCCTGGCTACAAATAATGCCATGATAAAATATGGGGAAAGTGGAGATGGGGAAGAGGGAGAAACTTAGAGCTCTTTACAGTGTTCTTTCTAGGTCTTCTGTTGACAACAATGTCATTTGGGCAAATTCTGCATTTTTCATAGCCTTAATTTTTCAATCTTTAAATATACTGTTCTTCAGTTTCAGAGTTGTAGCTATGCCAATTACCAACTGTTTGCAATAATCAGAAATACTTTGAAGAACAGGGCTTAACTTTTAGTGTTCTGTGGAAATATTAATTTGCATCAATATTTTACAATATCATTTACGAACAATGCAAGATACTGTTCTGTTTCACTCTTAAAATTGCTGATGGAACCTAACATGACAATATATCAGTGTCAGGATACCTACTAGCTTCATTTTAGAAATGGGACCCAAATCTCTCCCAATGAACCTCAGAACTCTTACCATCTTAAAACAGCAGTATGACAACATGGTTAGAAGCTGTAAGTAATCAACTCCAAGTGTAGTACGTCAGTAGCAGAACTACTTCACATTGTGCTCAACTTCCTAAGCAATTATATGATTGGATGACATAAACTACAATATTTATACATATAATTGTTACAGCGTGGTCACACACCAATGTGGATGTCTAAAAGGTCAGTTGTGGGCATCTTACAAAATACTGACATCAATTTATTTTTAAGAAATTGATATCTATGCAACAATAAATCTACTCCCATTTTTTACAAGATGGAAAACCTGTACTCGTCATTCTTGAAATTTTAATTGAAAGTGAAATAAAATCAGACACTATCTACATGTCTACAGGCACAATGCAAAACTCTTCAATGCTGTCTATAAAGTTGGATATTTTTATTGATGAATCTATAAAGTTCTGGAAAACAGTTTGAACAACTGCAGCAATGTAAACTCAAGCAAAACAGCAATTCCTGTCCCAAAAGAAAGTATCTTAACCTCACAAAACCAAAAACATTTAAAAGAAGATAATAAAGCTACACAGCATAATAATACAAGACTGGACTACTTGATGGAACACAGTGTGTATGAATCTCATCAATTCCTGCACTAGGATGATTCATGATCTAACCGGCAACTCTTCAACAGAAAGTCAGAAAAGCACGTGTGCTCTGCAGATTGACTTAAGTAAAGTCTTCTGTGGGATGAAATACCCAACCAGTGCTCTTTGCGATTCCTTCCTATTCTGTAAGGTCCTTAAAATCAGGTACTCATCTCTCTTGTGATTCCACCCTTAAGTTATACAGGAGCATCTTCAGCATAATTCTTGCATTTTCTATTGACTGAGTATTACCTAAGGTCTAGCAAATGACACCGAAGCTAATGGTCATTTTCTTGTCACCTGCTTGTGAGCACTGGTTCAGTATTTACTGAGAATTTCTTGCACTGACATTACTTTTAAAAAGAGGGAATATTTTAACTGGCACATGCATCTCTGAAATGGGACAAACAAACCGTTTGAATTCATGAGTACAGTAAGTAAAGACCTCGGTTCTGCACCAAAGTAACTTCGGGTTTTGAAAAGCTCCTGGAACATGAATATGTGAAATCAGAAGTTCTTCATCCCTGCAAACTGCACTATATTGTCAAAACTGAACATTTGCCAAAATTCAGTAGAGCAGTTTTATGGAAAAGATTACACTTAAACAATGAGGTAATACTGTGTCCAAACATAAATCACCTTAAACTAAGATTCATTGCTTAAATGTGTTGATATTTTAATTATTAACGTATTACTGCCCAATCTTCCATTCTTCACAAACACACATCATCACTTAGAAAAAGAAACATATTAGAAGTTACCTTACTCATATTTCAGAGCTAGTAAACTAAAAGCTAGGACGTGCCAGAATTAAGATGGCCAGTGCAGTACTTAACCAGCACATCTGTAAATTTACCTGAGGATATAATCTGAACATATACTCAATTACTATTTTCTCACAAGTATCCTGCATTAGTGAGTGCATGGATGGTGACACACATTCATGAGCACCTATTCAGTTACAACTCTCATTGTACAATTTTCAGATTGTTCTCTCAGGAAGAGTCATTTCTGTCAACCGCTTATACACTTGGATATTCAATTTTTCCACCATTCAAGTCAGAAAATAATACTTCCTTGAAACCGACTTTTTTTGTATTTTAGTATGTGTATATTCAGCATCAGAACTGACTTTCTGAACAAAAGAAAGATAAAAGAGGTACACCTAAACCTCTCTGTGATCAACAAGGTTATGCAGACAAACGCATTTACCACCAACCATTCCTGTATCTCTTAATCACAGAATCACAGAATCACAGAATAGTAGGGGTTGGAAGGGACCTCTGTGGGTCATCTAGTCCAACCCCCCTGCCGAAGCAGGGTCACCTACAGCAGGCTGCACAGGACCGCATCCAGGCAGGTTTTGAATATCTCCAGAGAAGGAGACTCCACAACCTCCCTGGGCAACCTGTTCTAGTGCTCCGTCACCCTCAGAGGGAAGAAGTTCTTCCTCATGTTCAGACGGAACTTCCTCTGCTTCGGTTTGTGCCCATTGCACCTTGTCCTGTCACTGGGCACCACTGAAAAGAGCTTGGCCCCATCCTCCTGACACCCACCCTTCAGATATTTGTAGGCATTTATAAGGTCCCCTCTCAGCCTTCTCTTCTTCAGGCTGAACAAGCCCAGTTCCCTCAACCTCTCCTCGTACGGGAGATGCTCCAGTCCCCTCACCATCCTCGTAGCCCTCCGCTGGACTCTTACAGAGCCGCTCCATTTTTTTTATTAAAACAATTAAGTATTGGGCTAGATCACAATAGACAAATTCAATGGACAGTGCAGCAGATATTATAGCAACTTGAGAGATGTGTTTTCCCATAAGAATACAGAACATTAAAACTCTTATTCAGAGCTAAATGTAGGTCATCCTAAGCCTCCTTTTCTTTCTCAAAAAAATTTTTTTTCTTCCCCTAGTATATCCTCTTGGCTTCTGACACTATGCAGTTTAGGGACATTCTGAACCAGAGTGAGCATCCTGATCATTGATCAGATACCTACTTTCAAACAGTCTGCTCTTAAGGTATCCAGCCGGGAATGGTACTGTGAGACCTGAAGCCGAGCCTCTTACATTCCACTTTCCCGCCTGAAGACAAGGTATAAACTGCTTTCTGTGAGTCTTTTTCTGTCCCTTTTGTATTCAAACTAAGTGACAGACAGAAAAACCTTTGAAATTTGGAAAAGTTTTCTGTGATGTAACAACTACATCTAACTAATCTTCCCATCTAACTGCTTCATGAATACTAATCCATTTATTTTCCTCAAATCCTTGTGAGACAGAGTTTCTACAATGGCTGTAAAAAAATTCACAATATTTGAAATAATTTTCTGGTTTTAAAGAGAGGGAACAGAGGTATACAGGGATTAGGGTGAAAGCACATGGGGTTTTGAGCACATCTAATTTTTGAAAGTATGTAGCACTGTATGTCATTTTATGTACTCAAGATATATGTCCCATTTACTTCATAGATCGCTGAAAATGTCAACATGTCTACTAACCTAACTGTTAAGTTTGGAATCAAGCACTTTGCAGTAAGTGACCACCTAATGATCACCTACAAAAAGTCCAAAGTACCGTGGGTAAGTTTAAGAGCAGGCATTCAACTCTGGCAAAGAGAAGGATAGAGCGCAATTTGACTTGGCACCTTAAGGTACTTCTGCTATGAAACCACTGACTCCACCTTCATTCACTACTTGTCTTCCAACCTTTTCTACAAAGAAAATGCAGTTTTAAAAACAACAGGGCATACGCAAGCTTGATTTCATTCCACAACAAATTCATCTTGTACAGTGAAGGTGGTAAACTTCCAGCAGAAAAAATCCTATGTGATCACACAGTGAGAGGCTGTATCATAATATAATGTATACAAGTAGCTGAATGCAAACTGTTCAGAGAACTTACATTCATTAAACTTTTGAGTGTTTTATTTTACAATTCAGGAATTTTATTAACTTCTATCTGTGAGTGAAGTTGGAGGGGGTTGTTTTGGTTTGTTTTTTAAAGGAACCTGAAAATACTGAAGTGGAAAACTATGAGTTCATACAGATACTTAATTCATCAGAAAGGACCACTCAAGAGATAGCACTATCACTATTGTTTCCTCTTTATACCTGGCAAACCAGTGTTTTCTCTTTCCTATCTGGTGCAGGCTCTTTATCTCAGGTCCATTACCATTGACCAGTGTTACATTTTGGACTCTCCTTTCATTCTTGTCTCTCATACCTGTTCAGACTTCCAAGGCCCAGCTTGCATTTCCCCATACTTATCAGCTTCTGGTTCTAGTTTCTATTACACTTAAGTCTATTTTCCCAAACAACTTCCATTTCTTGCTATAGCTGACTCCTTTCCTTTCTCCATCCTGCCTTGGCTAAGAAAGCAAATCTCTGATAGCAAAGAAAAATCTGAGCACCCAAACTTACAGCTACTCCAATGACAGTAATTTAGAACTACAATTTATGGTGTAAAACCAACCTGCAGGGAATTAGTTGCTTGAGTCTACAGAGATTTGACTAAGCACACATCACAGCGATTTTCTAAGACTGTTACACTTCTATCACAGAAGCAAACAAATTCATCTTTCATTTTGTTCTTGTAAAATGTTGAACAGTTTAGGCTTATGTTTAAAGCAAACCAGACTGAGGGAGATGCCTAGCATCAAAATCTTTTATCTAGATGGTTAAGGTAAGGCAATCAAGGCAGCCTTAATAACCAGCAGCAGTACCAGTTCATCATAAGTCTCAAAATTTGTCACAAAATTATTACATAATAACACATAAACATATATAAGCACATAAAAAAGAAGGAAAAGGAAAAATTAAATCATGTAACAATACTTAAATTCTATTTCTCCAACTAGAGGCAGTTAAATCACTGTGACTGTAGTCATTATACATCAAACGCACTAATCTTCACTTTGTCCCATTTCACCCTCTCTGTAATATACCAGCTGAATGCTAACATGTGCAGGAGAAACAACGCGAAAGACGAATTAAAAGGGAACACAATCTTAAAAACACTTGTAATTGCATACATCACATTTCTCCCCTGCTATTTTAGTATTTCAAAACCTGGGTGCAGAAGTATCATAAATATAGGCTTAATTTTACATGGCTCCTTTGAGTTCCCTTTGAAAATGTCACCCATAAGCTTGATTTACCCTCTTGTCGACTACTTACATGCTCATCTTTCGGGACTGACTCTCCTTATTTCCACTGTTCTTTTGGTCACCCGAGTTAAATAAGTTGCGAGAACAAGAACTGGAAGGGAAGGCAGCATTCCCACTATTACCAGTTGCATGAGTCCGGAATGAATCATCTGAAATACAGAGCTTCAGTTTAGACAAATAATTTTTTTTCTGAGTAAAATACACAGAGAGTAAACAGAATGAGTTGTTTATCCTGTAACAATAGTGGCATATTTCCTATGGCAATAACCCAAACATTTAACCTTCTGTAAGGGAATGGTTTCAACGTAACATTTCTTCAAGTATTTTTATGAAAAAATGCTCAATAAAAATAGTTAGATGACACATTTGGGAAGAGAAGATTAATACATTTAATATATGAAAATAGTGGGATTTAATTGGTCAATCTTGAGCTGCTTAAAATTCACCTATTTCATCTAAGCTAATTGTCTAGTGTCTAATAGTAGTGAATGGAAAAAGACAGGTTCCTCTAGGAAGAAATTCATCTTACTCTAATCTTTAACCACCTAAACTCTTCAACAGCAAATGGAGAGATAGGCATTTCCAGACTGCAGTTTCACTCCCTTAATTCAGTTGGAGTTATACATAATATTCTTTTCCTCACACAAAACGGGTGGAGGCAAATTGCATAACCAATCTTTTTATGACATCCAAAATGCCAATCAAGAAATGCAAAACTCATTTACTTTTATTACTTTTAAATGTAACTTTAAACAAACACGTAACAAAAAAAAAATGAAATCTGAGAAATAGACTAACTAGACTAGCACTATAGTGCTCAAACATATTGGATATCTATTATTCTATGTTCTTCAGGAGAACGGTATCTTACAGTATGCCTGTTTAATGGGGCCCACATATTCAGCACCTACACAAAAACTCATATAAAATATAACAACTTACTTACCACTAAAGGATAACATACAACTCTTTCCCATTCCTGATACTGAAGATGTATATCCTGTAGCAGAGCTTTTACTTACAAAACAAACAAAACAAAACCAAATTGCTTATTACAGAAAAATGTTCTTCTCAATTGTATCCTCCTGTTATTTAATAACATTGGAGGTTATTTCTGAGTTTATATGAAAAAATTAAATGAGAAAGTTATGCTGCAATTTCTTTAAGAAATGTATGAATTCAGATTTAGTAGTTCTTATTGAAAAATATTTTTAATACACGATAAAAGGTGCAATATTAACTTAAAAGGAATTTGTAACAATTTGTAGGCCTCGCATTGCCTTAAAATGGTATTTCTTCCCTCGGTTTAAAACTGCGTACCTTAACCGATTAAACATAATTCAGCGAGCACATGACTACTTTCATGTGCATATAATTTCCTAACAGTTGTCTACTAGGTAAACAGTTGCCTATGAGGTAAGGAATGAAGATAATAAAGATACTTAGGACACTTGTCTATGTTGTTGTATTTTGGATGTAGTGCTTGAGTACTGAAGGACTGGCTTCGAACCAACTTGGATTTCTTGTCTTCTTTGCCTAAAGTTAGAAGTTGCAAAAATTTTTAACATGGACATCATTCCATTTCCTCAGTAATTAAGAACACTTTCTAATACAATTTTCTATCAACCTATACTAGCTGAAGGAACTGATTTAAATACTTCAATAACAATAAAAAACCTAATGTCACATTTATATACTAAAGAATAAAATAAAACTAAAAATCATAGGAAACACACCCAGTTCTAGGAGTGGAATGATTTCCTATGTGCAGTAGGTGAAACTCTGGCCCACACGTGCCAACAGGAGCTTTGCTGGGTTTTAACCTGCTGATGTGAGATTAAAGCATTAAAGCATTTCAGAAGAGTTTTTTTTAAAGAGTTCTTACCTGCTGATGTACCAGAAGAGCTTCCAGGAACAGAGAGTGTGACACTTTTTGCCAACACTGATGATGTTTTACTGTCTCTACCTAAAAAAACAGTTTCATATAAATACTTGTCTCTTAAAGCTTAACTTCATTTAAAGAAAGAGAACATACCACAATCCTGGGTAAACAGGAATAATATCTAATCCAGTGCAACTAACACTTCAGAAATATCAGACACAAGCAAGTACATTACATCCCAACATGAAAAACACCAGAGAACTAAACCTGTCATGTATTTTATTAATAAAGCCAAAAGTCTTCCTTGTAATACAACGAGGCCAGTTTTCATAAATGTCTTTAGAAATATATAGAAAAAAAAGTTTTATTGCCACTTTCTAAAACTCTGCTATTTACTGTACAGTGTCTCTTTTCTGTTCTCTTCTGCCTTTGTAGAAGAGTAATGCATGCACAAACAATATGTACACAAATAAACTTACGCTTCTTTTCAAACATTTTATCATTAATATTTGTAGATCTTCCTTCATTTTGCTGCTTCTCTTTTTCTAACTGTTCCTAAAAAAATGAATAATTTTCTTAGGTATTACTCAGAAGAAAAGAAATAAATCATGTTTCAACCAGAGACTACTTCCAAATGACCAAAATAACAGCTAGTTTCTAGTCTTTCTTGCTACTAATACAACTCCAGTGAATATTCAGAGAACCAATTATACAGTACAGAATGAAATCAGGGTACATATCCTATATAAAAACCAGACCAAAAAATGCTGACTTCAATTACCAAGGTATCTCACAGTTGAAGTCTGCATTTACAACTTTTTATTAAAATTATGTCTAGTCTCTTTTTTTTTAATTAAAAAGATACAGAAACTGGCAGGTGACAATGTAAAATTTTTGTGCTCAACAGATATTCTGATAAAAGAACTGGGAATATTTTTAATTCAAACATAGGATTCAATGAAAACGTTCTCAAGTGGTAAGGTGTGTCACATGATCAAACTTTCCAAAGGTCTAAAATTAACATCTAAAGTTGATATGCCTTTATGCAAAACAAAACCATGTATTACAATTCTTCAAGTTTAAGGAATTTATTTGCCTTTCTGTAACGTCAGCTAGCCTTAGAATACTTTTTGAGAAGACACCCATAGAAAGAAGACAGTTTTAATACAGCTACATCAATCATTTCAAAGGCCAATACTTGCTTCAGGATTCCTGGTGAACAGAAATCACTCCAACTTCAAAAAGCTATATAATATTAGCTTATTTTCTATACTATGTTCATAAGAAAAAGTGTCAAGTGAACCACGATTCTTCTACTCTATTTTTTCATGTCATTCTTATTACTACCCAAGTTAAAAAAAGAAAAAAAAAAAAAAAGAAAAGAGGTAATTAATTCAGGTCAAGGTTGATGGACTATAGTTTCTACTAAGTTAATTACTAAAATTAAGGAAATGTGTTAACACATTCAGTATCAAACTTTGTAGCAGTCAGATACATTTAACTGGGTCCAGTGGCTCCTCATCTATTCAGGACTGCAACATGTCACAATTTACTGTGTACATCTCCAGTTCCTCAAAAGCATGCCTCTCAGACAATGCTTAACGAGACCTTTGTGATACAGAAGGTATGCCCATATCAGCGGGATATATCATAAAAACACAGGTGCTTTTCTAAAGACTAGCAGTAGAAACAGGGTAAAAGTTAATGTTATCATACAATACTTGTTATGTTAAGGGTGGGTGTCAAGTGGATGGAGCCAGACTCTTTTCAGTGATGCCCAGTGACAGGACAAGGGACAACGGGCACAAACTGAAGCATAGGAAGTTCCGTCTGAACACGAGGAAGAACTTCTTTACTTTGCGGGTGATGAAGCCCAGGAACAGGCTGCCCAGAGGGGTTGTGGAATCTCCTTCTCTGGAGATACTCAAAACCCACCCGGATGCAGTCCTGTGCAGCCTGCTGTAGATGACCCTGTTTTGGCAGAGGGGTTGGACTAGATGACCCACAGAGGTCCCTTCCAACCCCTACCATTCTGTGATTCTGTAATACACGATAATACAGAGCACACTGGAGGCTATTTTACCACAGCCCCAAACTGCGTCTACCCAAAAACCGCTGAAGCTAAGTTTAAGTCTTTGAATATGTCTATGCAGGTCCAGAGAATAAAGCTTGAACCTTTGGCTTGAGTCAATGGGAGGTGGCAGGAAGTACATGAGACAGGTATTATGAACTGAGAAAATCAGCTGCCCAACAGAAGGCCTGCAGTACCTATTGACATAAGTGGGCCACAAGTGTAGGCTCTGTAGCAAACCCAAAGAGGAAAACGTGACATTTTTGGACAGTCTTGAACCTGTTCTGCTTCTCAGAGTTCAATTCCTACAGTCAGAGGAACCACGCTAATGAAATTCAGCCTTTTCTAAATCCTATCAGCTTCTTGGCTTCTCACACCTCAGGCTGGAGAGGAGGCAGCAGAACAGAGGACTGCAGTAATCTAATCCAGGCTTTGTGAAGATGTAGTCGGCTACGTGGTGAAGCGCCTGTTGCAGCTTTTCCTTACAGCTATGACTGAAGACAAACAGTTTTATAAGTTGAAAACGTATTCTGAAGACTTCTCTTCCAAACCCTAAATAACCTGTAGTTCCTTTCGTTCTCTACAGCCTGCACTGTCTCCTTCCTGACAGACTGCATGTCAATGGTCTTTCTTTCATTTTTTCCTGACTAACAGGAAAGTTTGTAACAAACAGAGCCTCCTTCAGCTTCCTTGGCACAAAAGAAGTTACGACTTTCATTTCTTTGCCTATGGAAGCTGTATTTGAATTCTGAGGTGTTTCATTATTCAATTCATTATGTTATACATGCCTGAAATTGCTAAGCTTCCTCAAAAAGATTTCATAAAGGTGTACTGAAGGACTTGGGACTTTAGAACTACAGAACCATCAAGAATAAGTATTTTTCAAGAAATTCCAGTTTGCCTTTCTAATTGATACAGCTAAATTCAGGTAGTAAAGAAAAGGAAGTTATATGTTACTTTGAAGGACTAAATCCTGTTGTAATGTAAATTGAAGCCACACACAGATTATGAACCCATCAGGTCTCTCTATAATATGCACTTCTCCTACCTTAAAATTATTGCCTCATTAATATCTAGTTACAAACTATTAAAAAAAGGACAGATTGTACTGATAAAATATACCATTTCCAAAAGGAGATGTTCTTGTCTCTCTTTTTCTTGATCCAATAAATCATTTTCGTAAAATCTTTTCTGAAACTTCAAAATAAAATCAATAAAAATAAAAAATCACTACATGTAAATGGGAATTAGAAGTATTTGGTAAGTATTAAAGTTAGTAAGTACTTACAGCATCTACAGAGATCTCCATTCTATCCAATTCTAACACTGTCTATAAAGAAAATAAAACATTATTTATCCTCACCTAGCAGCATGCCATGCTTTTAACTAAAAAACTGTCCGGGTAAGAAACTTAGAATAGTAGTATTCAAAATTAAACATGCCTTTTCTTCCTAAAGATTTCACGCCTATGCTTTTATTTTTGTGCCACAAATACAGTTAAAACCTGTCAGAGAGTATTCTCAGAGCCCTGCTGAGACTGACAATGAAGGACTAATAAGACTATCTATACGGAACTCAAAATACACTCAAGGAAAGCACGGAAGCATGAAAGGCTGGAGTACGGACCTGGGAACCAAGACTGAAAAAACAACTCAGGAATCTGTGAATAAACCAGGATGCTCCAGGCAGGTGTTCATCCAATCTCTCCTGCAGGCTTGCTCTATAAGAAAGCCACCTACTTTCGCTACTTCACTTCATGGCTTCTTTGAGACAAAGCATGGGCATCCCTTAAAGATGCACTTTTTTGTGAATACTCACATTACAGAGACATTTGTAACACTTCAAAATCCTGAAAATCCTTTATCTGTACCTTGTAAAATAAAGACTTGACCGTTTTTAATAGGGTCAACCTTTAATCCTATCTGCAGTCATCTCCTATTTTTTCACAAATGGTTATTGAGCCAAAATCCTGAATTCCAGTCACTAGAAAATAACTGCAACAAACAGTTACCAATGCTTTTAAGATTTGGCAAAGAATGCCCTATACTACTTCTTAATTGTTCAAAATTACACGATAGGCAACACAATTCTTTAGTTTTCTCTCCTTACATTAAGAGAATCAACAGAAAGCATAACTTTGATCACCTTAACTTTTTTAATGATTACCCCAAGACAAAATGCTGCTGGAAATGAAAAATGCTTACTCTTTTTACAATAGTCAGGACATCTTTGTCTTTCTCTTGACACAAAAGTTTCCTTATACATAATTCCAACTGCTGAAGTAAGTGTTTATCAGTGGGAATCTTCAGAGTAGATTTAACTTTTGGCAACAAATAGCATAGCTTCATTCTACAAAAAATAAGTAAATATTTACCTTTTGATGTAGAAGCTTAACAAACATTATTAATTTTTGTATTGCATACTAGCATTTGACATAAAGTAGTCAAGTGAGGTCTTATTCTTCAGAAATGACTGTTCCTTATGTGTTGTTTCCCGACACACAGTAACATTTTCAAAAACTTCTCCACAGAACAGGACTACAGTCCTGTATCTGAAAGTCAATAAAGATTTCTTTGGTTTTGTGGGGGTTTTTAACCCAAAAAGATAAGGAGACCGCTAGATTTTCAAAGGGATCTACACACCTAACTCTTGTCAGGTGCCTACATACCCTGGAAATAGGGTCCATCAGTACAAAGGAGCCTAAGCCTCAGCAAAAATCATGTGACTGTAGTTCCATACAATTCCAAGGCTGAAGGTGCATCAGACAGACTACAAGGATTTAACTATTTACTGGCTCCTAAAAAAATAAAGCCCTTCTTCCCCCTATCCTACCTCCCTGCTTCTGTCGGGAGGCTCCCCCTGCTTGTGCTGTCTCTGCTGCTACCTGGACCTGTCATCAGCTCAGTCAGCCCAACCCTCAGCTGAGTAACATAGCAGAAAACCCACTTATTTGAGAGTGGGAGGGAAGAAAAAAAGTGGACAGTTTTCTGATGCCTTAGTGAGTTTAACCAGCCTAGCCAAAGGTCCATCAAGCACTTCTCAAGGCAACGGAAGGGGAAGCCAGCATGATTATGAATCAGCATGAAAGAAAAGTAGTACCAGGCTAATGCGCTTTCAGAACTTGTGAGCCACTCTATTGACTGAGGATGCAATTTTAAATGTAGTAAATTCAGGGAGAAAAATTATTCATATACAATAACCAAGAACAGAAACTTCAAACTTAATACCCTTCTGCTCAGACACTGTGTGGATACATTTTTATTTGCTACTAGATTGCCCCTGTGAAGCTCAACTTTGCCTGCTTTCAAACTGAATGGCATAAAGTACTTCTCTGAACTTAACCATGTCTTCTCTGTACTAAAGATTGAAATTGTTCGTGGGATCCCCAGCTCACTGAGCTGGAATACAGAGACAGGGAGCAGAACGAAGCCCCCATAACCCAAGTGGAAATGGTCAGTGACCTGCTACACCACTTAGATAGACACAAGTCTATGGGGATGGATAGGATCCACTCAAGACTAATGAGGCAGAAGTGCTCACCAAGCCACTATCAATCACCTACCAGCAGTCCTGGCTAAGTGGGGAGGTCCCAGTTGACTGGAGGTTAGCAAACATGATGCCAATCTACAAGAAGGGCCAGAAGGAGGATCACAGGAACTACAGGCCTATCAGCCTGGCCTCAGTGCTGGGGAAGGTTATGGAGCAGATCTTCCTGAGCGACATCTCGCAGCACGGGTGATCAGGCCAAATCAGCATGGGTTTATGAAAGGCAGGTCCTGCTTGACTAACCCGATCTCCTTCTATGACAAGATGACCTGCTTAGTGGATGAAAGAAAGGCTGCGGATGTTGTTTACCTAGACTTCAGTAAAGCCTTTGACACTGTTTCCCACAGCATTCTCCTGGAGAAACTGGCTGCTCATGGCTTGGACGGGTGTATTCTCTGCGGGGTAAAAAACCAGCTGGATGACCGAGCCCAGAGTGGTGGTGAATGGAGTTAAATCCAGTTGGTGGCCTGTCACAGGTGATGCTCCACAGGGCTCAGTGTTGGGGGCAGTTATGTTTAATGTCTTTATCAATGCTCTGGATGAGTGCACACTCAGTTGAGTGCTCTGGATGAGTGCACACTCAGTTAGTTCACAGACGACACCAAGTTGGGCAGGAGTGTTGATGTGCTTGAGGGCAAGAAGGCTCTGCAGAGGGATATGGACGGACTGGATCAAAGAGCTGAGGTCAACTGTAGGAGATTCCACATGGCTGCGTGCTGGGTCCTGCACTTGGGTCACAACAACCCCATGCAACGCTACAGGCTTGGGCAAGAGTGGCTGGAAAGCTGCCTGACAGAAAAGGACCTGGGGGTGCTGGTCAACAGCCGGTTGAACATGAGCCAGCAGTGTGCCCAGCTGGCCAAGGCGGCCAACGGCATCCTGGCTGCAGCAGGAATAGTGTGGCCAGCAGGAGTAGGGAAGTGATCGTGCCCCTGTACTCAATATCGGTGAGGCCGCGCCTCAAATACTTCAGTTTTGGGCCTCTCGCTCCAAGAAAGACACTGAGGTGCTGGAGCATGTTCAGAGCAGGGCAATGAAGCTGGTGAAGGGTCTAGAGAGCAAAACTTATGAGGAGCAGCTGAGGGAATTGGGCTTGTTTAGTCTGGGGAAGAGGAGGCTGAGGGGAGACCTTATCACTCTCCACAACTACCTGAAAGGAGGCTGTAGTGAGGTGGGTGTTGGTCTCTTCTCCCAAGAAACTAGTGATGGGATGAGAGGCAATGGCCTCAAGTTGCATCAGGGGAGGTCTGGATTGGATATCAGGAAAAATGTCTTCACTGAAAGGGTTATCAAGCATCGGAACAGGCTGCCCCAGGGAAGCGACTAAGTCATCATCCCTGGAGGTATTTAAAAGATGTGTAGATGGGGCGCTCATGGACATGACTTAGTGATGGACTTTGTAATGTCAGGTTCATGGTCCTTCTCATTGACTTTAAAGGTCTTTTCCAACCTAGATGATTCTATGATTCTGTAATAATTGATTTGCCTTGATTCCTAGATATTGTTTCTAAACTGGTTATACTAAAAATTTGTTCACTGCTATTTATATTAACACCAAAATACTCTGCAGAGTAAATGAAAAATATTTCATACATGTAAAAAAATTTAAAATTACTGCATTTGATCAGACTGTAATAGCATATAATAGTGAATGGTTTTAATCTGCCGGAATAGATTAAAAAAACCTCAAGAACAATACATGGTGATATTCTCTGCTGTTCTCAGAATCCACTGGCTTGTGATTAGAGATAATCCTGTGCCAGAGATGGCAACTTTGTTATTAATAACATTCAAAAAAATTTTCTTATATGAATTCACCTACTGTTTTTATACCTGCAAAACATTTTAATCTTCACAACTTGCCATTAGAAAGAGTTACACCACTCTTTAAAAATCTAGAATAATATCTCCCTAGACTTGTTTTAAAAGCATGAGCTAACAGCTATGTCTGACTCCTAAACTTCAGTCCACTACAGACAGTGCATTCCAGCACTGTGTTAGGGAACAATCCAAAAAAGAAATATGACAAAACTAATTTTTATGTCAGTTAAGGCATTGCAAGTTATTTCAAGTTTCCATTAAATGTTAATGGAATATCAATAGAGCTTTTAATTAAAATGTTTGTTAAAAGCAATAAGCTACTTGAAATTATATACAAATTTAGTTTATTGTTTTAATAAAATCCTCTTAGCATAAGGACATGAGACATGAATGTTAACCTATACGCACAAAATTGCTCAGTTATTAGGTTTGGGATCCTGCTGAATCAAGATGCTGGAGTTATACTAAACATAAGGTCTATTTAAACAGTTTCACTTGGTAATAAACACATGTATGTGCAAATTATGCTTATGTCCATCTCTATGCAGCATTAGTATTAGATGTCCAGACGTTAATGATGACAACATGAATTACACACATCGGAAATAAGATGACATAAAATAAAATGGTATAAAATCACACAAAATACATGACAAAAAAAAAGGAACTATTTTCTTATTGGTAATAACTGCCTGGTCCCTATCTGTTTAGTGAAGAAAAAAAACTGGCTACAAAAAAATAGAAAAAACACTGTATAAAAATGAATAACATACCAAATTCCCTTATATTTTTCTATTTTCAATTTACTTTAACAACGAAGTAGAAAACTTTTACATAAGGTAAAACCTATTAAGCTCAGACCACTGAAAGAATTGTTTGTGTGTTTTACTTTACATATAGTGACATTGAAATGGATGAAAATAGTTTCAGACTGTGAAGTTATGTTTCTCTCTCAACACCCATGAAACGGCATATTACTTTCTTCTCATCTATTGTTGGCTCCTCTGCCCCAGTGTCCCTTTCACTCCCAAAATCTGACACTTTTGATCAGTCCCCCATACACTCAGACTGACCTGCTTCCTTGGTTTTCTAACATTCCCACAGTCCCGTACACCTGTAATACTGGTCACCCTGAAGGCTCTGTACCTTTTTACTCAAGTCCCATTATTTAAACTAGACATAACACCTGTAACAGTATTTCTTAATATATTATTCAAAGCTTATTTCATGTACACTGCTACATACTCTTCATACAGTACCTCACATTTGCCACTGGATCATGTGTAAGTTCAAGAACAGGTAGAAAGAAGTATTTACAGAAGAATGATTTTGAAAACAGTTCCATAATGAATTCACAAGTATCTAAAAACCGAAGTCTGTTCCAATAACTTTTTCCTTGGCCCAGTTCTGAAAAATAACAATCCACATATATTATCTTTTAAGTTTTCAATGTCAGCTAGAAAACATGTAAAAGGTTAACCTTTGCCTCAAAGATGATAATCACGCTCATCATAAGGCACACCTTCTCAGCCCATCAACTCTTTCTTTCAGTGAAAATCTAATCTTCTGAATTCAATGACCATTTCTGCCAGTGGGCATTCTTTTCCGAAACACACCCTGTCCCTTCAACCACTTGAAAACGCAAAAATAGCGGTGAACTAGCCATTGTGTTGAACAAAGCCCCTTATGCCTTTCAAACCATGTCACATGTATCTAAATTACTGTGTAAACATTAAGGATTGCTAATGGGAACTAGTCAAACTTCTAACCTATCTTTAGAACACATAGCATACACCAGAAAGTCACCTTAGATGACTAATTCATAAATCAATTTCTGAGAAGATTTATTCAGCATTTCTTATGCTGAAGCCTCTACTTCTGTAGAGGAAGCCTGCTTTGTATGTTGCAACACCTACAGCTAAGCAACTTTGGATTCAAAAAGTAGGGTTGGAGGGGTCTTGGCATTTTATCAATACACACATTGCCTCCTTCCCACTTCCTCTGCATAAGCTTCAGATATATTCTTCACATAAGCGCAATATGTTTTGCCTGGTAATAACATGAGCAACTGAATGACTTCTAAGTGTAATCCCACCAATGACAGTAGGAAGTTACACTGAATAAATATAACCATACATAGTTCTTCAGTCAAAACAAACTTGCATCTCTAAGTAATCAAGGAAAAATTATCTTACGTTCAATCAGTTTCTGAATAACCTCATGCCTCTGTTCTTGTTTGCGATTATAACGTAAATAAACACAGAGAGTTCGAGCAGCTGCTTTTTGGACTGGCAGGACATTCTTGAAAGAAATAAAGGGTACACAATTAAACATACCTGAAGGAATATGACTAAAAAGGTCTAAAAATTCTAGAATTAGAAAAAATAGCTAAAAATTACCCAAACTTTATAAATTTTGAAATAAATGGCATAACATAAGGAAGAATAAGGAAGTCTGGCCAATTCATGAGACACCTACTTCCCTGTCCCTTCTGCCTAACTTGTTTATTCAGCTATTCCATAAACACCTTGAAGTATTCCATGTTTGGAAGGCACCTTCTATATCGTAGGTGTTTGAAAATAAAACTTACACTATCTTCTCCTACAACAGATATTTTTACTCTTGAATTAATTCAATAAAGTTTCAGACTAGTAGTACTAAACATCATTCATTTTCAAAATAAAGTGTTCTTTCATGAAGAATGGAACACAATGCAAAGTCATGTATGGAATCAGGAAAAAGAAGGCATATCTCAAAGGAAAAAGTTTCGATTTACCTAGAAACAAACTGATGATGAGCACAAGGAACGGAAAGAAGTCTTAGGTGGGAGGAAAAATATGACAAACTGTCAACCCAAATTTTGCTCATCAAATGGGAGGTGTTTCTCAGAGCAATTTCTCAGTCTTACATTAAAATACCCACATCCTGATATACCATATGCAATGAGAAATAGTACTTTAAGATTATATATTATATCAAAGGACTACACATAGAAAATATCTGGTGGTCATTGTTCTAAATAGCATAAACAAATAAAAACCAACGGAAAAGAGACAGGTGGGCTCACATTTGTCAAAATGATTGTCAACATTCTGTGAAGAAAACGGTAATAAATCTGATCACTTGATATGATATGAGGGAGACATGCATATTTTTGTAGTAACTTCTCATGAGTTCTCCATTTTAAAGAAGTTGCTGCTCTTTGTTCTGCTGTTGTTAATGCAGGAATCAAGTCAGGAATAGACAATAACTAGAAATAAAAATATAAACATTAAAATAATTTTACATCTTCTAACTGTATGTCATGTTACTATGCTTAAAAAGCATATCACAACAATGCAAGAAGGGAAGAGATTTTAAGGGGTCAGTTAATTCCTCTCCTCAGACAGCATCAGCTACACTGTGACTATTTCCAGTAGACAGTATTCTAACTTGTTCTTAAAAAAACAAAAAATAAAAAATGATTGGGATTAAACAATCTCCCCTCAGCAGTAAATTCCACTTAACTAGTCAAAAAGCTATTCCAGTACCTAACTAAATACACTTTCATTTCCAACCCCTCTTCCTGACAAACTAATTACTGTTCTCTTTCTAATACCCTTTTACAGATATGAATACCATTACAACAACCTTTCCCTATCTTCTCTTTCTCAAATCAAATAAATCCCATTTTCCTGATAGCCTCTTAATCTTTGCAGTTATTCTTCTCTGCTCAATAATTCATTTTAGTAGGGATTATACACCTTTTCTCAGAAGGAACCACAGACTTTACAGTAGCCAAGCTAAATTCTCTTTAGAACTTAGTAAAATGAAAGAGACAGCCACATTTGACATTGCACTTGTTAAATGTTATATACATTTACAGCTGTAAACATCTGACAAATTCACATTTTAAATTACACTCTCCACTTTTGTCCATATAAGAAAATAAATTTATTCAGTTCTTCTATTGTTGGAATATCTCAATTTCTCTATACTTTTAGCAAGTATGCTCAAAACAGCATCCTGAAGCATGAAATTATCTTCTATGTTCCATTTTACATGTGAGGAGTCACTGAATAAACCATCATACAGAGCCATGTACAACTAATTAGCAAAGTTGGGAGCTGAATACAGATCTCCTAAATGCTAATTCAGTGCCATTACTTCAGGAAATAGGCTTCCTTCTAGCAGAAACTGTGTATGAAAATGGCAAACATGGGCAGCTGCCACATCAATATAAAAAAAAAACCCATAAATTTGGTATTAGTTATCACTCCTTTAGCATGAAACCAAGTTTTGTCTTAATGACTGTATTTCAAAATTTTATTTATTTCAGCAAATCTGTGGTTGATTAGAAAAAGAACATGGATAAACTGTTCATTTTTAGATTAAGTCTAATCTTTCAAAACCTTTTTTTTTAAAAAAGTTTATAAAGTCAACAATCAAAAAACCACAAAAACTTTGTATCTCTCCAAAACAGAAACTAATCATGAAAGATTTTTCATACAATATATGTCTGAAAAATTCTGCTGCCACCTTCATTTAGAAAGCAAATTAAAAAACTATGAGAATACCCACCTTGTTCTCTGATCCACTGTTTTCTCCTCCATTAGTCATTAGTTCGAGGATTTCAGGAAGGTGACCTACTAGGGCATCTAACACCTATTTAAAGAAAGGCTGAATGAATGAAGTCTGCAAATTAACTTTACTCAATTTTTATTTCTCGCCAACGTACCCCTGCTAACATCTCTTATGTTACTGTTCTCTCACATCCATGTTAAAAGAAAAAGATGAATGAGATGCAACATATTTGTATTGATGAGGACTGGTATTTTAAATTGTTGTTTTAATGTAGTAAGTGATTAAAGTATTACAGGTTTCAGTTTAGGACAATAAACTACAGTTCCGATTTATGTGAATATTACAGTCCATGCATTCTAAACTATTCACAGCATACAATACTTGAAAACTAACATTCATTCTTAAGAAAGATCTGTATTTCATAGGCAGTTAAGTAAGAGCCTTGAAAAGACTGCTTTTTTATATTTGTCAGCTGAATCTTAAAAGCAATTTTTCCTACTTTAAGAAGAACTGTAGTTGATAAATTAAAATAGAATATATAGCCTATATTAACAGAATAACCCTACTTTCAAATGCTGTAATACTTCAAACTGGACTAGAAAAGTACATAATAGATATTTTTTTGGCACCAATTCTGGTGGTACATAAGATCATAAAAAATATTTGGTGCTTGATTTAGAAAAATGTATAGTGATCAAACCAAGGAATTTTTTAAAATCACCAGCTGCTTCTGAGTCTCATCTTTCAGGCGTTCAACTGGAAAAATCTTTTAGTTCAGGTCAGAATTTCATAAACTATAAGCAGAAGTTTTATGAACACCTTACATTTCCTTGATAATGCCTAACAAAGTGTACCAAACCAAAAAGGAACACCTGAAAGAGTAACTCATTTTTCCACCCTATATCCAAAGATCCTACACAGAAAACAAAAAAGATCAACTACTGGAATAACTGGTATCAGAGGAAATGGTAATTTTGTCTCAAAAATAAGCATTTGCCTTTTTTCAATCAAAAATTTTCACTATATTGTCTGTAATATAGCTAAGTGATTCATGTTTTACACAGGCTGAAACTGAGGTACACTGAACTATCTCATAAACACTTGCATATCCTGTACCAGATTTTGGACTGAAACTCTTTCTATAAATCTTGATCTTTGAGCCACACACCACCTCTTCATCTCCTCTTCAAATGGAGAAATTCAAATAAAACAAAGCAAGAACTCTGAACACTATCAATAAGTATTTTAATACAGTATCAAAACCAAATCTTTCCACAGAATTTGTAAGGTAATAAATAATACAGCAATTAAAACAATTTAGAATGGATATTTTTAAAAGTTAATAAATTCAGTGTGGGTTTACTAAATTCAAACATCTTCCTATTTTTCTCCTTTTTATTCACAGAAGGCTGGCATCTTTATGAAGCATCTGTGAAACAGAAGTGAAAGCTGTTGATCTTTTCAAACAGTTACTGTACTGTCTTATTGCAGAGTTATTAAACATCAAGATAATCTGCCTCAATGTAACAAGCAAAAGAAAGTTCCAGTAAAAGTATATTACCTCCAGTGACTCATCCTGTAATAGTGTAACCAGTTCTTTATGTATTGTATACACACCAGAATTTAAAAGCTTAGCAACCTAAAAATGACAGTAAGACAGCAAGGTGAAACATTCCTTAGTTCCATGGCACTACAACAGCTATACTACACGTGCTTACTTTACAGTAAGCATGAAGAAGGGATGCAGAACAATTGTTTAATATCAGCCTTCTAAAGTTGTGGACCTTCCCTTTGATCACATTAAAAATAGGCTTACATAAAGAATATGAGTCAAGAAACAGGCCTATTACCTAACTGTGAAACATGCTTTTAGAATTAACTCTACTTCACACTTACCAAAAATTTTTAAGACTGCACTGCAAGGCTAGAAAAAATCCTTCTGGAATATTCAAATGTTGCACTTCATGCTCCTTAGGAGAGTTAACAGTCAGTCTGCTATATATTTTACAGAAGACAAATTATAAAAATTGGCTTAGCCTGTGCTGGATTTTAAGTTAACCCAACCTTTCCATCTGAATTTTTCACTCCCTACTACTTCAGCGCTTTTTACTGTGATTCGTAAGTCACATATAAATTTCTAAAGAACACCAGAAGTCCATCTCCACACTGTTAAAAAGATTTTATAGCAAATATGAGAAAACTTGAGGAATCGGATTTTTGCCATACAGAATGTTCAGATGATGCTTTTTAATGGCTTGCTTTGTTTATATAAACCAAGTGAAAATAAGAACTTACTTCCAATCAAGATGAAGCTTTAAGGAAATGGCTACAGGGAGCTTATTTTTAAAAAAATATATAATCCACCTAGCAGTGAATGCCATAAATTACTCATTTTTGGTTGTCACATGGTTGCCTAGTTATGCTGTTCCCTATATTCAGGCAGTATCTTAAAAGTGTTACACATCTAACACAAAATACTATGTAGAATCAGATGCCATTTTAACAATTTCAACAATGCGTTGAAATCTAACTGTGTTAGATTATCACCTGTTAAGACAAGGCATCAATAGGTAACGAGAACTGGAAATCTGTCCATCTTTGTTGCAACGGAAATAAAGCCACCTTAGCTTCATTTATGCCTCTACTAGTGACTTAAATGCTTTCAGCAAGCTGCTTAGCTTACCAGTTTCCCCGGCAACAAAACGGGATAAAAGGCTAGCTCGAGGACTGAAACAGAAGGATTCTCAGTAAAACATTATGAAAACCTTTAAGATCTCCCTACATGGGCTACTAAAATCAGGAGAGAGTATATTTTAATTTCTGGAATTCACTTCATATAGCTAATGATATCTACGCAGTTGTACATTTTTTAATTTTTCTGAAAACAACACATTGGAACTTCTGTAAACTAAACGGAATGATAAGAATACATATGCTTTCACATTTGCATTAATTTCCAAGCAGTTTCATATTAAATTGAGCATTTGACTTAGATTTAATCCTTACAAATACTCTTGTCAGAATGCCAGCATAGTAGCAAACCGTACAGTTCCAAAGAAAATTTTCAGGACCAGAAGTGGCACTTTCCTTTCTCACATTTGTCTCATTTTCTCATAGCATTCAAAGCCTTCAAATATTGCAATGACTACAATTGCTTATGTTTGTGGTACTAGACCATTATAAGTTTCTTCTAGCCTTTGCTCTTTAAAAGCTCCCCTAGCAGCAGGCTCTCGTAGCCAAATGTCACATAACTTACATAAACTAATGTGTGTATATAGCCTACATTTACAGGTCAGAAGTGATTGAACAACTTTGACAAATTAAGTAATTTCAACAAGTTTTCTGAAGTCTTTTTATTTTGGTTGAACAGTCACAGATGTAAGCTTTAAGAAAACAGCATAAAATAAAAACATGGAGGTACTGACAAAGAACCGTTGTAGACTTACTTCATAGAAGCTTATGGCCATAGTATATCTGACAGGAATTTCAGGGTCATGACAAAGGCAGAAGAATATAGAATATAGTTCTAAATGGAAGTTCTTTGGATCCACAAAAACAATCATGGCCTGTGGAAAGATAAAGTCTTTTATTAACGGTACAGCTAAAAGAACCACACTATCAGAGATTATCAGATTAAAATATTGAGTTACAACAAGCAAGATACTTGGAAGATAACTGGTTTTGATTTTAAAGAGGCAGTGTGGTCATGATGATGGCAATGTCAAAACACATGCACCAGACAAATTCTAGAGTTGAGAACTAAACTGGATTTACATATCCTCCAGACATGCTGCAGGCTTTTTTTTCTGTAGATATAGATTAAAACCACAAGATCTAAAACCTTAGTTTTATAAATACTGTTCATGTTTCTGTACACTAGTGGAAGCTGCAACTGTAGACTTCAAAAACAAAGAATATTTTAGCAAGCAGCAAAGCAAGTATCTGAATTTCAACATAACTGTGTGTGTATGTACCTTGGTTTTGCTCAAATAAACTAACAGATGTCTACCTACATACAGGGTGCCTGTCTTTTAAAGGTAGAATAAAAATAACTGTCTACTGGCTTATGGTACAAACATGTTTTCTTTAAATATAAATGCAGAGTGTCGAAAAATGAAGCATATTTACAGAAACATGAGTGTTAAGTTTAAAGACCTCATGTAAACTTGAAAAGACTTTCTGTATTCTGGCAGGAACATGACTAAAGCGTGAATCTGACCATTCAGATTCAATCTTCAACTCCCCAGAATGCCACGACACACAGCAAAGGCAAAAACCTAGCTTTGAGTGTTTTGAAACTGGGGACTCTGTTTCACAATCATTTTCCCAATGCCTTTGTGCTAAGGGTTTAGAAAAAATCAGCAGGAAAGAGTATGACCAATAACATCTTAGAACAGCACTTTCAGTCAAAACTTGCCAATAGTTTTCTGAGGCCCTGCAAAGAGGAATTTTTCCTTGTAACTCCTTTGGACAACCTCTACTTCAAGCCATTAACTTGACCTTTCCAGGAGAGAACTAGAATCTAGCTAACAATGCACAATTTGGGAATAATTTCTCTATCACTCATGCAGTGCTATTTAGTGAACTATATGCATGACACAAATTATTTAACCTTAAATTAATGTTACTTACTGGAAAATTGTAAGCACAGTTCTTCCGCACTGAAGTGTACTTCTTCTCCTGTTCCAGAGTTTGAAGTTGTAGTTGATTATCATTGTGTCCATTTTCCTGCTGTAAACCCAGCGTGGAAAGCTTCTTATAAAATTCCAAAAACCGTAAGTGCTGTTCAGGAGTAAAAATGCCTCAAAAAAAAAAAAAGTTTACTTTCTTCATTACAAATTCTATTAATAATGTCCCAAAACAAATCTCATTTACATATCCATCAAATATGTTGATTTTTATCCCTTCTCCCCCCTCACCTTGAGTCTAGCATCATTAGTCAGATCCACATCACCTGCACAAGGCCAGGAAAGAGAAAGACTAACTAGCTGTCAGATTTATTTAAAAAAGAAAAGGGGGGGGGCTACACAGGCTGCACTTGAACAAATAATGACAAACTACTGCAAACTGTTGCACAAAAAAAAAAAAAAGGCAGTTATTCACACTGGAAAATGTAAACAGCAATAGCTTGCAAGACACACGAATTTCTCCTTTCACTTTGTTCAGCTCTCCTAAGGCCTAACACTTCAAGAAAAATATGAACTTCCCAGAGTTCAGAGGTAAAGAGAGATCAGCAATTAAAGTCATTCAACCTAGAGAAAAGACAACTGGGAAGACATGATAAAAACAGGATGAACTGTCCTAGCTCTATCTTTTTGTAAATAACAATTTGACACTGTGGAACAGCCCTTTCAAGTTATTTGTGTTGAAGCAACGGGCACTTCGATAGTCTCCAACACAATCATCAAGGATCTTTTTAAAGATCTGTAAGAAAGATCAAAGGGTTTAAGAGTCTAGTGGGAAATTTTCTATAACATCAAACTGTGACTCTGTGCTGTCCCTCCCCAGGTAAGCTCTGTGTAGCACATATATGTAGGGCAGAATAATCAAGGAAATATCTGTTGTGCTCAAGTGAAAACCACAAAAGTTAGGGGTACAGATTTGGCCTTAGCTGCAGCTGGGAATCCACATGCCATTAGATTTCCTTTCTCCCCTAAGTTCCTTACGGTCCACGCTCTGTACTGTGCCTCAAAAAGGATATCAAGCACAGAAGTGAACATACAGAGTTAACATCATATTGTTTTTTCAGAAGTTTCCAGTCCCAAAAATTCAGTCATCCAATTCACAAGCTGCAGAATATTCAAAGAAGGAATCAAAATAAATCACTCAAACCAATAAACACAAATCACTACATTTGCATCTCTGACCCTGTCTAAACAACTCTGTCCCTGTCTAAACATAAAAAAACCCAATAAACAGATGGACACCCAAAGAGGAAATTCACAAAATCCAATATTTATGCAATAAATTATTTCAGACTTTTACTTCCATATTTCCTTTCCTAACTATCATTTCATTTGATACATTCAAATCTGGATATTTTCCAAGGGCCTCAAATTCTCCAACTTTCCCTCATTTTTAAGACTTGTTTTTAAAAGAACATTAAAACATACCATACAATCCATTACACAGTTTCCCTAAATGGAAAGATAAAGAAACTAGGATAGATTCATCTGCTTTGAAAGATTTTTCACAGAATGACTTCACTAAGGGGAGCACAGTTTGACTCCTATCATCTGAAAAACAAAATAAATTTTTGAAGTTAGCCATTTGTCAACATCTAAAAAAGAGCACAGAGAGGGGACTTCCATAATAAATTACGAAAAATATAATTTAACATGCTCAGGAGTATTTTTGGCAGGCACTCACTGGAAGTAGAAAGCAAGAGGTACAGAGAATGACAAACATATTACCATAATACAGGTCCTAAATTTTAGCATCTTACCTGTTTTGTTTGCTTTTAGGGAGAAGCATCCCCCAGTAAAGGATGAGACAACGAATAAAGGAACAGTCATTAACTTCTCCATTCACCAAGAATACAGGGAGAGAGAGAATACTGCAATACCCCTACAGTAAGTTTCCTACAGTAGTAGGAATACAGGGAGATCAAGACTGAACATGACCATGACAGTAAAAAGAAAAATCTGAGGACGCTGGAAGTGAATATTTTCAACCTGTTGAGAAGAGGAGGTTGAAAGTCTTCTGGTAAACAATAAATTCACAGAGAAACAAAATTATTACTGGCAGCGGACAGAAATTTAGAAATTAAAGTCAACTCCAAGCACTTTGCCTCCTTATAAAGTAAAGGAGTAAATGTTCAAATAAATTTATGTTTTGACTTGTTTTAAATAAATTCATTGTATTTTAAAATGTTCATGTTTTAAAGGAATTAGGATTTGTTAATGGCAAATCAACACCAAAATTCAGCAAATAATTGTGATTGAACGAAATATTTAGGTTGACCTGAAGAAATATTTTGATATTGTGGGAAAAACTCCAGGATATAATTTTGGGTCACCTACCTTCAGAATGTTCATTTTCTACTTCAGTCATGAAACCAAAAACTACACGAACCAAGTTTCTAGAAACACATTCATTACAAGCCTGTAAATAATCCCCGATTGCTTTATCAAAGGTTTTTTCAATAGCTAAAAGCAGTGGTTACAGCAATCGGGGCGGGGGGGAGGAGTGAAGACTAGGAGGTGCAAAAAGAAGCACAGATTTAAGACCATCAATGAAGAGGCTCAATAATTTGAAAAATAACCTACTACGACAGTTACTGATATAAGCACTAACTGCTAAAAAGTGCGTTCATGGTATTCTCCCCAAAACTCTTATTTCTTTATGTACTCCTCCATATGGCTTATATGCAATCATGTACTTTAGTAATTCATCACCAAGTTCCTGTACAGTAAATATTTGCTCCTCACTTCTGTATCAGGAAGGAATAGTAGAGTCAGTAAGATGGGAGTGGGAGTGGGAAATGTGGTGCAAAATAGAGTTGCTAATGAAGACAAACAACTGAAGAGCTTGTGAAATGACAGTATAAAGAGCAAAGTGGCAAATAATGAGTAGTGATCAACAATATAAAATATTCTTTTCATATGCACTATAGCAATGATCTATCATGTGCTTTGCTGCTTTGTACATTTCTAGGTGTGAAAGAAACCCAGCAGAGAGTCCAACTGATAGCCAGAAAAGCTGGCTGTTACTGTCTTCTGCATCTCTCTGAAAAAATCCAGACAGAGCAGCTAACTGGAGGACAAGGCACAGCAGTTACCCGGAATGCTCCCCTATACTGGAGCAGTCACAGTAGCTCTCCTTAAAGTTTGCCCCGATCAATACTGAACTGAACTTGTGATGAGAACCCGGAGCCATGCGCGTAGATAACCCACCACCACCATGCCAAAAGAACCAGAAAAAACAGAGAATTTCTCCTTCCTCACCCAAAGACACAGACACTCACCCCTACACCTGGAAGAGCATGAAATATGCGTGCTGATCAGAGGAAAGATACAGAGCGCTGAGAAAAATACAAGCATTTACATCTTCTGTTTCAGATACAGAAAAGCTTTATAAAAATACACTTTTTAAAAGGGATTTAAATAGTAATTGCTGATGCTTAGTACCTCCAAAACCGATCCATTGTGCACACTGTAGTTTATGGGACATGAAGGAATATTTTCTGTTCCAAAATTTACAAATGTATTTGAAACATACCACTAGATGTGAAAGCCTGCAAGGTTTACTGATATACACACTAATACCATATCATTGCCCCAGGCTGGGTGCTTCAGCTCAGAAGGCAGGCTGCAGTCTGTAGCTAGGACCAACTTTATTTCAGTTAAGAGGCAAAAACTAACAGCCAAAAAAGCACAAACAATGGTATCTGCTGAGCTAACATTTTGTATTCTGTGCATTGACAGCATGAAGTAAATACTAACAACCCAATATTCCTATCATTTATTACAGTAATTTTACTCAATTCACTCAACCACATTACATTATGAACTTGGAATAAGATAACTGATTTCATGGACAAGTGGTTCACCTTCCTTAAAACTTACTGTGTATAAAGCACTGCAAGACATGAAATACATAAATTATTAAACAAACAAAATCAAATCAGAAATGTCTGAAGAATGCAGACAGAACAAAAAGCATTTAAATAAGATGCATTAAAGCGTTAAGAACTGGGCTAGTAAGCCTAAATTAAATCCTTACCTGCATCAAACATATCGAGCAGATTCACTAATGTCTCAAAAGCTGCGAGGCGTACACTGCTGCCCTCATCTCTTGCCAGTTCAACCAACTCAGGAAGCACCACAGTTTTTGTTAGTTCTGTCCTGCAAAGTGAGGCAAGTAGTCAAGAGAAAACATATAATGAAATGATATTGCCACAGCAAAGCAGAATTCTTCCTTGAAATAGTCATTTAGGTACTTTTGCAGTAGTCAAGAAGGATAAATTGACAAAGTTGTAAGGAAATGAAAATTAGATAAAAACCTCCAGTGAATCTCAAGACTTCTATCTTTGTCAGCCAAAGAAACATGCAAGTTTAAAATGCAAAAATTTATCACTAAAGAAAGTGTTCAAATTAGCTCGAAATCAATCAGAGAAAATGCAGTCTGAAGAAACTCAAAGGAGTCCAGCTACCACACTGTGTCACTACGAAAATTCTTATGATCAAATACACAGAAACTGCTCAATGAGACGGTCCAGAGCCAAAAATTATTAAATATGAGTCATGTTGTATTGAAGTGTCTGGAAATCTTAGGCTTCAAAGATGACTTACAAAGGATAAGTAACTACTGCTCAGAGAAAACTCGGTTTCCCAACTAGTCCAAACACTAGCTTTTAGGTTTGTTTTAAAGTAGTAAACAAAGGGTTCTGCTTCTCTCTTCTTGCTGTGGTAATTACTAGCACTGTCTGCAAACGTGACGGTCCTGGTAACTCGAATCTACACACTGGCAGCAGATCGCTGCATTAGGGACTGACTTGTAAAGCAGAGTTTAATCAGAGATGTGACTAAGGAGGAGTGAAGTATTCTTGACACAGAAACACTTGCACAGTAAGATGACGGGCATAAGTAAGATGAAAAGAGATTCGTTTCTTGGAGCAAAAGTATAGCTTCTGCAGAAGCTACCAACCAGCCCAATTTCCCATATCCCAGTGTATAACTGATTCTTGACTGCTTTAAGAGATTAGAAAGATCTTCTGTGCAGCCCTACTATCAGCAAGAACTGGGAAGACACACCAAATATTTCCACCTTTTTTTTCCCCGTCACGCTCATTATTTTGTTTGTAGTAGTCAAAATTTCTAGCGTTTGAATTTGTCTGCATCTGAGTTAAGCAGCCCATTTTGTCCCATTCTCATGAATGAGCTCTTGGTCTGCCCATCAATTAGTAAAAACTGGTGTGAGCACCGCATCTCGAGAATGGAACCTCAACATTTATAGTAACCAGAGATCTGGCCCTCAGCATTTACCCTGCTCAGAACATAAAACTGCAGGGAAACACTCTGATAAAATTACACTATATGAGCGTTAATGAAGGTGACAAAAATCAAAACTACATTCGACGCTCCGAGCAACTGTGTATGAAGAGTTTGGACTCTGTCCTTTCAACCACAGTTTTTAATACAGAACTGATCACAACCTCCAGGATGACAGATTCTTACTGAAAGAAAAATGCCCAAAACTACCCCCTTCAATACGGCTAGCAACTAACAGCTGTCCCTTTTGTAAGTCAGTATGAAAAATAAGACTTTCAAATGTTTATAATCTGCAAAGGGATTTGCAGCTTACAGAGTTCATTATTGTTACCAGCAAATCACAAGCAACTTAGTGTTCTTCCAAACAGATGATCAATCACTCATATAAAATTATGAGAAAATGACATGATATGGTAACATCACTAAATAGTAAAAATAAGCATTGGGACTGTTGTCACTTTATGCCTTCAACATTTACCTAAAAATGTGCTTATTTCTGTTTATTTAATTATCTTTATTTTCCTACTACCTATTGACTAAGGCAACAAAACACCACATGAAATTTACACATTTCAGTTTACACATGAAATATACTGACAGCTCACCATTTGTTATGAGATTAAAGTATCTAAATCATTGGGAAAGGACTAGACAAAAACCTGAGAGAGAGAGCAATGTATATGAATACATAAATGCTGAACATAAACATTCGGGAGAATACACAGAATGGACCATTAATTGACAACTGTGTATTTAGCCCTATTAAACCAGTATTCTAAGTCTGGGCAAATTGCTAGTACTATTGTCATTTGACACTGCATATCTTGCTTTCAGACTTTCAGCTTCCAGGTACAACGCGTTCCATTTAGTTAACAAAACCAGTGAAATCAGATTCCACAAACTGTGAGTGCTCCTAAAAGCTAGCACTAAAACCATTTTTTTGTTCTCAATGGAGACAATAGAGGGCAGGGAACCTTACTTGAAAACTTCTTAAAGTCTCTAAGAGAAGTTACTGCCTTTTTTTTCTTCCTGACACTATAACAGGTGGACAGACCTGGAATTTTAGAATATTTGTTCACTCAGAAACCAATCCTGTATGGGTAGTTAACATGTTCTAGTTATTAAAATATAAATTTCAGGCTTCTTCTATTCCTATATGTGCAAAATTGAAGGTCTTCAAGCTTAAAAGTCGATACTGAACTGAAATTTGCTTACAAAACACGTTTAGCATCCTTTCACAAAAAACTACACAGTAATCATTAGAAACTGCTAATATTTGCCATAATCCTCTCCCATTTTTAAATAAGCCTAATGACATCAGTGGATAATGGAAATGATTTCAAGAAGCTATAGATGAACTCATGATTTACACAAAACAGTTGTTTGCATGGTTCAGCAATTTTATTATCAGAGAGAAACAAAAATCTGGAAAAGGAAAAGAGACGAAGAACACATCTGTACACTCCATATTCATTATTGAGTACACATGAATTAAGTCAGAAATCTTAGAAGCAGTTTTTAGGTTACCATTAAATATTTTAGAGAAAGATTTTGCATTTAGAAGCAGTTATGCAAACTGTACTCACCCTGTTCCTTGAGCTATATGTTCCAGTTGCCGACACATGCAAGTTCTCACCTCATATTCCACATCCTGGCACAGTGATTTTACCAATGGAAGAATCTCTCTTTTAATACTAAAAATGTAAATATTTTTATTAATATAAAGAACAAGAACATATAAAAACCATTCTGTAGTACCAAATTTTAACCATATATTACTTCTAATGGCAATTTTTTTAAACTAATTTATCACATGGCAAATGATTTTTCTGAAAATTTGCAATTATAAAAGAATACTGTACATCAGACAGAGATATATTTGATATAGAAACAGAAAAATAACTATTTACGGTCATTATAATTTGCTCAGATTTAATCTATTTGGTTTTTAACCATGAAAATAGTAGGTAGGCTTAGAGATGCTGTCCTAATTTAATAACCATCTTCAGTACACTTCTTGAACAGCCACTGTAAGAACACAAAGAATTACATAAATGGAAGTGCAAATCCCATTTAGTTGTCTCTAATATTACATCTCTGGTATGCATGTAGCACCAAAGAGATATTTGGGAAGAAAGCAGAAAAATAATTTTAGATTACTTGCATAAAGGCATTGCAGTACTGTAGCTTGTAGACCCAAGTATTCATGTTAAATCAAAAGCAGACACGAAATAACTACTCTGAATTCTATTTAAATAAAAACACATACTACATCTTGGCAGAATCAGCCGTTGTGTTTCCTTTCACTGCCCAAGATTCTGTCATGAATATTCATAAAATATCTCTATCCAAATCCTTATGTTGTTGCAAAATTCAAAAGAAATAATATGGAGCCACAGACAAGCAAATTTTCAAGCCAGCTTGCACAGCCTCCATGCATCCTACTGAAAACTTACTTCTTACAGCAAAATTTGGCCTTAAGTTTCAACAATTGTACAAAATCTTGGGAGTTTGGCATTTTAGAATACTCTGAAGTAGAGACTACTTAAAAAAAAAAAGACTTGTTTTTAACTAGCTGTTGGAACAGAGGGTAGAAAAATTAATGTTCTATTACAAGCTCAAGATTTTTTCAATACTCTATAAAATAACCTGGGAGTCATGTGAAATATGAAAGAAAGTTTTTTAATCATAGCAGAAATTTTATGAGGAAAAACGGTGCCATTGTGAAGAAGAATGTGAAGATATGCTTATGTACTACCTGCTCCTGAAGCCAGACACGTCTCCAGAGCCTATACCAAGACCCCTCTTGCAAAGCGAATGAGGGTGTGTCACGAATCTTACCCAGCCTGACACATCCTAAACCTGTGGATCCAGGTCTGTTTTCAGCCCTCTGAAATGCATTCAGAGCTCTCTACCAGAGGATCAGTACATGCCAGAAAATTCTCAGCCGTCTTCTTAACATGTAGCTTCTATACAGAAATGGTGCCACTATCTGTTCACTGAAATGAGGGTCTTCCCACTTCCGAACAGCAAGGAATCATATTAAAGAAACCCAGCAAAAGAAGGTATGATTATTTTAACTTATTATAGCTAACTCTATATGACTCAAAGTAATCTGGAAATTCACTTTATTTTCATGAGAATGTAACCTCAAATAAATAAAAGCAATTGTGATTCTGCCACAATTCTACAGATTTTGAAGATTTTAAGGCTTTGGTAACATTCTCAAAAAAACCTACTTTACCACACTCATTAACTTTTGTATGCCCAACAAGTGTAGTCTACTTAGCCAACAATTGTATAGAGAGCTTCCTTACGGTTGCTTCTAATTCTTTTTTATTGAAGAAAAAAATAATAATTTAAAGAAATTTATTCCTAAATGTCTTGTCATATGGTCCTGTTGGTCATCTTTTTTGCTATGCTAAATTCTTGCATTTTGGGGCAGATCAAAACCATTATTAGAGCGGACTTCCTCAGCTAGACATGCTTTCCGTGCATTTAGTAGCCCGCAGTGGATTCATTTTGTAATGCAAAATCACACATGGTTAATTGCCTGGATAGGAAACACACCTGGTGAAATGGTCCTACCATCATAAGACTGGATAAACTGTCCAAAGAATGTACTGTACCAACTGCTTTGGGCAGATAAGTTGTTCAGATTTACTTTCATCATTGCGTTCCTCTTCTACACCCCTGTCCAAACCCACAGACACTGAATCTAAATGCTGGACAATGTCAGGCAACAATAGTGGCTCCCGACACATTTCCATACAATTAGAGACAGAAAAAAAAATTATATCTACACATTAAACTTGGTTAGACAAATAAAAAATTAAGAACAGGATTCTTCTCTTTATGACAACAAACTCTAAGGTGATGAAATTGTGTTTTGTCTCTAAGTTGCACAGAAACACACTGTTTGGCTTATTTCCCAGTAAGAAAAACAATATGGAAAAATGGCATGAAAATCATACCCACTCAAACCTACGGAAGAACATACAAACTAAAGTTATAAACTGATGAATATTAGCAAGTCTGAATATGCTAGTTACATAATGAACATTTTTTAATTACTAATATCCAGATAAAGGGATCTGTAAAAACAAAGCATGTAATTTTTGCAATAAAGTCTACTTTTCTTGTAGTAATTTTTGCCCACTAATAAAGAAATACTGGTATATACTGTGGAATGAAAATACATGTACAGTCTACTTACATATGAGCTTCAAATTTGTTAGCTAATTTTCCCATGATTTTACAACTAACTAAGCGGGACTGAAGCGTTTGAGAAAGCTGTGCTTTGGAAACAAGTGGATTCAGGATCTACATGAAAGAAAAAAGAAATATGAACAGATAAAATGTGAGCAGTAAATAATGTTCTCCCCTTCTTAAAAAAGAAAAATCTAGAAAACATATCCCAAATGTCATCTACACATTTCAAGGAATTAATCAGTACTAACAACAACGATGTCTTTGTACATTATTAATATTCTATTGGAAACCCGTATTTGATATTCAGTGCTAATTATAGCATATCAAACCCGTATCTTAGCCCAAATAGCAGTTTATGATTCAAATCACAGCCACAGTTTTACATCTGTCTACTTGTGACTTTATTTTGAGACTAAGTTGTATATGCATATTTATAGCTATTAGCTGGTAATTTTCACAAAAGTTGTTAAGTATGTTCCTGCACGAGACAAAAAAATAAAAATGCAGAGAAAGGAGAAGGAAGCCTCTCTGAGGTTCTTTCCCATAAGTTTTCCCACGAAACAGCACTTTTGATGTAAAGTTTTGAGGCAATGATCCCTCTCAGTTATGCACAGTTGGGGATCTGTGGGGAAGAGGTTTCATTTCCATACAGATGCAGAAAACCTACATCTTTATCGGAGCTCCGCTGCCATTTGTTGGATCACCTCTATGGTGCCAGAAACAAACTAAGAAAGGCCTGCAGAACACCATCTTTAAATATATTATTTTTTAACGAGAAATAATCCCAGAAATCCAAGTGCCAGGCCAAGAGGAACATTACAGAGAGGTATCTGTAATCTGCCATGCTGTGGTCTGCCACAGTTCCTCACTCAATCTCTTTCACAGAGCTCCACCAAAGGATAACATACAGGGCAGGAGAGTTCAACAATATCCTAAAACTCTGAGGTGAGAGAATTTTACCACTCTAAGGACACACAGATCACCCAGACTAGAATTAGCATATGAAGTATGCTTCTAACTACAACACTGCATAAAGAAATCTACCATTAAGTTACCTTATTTGGTCTTTGAACTATGACAGCAAACACACCATGTCTAGTAATACTAACTCCAGTTACTGTCCTAGACACAGTCTCTCCCATGAAGTGGCCACTGTCAGAGACAGGATACTGGGTTAGGCTGACCTTTGGTCTGATACACACACCTTTCCTCATGTCCTTGGAATCTATGATTATTTAATTTGTTTTTGTATGTAAAAATCATAACAACTAGAATATTCCAAGTTTTCCAATACAAAGATCCTTCAAGTAACACAAAAGGCCCGTTTTCAGAGTCAGGTTTCTGTATAGCTGCTGAATCAACACTGCTTTATCAGCTGTGATCTCACCAAAGCAACTTTTTGTGGAAACAAATGTGTTCCTAGAGAAAAATCAGGGGAGAAACTCCATCTTGTTTAAATGGCATCTTTAAAATTACACAACAATTAGATTTTGGAGGCGACTAGAATAATTTCTGGTTTTTTTCCCAACCTTTCACCCTTTATAAGTTTATTTTTTTAAACAGTGCTGGATTTCAATTACCCACTAATTTTAATGTGTATTTTTATACTACACAAGCATATATTTAAATCTCTGTATTGTTTTAAATTATAAACACAGTAAAATATGCCTGTTGCAAAGCTTTTACACTTAACAGTGAAATATGAACACTCAAAACGAAACTGAATACACTAGCTGAGTAAAGAGGAGTGACATTATGACTTAGTGACAGATTTCCTTCCTCTTTCTTGAGCTACACAGTGAAAAATCAGGAGTGTTTGCAGGGTGTTAAGTTTCTGGCACATCCAGAACAGAATGAATAGATCTCTAGCATTCAGTCGCATTTAGCGGAAATCAGAATTTTAGTCCAGTAGCAAACAAAGTGTAGTTTCTTCATGAAGACACAGAATGAGATAGTATCCTGTAAACCAAAACAGGGTACATGTAAACATGTTACTGAGAATACTAAGTGTAGTAGAAGTGTTACAGTAAATACCCTTTATTTGCTGAAGAACACTAAATTTTTTTAAGGTGATCTTCCTGTCTTGCCTTTTAGCGCATTCCTCTCTTACAGTATGTTCCACAACCATTACCACTTTCACAGTAACTGCCACAAATCTTACTGAAGTGAATGAGACTTGCAGGGAAATAAAATCTGACAAACTATTGTTAATTTGTCGCTAGCCTAAGTGGGAGAATATTATTACCTCATGTCTGATAGTCTCTTTTGGTAAAGCTTCTATTACAGCAAGAAGAGTTTCTAGCCACGCGTTGCTGACACCTGTTAGAAAGAAATGGGTTATACATTATGTTGTACATACAACAAGTATAATGCAACACACGTCAGTTTTACAAAATTTGTTCTCACTTTTTACATGCACCTCTCCAAGAAGCTATGTATCTAAAAGCCACTAAATTAACATCCAAGACTTTAACCTAAGAAGTAGGATAGGTGAGATGCAAATTCTGTCCCCATTTCTTTTACCTTTTTAATTTCTGCACAAAAACATTAATGATCCTGTTTGTTTTGAAAAGACAAGTTTCTCTTATTTAGAAACACATTCTTTTCTTATGCCCACTGAAACTTTCTAGTCTTACATGAAGTCTTTTTTTATTTCTTTGTACCCTAAAAACAGTGTTAAATCGGTTGAGAAAAACTAATCGTCACAGAAGAAACATCAACCATCCTCCCTCCATTTTGTCAGCCACAGAATTCTGGTATTTCAGCAGAAGCTCAGACTCAGTAACAACTTCGGGATTTCGTCCTTCAGACACAGTGGTTTTGTTTGCTTCAATCAGAATTACATTTAAATATCGGTATGCAACTGGTCAGCATGCAAGAATCTTTTCATTCATGCAAGTCTAGATACAAAGTCACAGTGATTGCACTCACTGCTTTACACAGTACTGTACCATCACTAAGGAAACAAAACACATAGAAGTAACCAGTCATCAGCATAGTTGTACAGCCCTGACCTGCATCTCTGTGTTCCAGGTTCTGGAGAATGATGTGTAGGAAAGAGTGGGAGTACGTATGAATGGACACAGACTCCTCTTGCAGAACAGTCAAAAACGAAACAGCAGCTGTTAACTGCATTTCCACTCCGGCTACATGCAGCACCTCCTGTATAATTACAAATTATATCCATTTAGAGCATGGGCCAGAAATGTACTGAAGGAGCATTCAAACTTTTACATTCACTTTTAAGAGTGAATATGCACCAACCTGGGTAAACTACGAAATTGGCTGTAAAATTATTTCCTCTCAACAGCAATTACTTGGAGATATTCAAGTCTCATATTATGTCATGAAACTTTTAAGATAAATAAAGTTCATTATAATATTTTTTGTGACTTTCAGTTTCATCGATACATCTGTTGTCCCAAAAGTGGGATTGTTTACCCCGTGTGCAGTATGCCAATATACACACAGAGCAGAAGTATTGTCTTTATTGGGTATTTGCACAGATATGGGTGCTAGGTGATAATTCCACAAAGCTAGCATCCCACTTAGCAGAGTTACAAGGACTATACACTCTTGTAAAAACAAAGAAATTACACATTACATTCCGACTGGTTCATCGCATTATACACTTATCTTCAAGGTATACTCCTTCCTCACTTAACTATGCATGCTCGCACCTGGGGGTGCAGTCTTTCCCGTTCTCAATTGAGTCGGTGGTCGCGGTCTGCCCTTGCTGCCTCTACCTTTTTCCTAGTTACCCTAGATTTTTTTTAACTTCATGCTTTGTCAGCTGTCACCCAGCTTTCTGCGTCTTCTGGGCTGGATGTTCCCCTTTTTATCAGTCTTTTAGCTCCTCTTCAAAGGCATAATTGTTAGTTAGGCACGCATTGCTTATACAAAGTAGACAGGCCTAAATTAAAAAATGTCACTACAACCTAAGCATTTCTGCCCTATATCAGCATGACCTATGCATTACTATGTCCTAAATATTTCTGCCCAATATCACATATGTGTGGATTTTCCTACTTTACAAAATAAGAGGTAAAACCAGACCAGCCAACAAGTGCACTTCTGCTGTTTATGCACATGAATTAAAAAGAAGTCTTTCATTCATGCAGTAAGAGACGCTAAAGTAACAAAAGGTAATTTAAATGTCATCCCCTGCCAACTGACACAGAACACAAACAAAAATGTATATATATATATATATATATGTATAACTGTAGAAAGAGTCTTAACAATAAAGCAACTTGTACTAGAATATTTATCTAGGTAACTCAGCACTTACTAGTGCTCAGCTTTAACATATAAGAATATAATTAATTAGGCTGTCTTCAAAAGCATCATTTCAAAAGTTAAGAAATGATAATACAGGAATAATTACTAAGGTTTTTGAATGAAACAAAAAAGAAATTTAAATTTCAGAGATTTATGCACATGACTAAGAGCTTGCAGGATTCAATCTATGATATAGCATTCACTGTAAGTACATACCTATCAGCTCAGTGAACATTCCATTCATTTACTTCTCTAAACATATCTATCTCACGAAAAAATAAAATGCATTACTACTAAAGCATTATACTCATTTTACAAGTGATTCCAAGCTCAGTAAGAGTTTAAAGCTCATACTTCCTACACAACCTTTTAATATGTGATTTTGCTCCTTTTTTTAAAGTGCTTGAGATGAACAGTGTTTTCTCAGATCACGTATCAAAAATCAACAATAAGATGGTATTTGAACTATTTTAAAAAATCAGCCTAGATCAGATTAAGAAAATGTCCATTATGCACCTAAGTATTATACAGCCGAGGAATTTTGCCGAGAAAATTCAGTTTGCAGAGAACGTCTGAGAAATTATTCAGTAGACTTTGCTTACTTCAAAGGAAAACAACAAGAAGTTTTCATTACACAAATGTCAAGCAGTTTGTGTGTGCAAATGTTTTCAGTTTATGTGATTTCAAAGATAACCATTACTTATCTCTCAACAACTGTCTCCGTTTACAGCCCTTTATATTTGTAAAGACATTCTCTGTGCCCCTGGCTCCCCCAAATGAAGAAAAGAAACAGCATTGCGTACTTTACCAATCCAAGTGTGATAAAATATTTGCATTCAACAGCCATGGAAACTACCCTCTTGTTATCTCCACCTCTATCCTTGTTCCTCCACTGGTCTTACAACAGCCACAGCCAAGAATAAGGACACCTACCAATTTTGTGATTTGAATGTTTCCGGGGTCAGAATACCTGTGGATACCATTCTGGGATTTTAGCTTACACTTGTTCAAAACAACATCCCCAAAAGCATCAAAAGAACTATCTACACACTGTAGATGCTAAGACGCCACTGCAGACCAGAACATCATGGAGCTGAACTCCATTTTATCTACGTATTCACTTTGTAAGCAATGCAAACAGGGTTATTTACCACCAAAAAAATTTTCCAAATAGTCTCCTCCACAGATCCATACAGCTCTGGACAATCATGTGTGAAAACAGATTCTCTGGATGTGCCTCCTCACGGACCTCGGGAGACACTGAAACGTAAATTTCTAGGTTGCTTAAACACCTGCCTGTACTGATGTTTGCACTCAAAAGTGTAAAGTTCCACATATGAAAATGTATGGGTCTCTCCTTCTCATTCCAATTTCACTGAACTCAAGATGAGTGACTTAAATTTACTTCATATAAAATTCTTTATTTAGAAAGTAATGCATTTTTCTATACATGGATCCTCCGCAGGTTCTCAGCTTTTCCTGCCCATCTTATTCAGGCAAACGTATTTACTGGAATTTGGGAGTATAAGCACGTTCTTGAACTATCCTAATGTCTACAAGTTAAACTCAGGCATGAAAACCTTCAAAATTTTAAAAGCCTGGCTCATTCCATTAATTGGAAAACAGAAAAAACACCTCTAGTTTAATGAACTTCTTGTCCTGCAGCGACAGCATTCTTTTGAAAGAATGCTGCAAGCAGAAACATAGTCAATCATTTTAGTAACTGCATTGATGCAACGGAAATCTTCACTCGGGACTAGAAAGACACAGAAATAATGGAGATTATAGAAGTTCAAAGATACAGTAAGGACAGACCTTAAAATCAATGCTAGGTAAAAGACAGGGTGAAAGTCACCCCACCTCTTCTTAAACTATAAAATCAACTAGGAAATAAAGAAAAGCTTTGAAGCGGAGACTGATATTTTAGGAAAATAAGTAACTGAAAATGAGTTTGGAACTGATCAGACAGCACCGAGTAAGGCCTGATGCATACACTTCAACAAGAGTATCCATAGTATTCTGCAATCACAGCATCTGGAAAAATCTCTTATTAGTCAATCAGATAGACACCTGCAATCCCCCTCCACTGCTTCTGGTGGCAGTGCCCAAGGATGGAAAAGAGGGAAAATACTGCTAACACCATGTGAAAGGAGCCATTTGGGTGCACAACAAGAAACGCCGTGAAGAGTATCTAAGCTTTCCATAAAACTGTACTTCAGTGTCTTTCATGGTTCACGAGGAGGTGCATGCAGAAATCCAGACAGGTGATCTCTATGCAGAAGAACCTATGCAAGCGTATCACTTCATTTTAACTGTAGAATTTTTAAAAAATATTTCATAATTTCACGCCTACATTAACTTCCAAACGATATACAACGTATTTGTTTTATCAGCATAACAAAAATACTGACACCCAATCCAATCATTATTTAGATATGGCATATTTATTGTAGCATTGTATGTTTGATTTTGCTCATCTCAGACCTAAAACACGTATGTTAAATACATAAAAAGTCTTTGATATATTTTTAATTTAATTAGGCAGTAATGATTTATAAGCAATTTGCATCTATCAATTTCTACATTTATTTATAAAAGTAACCAGGTTTACCAATTTCTCACAAGGGAAATAATAATTTGTAATGTATCCAGCTGAATATTCCTTGCATTTATTTCTTCCTGTATCTGTTTTATCCTCAGCTGTAATAAAAACAGTATTTATTTTTGCTTTCTGCAAGTATGCTAAATAAGTGCACTGGTTTCCCTACCCAGTTATACAGCGGCAATACTTTCAGACAAATAGCACCCTGAAACTACTATTTAACTCCTTTTTCATGTGCAAATTTGAATTCACAAAAGATTTTTCCCATTCTACAGAATTGAAACGAACTGCAGCAATTTAAGTCAGTTTATTTCCCTGCACTAAATGCCAGACTACATTTGCAAAACTCTAATTGCAGTTGAGTTCGATTACGTCATTATAGAGTATGACAGTTTCCACTTAATGGTCAGGACTACTCCTCTAACAAAAACAAGGATAAGGGGGAAAAAAAAAAGGTCAAGTGGTTAATGATGCCAAATACTGTTTTGCAGTTAAAAGTGCAATGAACATGGGTACAACAGAACTGTTATTCTATTGCAGATTAAATAAATATTAGATATCAGAGCACCATTGAAGAGCCTGCTTTATAAGAATATAGCCACAGAAAGAATTTTAACCCTCATACACTCCAGAAAACTTTAATTTATAAGGCTTAAATCTGAAAGGAACACAAAGATTTAGACTGACTTCATTATATTTCACTCTTACCTCTGCCTTGAGCCCATGAACTTAAGTTTCATTTAATTTATAATCTAGGAAGGCTTTCAGTTTGGATTTAAATGACACTGCAAGATTAAAAAGACACTACTTTTCTCAGTTACTTGCTCAAAAATTAATTAGGTTTATTATTAAAATTGTCTGCTTAATTTCTAATATTTCTGCCTTCAATTCCTAACTCTTCTTTCTTCATATATTGTCTTCAGTTGAATGTCCTTTAACATTATGCAGGAAGATACTTTTACAAAGTAATTAAGTACCGCCTGATCTATACACATTGAGCTCCAGCTCCCACCGTACAAGTATTTTCCAGGCCCTAGGCCCTGATCATGCTAATGATCATACTTTTACTTTTTTTCTCCATCCCTATATAAAAAGCTAAGACTAGAATAAAAAACTGTATTCCTAATATAAGACTTTTTATTAAAGACAGAGAGGCAAAGTCTATCCACAATCTGACAACTAAGGGTAAAAAAACCCCAGCGCTTCTTATTACTCCTGCATTTCAGGAAGAACTCTGCTCTCAAAGCACAACCATCAGAGACAAAAAAGGATCCAGTATGTTAAATGGAAAATAAAATAAAATAAAAACAAAACAACAACACCTTTTCTTGAAGCCAGTAGGTTGGTTTAGGAAAGAACTCATTACCAACACGTGGTAGTAAGTGCAGAAACTTGGTGTAAGTTAAAGGGTTTTCAATTACTTTGCAACTTCAAGTCATTCTTTTTCTCAAAGCTTGTTTTTTATACGCACACACATATATATATAAACAAAATGCCTACTGACCTGCATCTTACAGCACAGAACATGATAACTAGAACCACTTAAATGTTTTCTAAACAATCTGTCAGTCTATACTAGTCCTCAGTTCTGAGGACAGCTATTTCTTGGCCATTTGCTGAATTTTAAAATCAGACAAAAGTTGGAACAGCTCTTCTTAAGAAACAGGAGTCTCCCGGCATCACAGAAGTTTCAGGAGATAACATGAGTTGAAACATGATGTCTGATATTCACATAATCACAGAATGATTGAGGCTGGAAGGGTCCTCTGAAGGTCAATTTGTCCAATCCCCCTGCTCAAGCAGGGTCACCTAGAGCCAGAACGCGTCCAGATGGCTTCTGAAGGCCTCCAAGGAGGGAGACCACAACCTCTCTGGGCAACCTGTGCCAATGCTCCTTCACCCTCACAGTGAAAAAGTGTTTCCTGATGTTCAGAGGGAACCTCCTGTGTTTTGGTTTGTGCCACTGCCTCTTGCCCTGTCACTGCACACCACTGAAAAGAGCCTGGCTCTGTCCTCTTTGCATCCTCCTTCAGGTATTTACATACATTGGTAAGATCCCGCTCCAAGCTTTCTCTTCTCCAGACTGAACAGTCTCAGCCCTCTCAGTCTTTCCTCCAAGTGGAGGAAAACAAAATATTTTATCTCTACTGCTAGTAGGGACAGCAGTGACAAGATGAGGGGTAACGGTTTTAAACTAAAACAGGGTAGGTTTAGGCTAGATATAAGGAAGAAATTCTTTACAATGAGGGTGGTGAAACACTGGCACAGGTTGCCCAGAGAGGCAGTGGAGGCCCCATCCCTGGAAACATTCAAGACCAGGTTGGACAGGGCTCTGAGCAACCTGATCTAGTTAGTGGTGTCCCTGCTCGCTGCGGGGCGGGGGTGGACTAGATGACCTCTAGGGGTCCCTTCTGACCCAAAACTTTCTATGATTCTATGAGATGCTCCAGTCCCTTAATCCTCTTCCTGGCCCTCCACTGTACACTCTTCACTCTGTCCCTTTCTTGTATGTGGGAGCCCAGAACTGGACACAGTGCTACGGGTGGAGCAGAGCAGAGGGTAGAGTAAAGGGGAAGGATCACCTTCCTCAAAATGCTGGCAGTGTTTTGTCAAACAGTGCAGGACGCTCTGCGGCAGGTGCACACCACTGGCTCCTGCTCAAGCTGGTGTCCACCGGGTCCTCCACGTCCTTTCTTCCGCCAAGCTGCTTTCCAGCTGGGTGGCCCCCAGCATTTACTGGTGCATGGAACATTACTGAGCACATCTACCACACAGAATCTAAGACTCCTCTGCAGTACAGCTTACACTTACTTATCCTACAGAAGAACATTTCTTAAGTAATGATGTTGAGGACTACATACATATTTGTTCCTCAGCTTTCAGTCAATCGATTCATAATAAATGAGCAGTATATAACTCATTAAATTAGTTTTCAACAAACATTGAATTTTCCCTTGAGCAGCCTCTTTCTTAGGATTAGGAGACAGAGAGAGCATCAATTTAAGACCAATTGCACAGGCAGTAAGAAATACACCAAGTAATTTTTCATAATGATATTTTTTCTCAAATTCCTTTATTAATATAATGGTAAGGTAGTGGTCATTAAAAAAAAAAAAAGCTGAGAGGTATATATCCACATAGCTTTTCAATAAAAGAAGAAATTTCTTCAAAACTTCAGCAAAGGAAAACAATGAAATACAAATGAGAATTTACTGGAACAAGCAAGTATAATTTTCACCTGGTCCCACTTTGCTATTTAATAATAATCTCCTCAGTAAATAGAAAACTGTACAATGTAAGCATGCGACGCAGGCATCTCACCTTTGTTACTAATATCATTATATACTTTCATAGACCTGGCAATGAGAATCCAATACAGAAATAGCAAGAAAACTCACAGCAGCTGCTACAGAAGACTACTTCTTCTTGTCCCTAAAGTCCTTGAGATATAGAGGACAAGGCAGCTGAGGAGATTCTTAACATAACCGAAACTTGCAGTTCAATGTATTTTAGATCATCAAATTCATATTTAGCCTGAATCAGTAACTAGTTAAACTCTTTCCGTCTTTCTGAAGTGATGTAAATACTTTTCTTAAGCATTAGTTGTTTGCAACAAGGAAATAACATTCCCACACATTGTGTTAAAAAGGAAAATAATTTTAAATTATATGGGGGAAAAAAACCCTAAATTCCACAAAATGTCCTGATAAAATCATGACTGAATCACATTACTGAAACTATCAAATGTATCACTAAAAGTGTATGGGGAAACTGAGTCTCTCCATAAAATCACGAACACAACTCAATGCTTTGAAAATAAAATTTCTACAAGCAATCCTTGTCATTTTTACCTCTTTTCCCATAGAGAGCATACACAATCGAACAACTACTACAGCCAAACTGCTACTAACAAACACAATGTTCCTTTAGCTGATAATTGTATAAATAAGAACCAGCTTTATATCAAAGTGAACAATTGCATGCGAACAGGTCAGAGACTCTTCTAAATCAACACCTTTATTCAATCACATAAAAATTGTCAATAGTATCAGTAGAAGACTGACAATAAACTGATTCAACGAAAAAATAAAAACCCACACTCAGAAATTTGCTGTTATCAAAATAAACTTTCAGATACTTTTGATAGCCAAAACCAATGTATTTTTCCACTCAGCTGGTAGCCTTAAAATCACTGAAAATCACTCTAACAAGAAGGCTAACAAAGTCTTAATTCCTGTTGCAGCTATTAGAGTTATTTACAGTTCTTTAGCTTTAGAGTTATTAGGCTTTGCATTTGCGTCTATTTGGCTGAAGCTGCTGCTTGAACCATACCTCAAATGAACTTCTTAATTTCTTCTAGGCAAGGGGTCATGCCTGGGCCAGAGTGGAAATATGGGGATATTTATCTTCCTCAAAATCATAGAATCATAACAGTTTGGGTTGGAAGGGATCTTTAGAAGTCATTAGCCCAACCCCCCTGCAATGAGCAGGGACATCTTCAATGGGACATCTTCAACTAGATCAGGTGGCTCAGAGCCTCGTCCAACCCGGCCCGGAATGTTTCCAGGGATGGAGCACCCACCACCTCTCTGGGCAACCTGTGCCAGTGTTTCACCACCCTCATTGTAAAACATTTCCTCCTTATATCTAGTCTAGCCCTACAAAAAAGTCTGTTCCCATCCTTCTTAATAAGTGCCTGTTAAGTATTGAAAGGCCACAATAAGGTCTCCCCAGAGCCTTCTCTTCTCCAGGCTGAACAACTCAAATATCCTTTATACAAACATATCTATATATAAAATTACTATGTAACATTATGTGGTCAGCATGCATCTACCAGAGTTAGCAGTGGCTTACTAAAAGTGCGGAGGGCAGTGCATGAAACTTCAGACAGCTAAGAGCAAAGTACACTTTTCTGGATAGCAGCATGAAAATCTTAGTGTTTGGATAGAAGGAGATTGAGAACACCAAAATGAACCATTATGACTGGCTGGTCCTCAAAAAGAGTTCTCAAAGAGCTGTCAAAACACTGGTAAATATTTAGAATATGTAAACAGTGTTAATTCTGCTTTCTTTTCTGCTGTAACATTTTTCAAAAAATACAATACCTGCAACACTTCCGTAAATTCAGTGAATTAATGTGGAAGATCTACTGAACATACTTCTCCAAGAGAGTGAGTTTGCAATAAAAGTGGAATCTTTTTACCTTTGTTAAAATACTTATACTGGCAGAAAAAAAGTACATTCAAACCTCATTACACACAACTTACTCTGATTTTTGGTAAAACTCGACGAAGTGTTTCTGCAGGATTCTGTCGCATCAGAACTGGAAGATTTGCCACCACACTTGTTCCTTGGATATCCTGGCCAGAACTTACAAAAATATATACATACAATACATTACACTCTACAATGGTTACAAGCTCATATCTTTCATAAAAGAAAAAAAAAAAAACAAAAACAAACACCACAACAAACCCAGGCTATCTAGGTTATTTATATAAGTCAAAAGAAGCATTACTTCTTTTATACAACATGTAGGAGAAAATAACATTAAAACAATTTCAACCATAAAAGCTGTTATGTACCATTTCTAGTACGGAATGTTCTAATTTTTAGTGTAGCTTTGGAAAAAAATATAAAGTGTTCGAAAGATCTTTACAGCTGGATGATCAAGGCAGTGGTTTTGTGGAAGCTTTTAAAAGCACAGGATGGGGACAAGCAGAAGACACAAATTAAAATTACACTCAACATACAATATTTAAACAGAAATCTAATTTTTTTTCCTTTTTATAGGGAAAACAGTCAGATGGATAATCAGATGTATATTGACAAACACGATTAAAGACAGAAGCAAAAACTTGGTCAGATTACAGATCTTGTACCTTTCTCCTCATCTCTCAATGGTATCGTACAATTGAAAAAGAAAAAAAAAAATAGCATGATGGAGGGAAAGAGTAGGCAGCAATGAAGAAAAGGTATGACATGAAAACAAAGCTACCTAAGTTGATCAACTTTTAGAACAGAATTAGAAAGGGTCTGGATGCCAAAATTAAAAATAAAACTAAACATCAACACGTTTTTCCTGTTTAAATGCATAAAATTGATTTTGGCAAACAAATTCAGATTTGTTCCAACAGCTAAGCAGCTCATTTTCAAATAAGCACACAAAGCTCAACTGTACACATGCAACCATTTTTCTTAGTGTGGCATTACAATTAAATGTACATTACGATTATAAACATAATTTTAAAAGAAATTCATGGTAAAGCTACTTTTAAATGCTTCCATATGCCACTCCCTATCCCATTATCATTCCAAGTTTTCTTGGTGAAACACATGAGCTCAGAAAGGGGACTAGGTACATGAACTGATCATAGGAGAGTTAATTTGCACAACCACCTTGCAGTTTTGTTCTGCCTCTGAAGTACATTAGGGAATTCACAGTTAAGATGCAAAGCCTTCCTGCATTTAGAGCAGGAAAGATCTTTACATATTCCATTAGTCCTCTGTATCATCTTCAACATTCGTGTCTTTCAAAAGATCAAATGAAATTATAGGTACAGTCAAGCAGGCCAATTTAGATCTATTTTGTTAAATTCATACATGCTTTCAAAAACAAGGACATGTTCATATAATAAGCAAGAAGCAAAAGTAAAAGCTTTGGATAAAATCAGAGAGTGAACTACCCCAACACAAATACTGTAATATCCTACTGGAAAGATTTTTTTTTTCTTTGCATTCTATAATTTCCTAGTGAAAATATTCAAACAACAATTAGGTGTCACCGACATCAACTGAAACACGTTTAGCAAACTGCAATTTCAGTGTATTTTTTGAAATAAAATATTCTTCACCATCCTTGCAAAGATAATTGTCCATGTTAGCAGGAAGTGCATTCTCAAAGATTAAGTACAGGCTGGCAGGCAGGAATTCAGGCATCCAAATCCTCTTTGCAAGGTGGAGAGTCACCCACACCCCAGTTCACTTCTGTGCTAGGTTTCCATTCTGCAGACGGGTGTAGCTACCTAATTCACCAACTACAAACTATCACTCTCTATAAAGGTCTTACCATGGGAAACCTCTGCCACAACAAAACCTTCCCCTTCCAGAAAGTGTAAATCTTGCTACGGCATATATGTCTCATTTTTTGTACAGTATAACACAAAGTGCCTGTACTTTGAAAGCATGTGTCTAAAGCATATATGACGGAATTAATCTAATCTTAGATTGCGTGTGTCTGCCTCTAAGAAAACTTCCCTTTAAAAATCAATGGAGAGAAACTGGACTCAATGAAGAGCAATTTATCTCAGCTTAAACAGTTGAGATGAGCAGTGCCATTGAAGTGTCTGTTTCCCTTTACCGCCTATACAGGCAGACGCAACGACCAGCTCTCCTGCATGTACCTGTGCTGTAATTAAGCGATAGCTCCTGCCCACAGAAACATACCATGAGTCTTAGTCCTAAAGGTATTCATGTTTATGCAGAACTTCACCATTGCAAGTAATCCCATTGATCTCTCATCTAGTAACATACTAACATCTTTAGAAATGCTCGTGTGATTATAGCACCTAACTAATATAACTAATTTGGGACAAAATAAAAAATTCCATCTTCCCTGAGTTCCGGGGCAATCAAGAAGGATCCATCACAAACTTAGACATGGCAATAACTGTTCTAAATAGGTGCTACACACCATGAATGTCAGGAAACAGTATTTTTGTCTTTTATTTAAATGGACCATATAGACCTTACACGCTACAAAGATAAGGACCTAAATAGAAGAGTTATCATAAATTCTAAGATGAGTAAGAAGTGAGCAGAAAGCTGTGAGCACTGTACTGAGGTTATCACACATTGCTGCCATCAGGGCTGCAACGTTCAGACCCAATGAGCAAAATTTGGGAATCATTCCCAGAGCGAGACTTCAGCTTCATTGCACCTATACATTTACAATAATAAAGAGTGAACAAAAATCACAGCTGGGGATGGAGGTCAACACAGATGAAAAAAAAAACCCCAAACACTGAAATTCAGAATACTGGAGTGTAATAACAAAAATATTTATAAACAGAATTTAAACAAGCTGAAAACAGGACAAACTTAAGATACATAATTCTAAGGTCAAGAAGAAAAGGCTTGACAGAGTGTAAAACAATCACCATTTCCCCTATTCTTTTAATATGGGTTATCTTTCTCTCTTGGTATCTACCTTACTTTAGGAATACGGGAAATTACTAATCCAATATTGCATATTTTTTTTTAAATACAGTGTGTATTCCAACTGAGAAAATGTATCAGTATTTTTGTGCTTTTTTAATCCTCTGTTAAGACTACTACTGATGTAAAATTAAGCTAATGTGATTTTCTTAAAAAGTATTAGGAACCAATTCTCTGGCTAGTTACCATATACACCACTGTATTTTTAACTGTTGTCTGTAAACACAAGAATGTTGACAAGTTTTGACAGGGCAAAGCTACACCTTTTTAATGCCATCCCAAACCAGCAAGAATGGATGAGTACAGATTTTCAGACTGATCTGAATATTAGCATCCGTGCAATCTTATTTGGTAAACGTGTATGAGGTCTCTCAATAAAAACACGCCTCCCAGTAACATCTAAGCTCAATGAAAGGACAGTATTCTGTCAAGTGCTGAAAATTGACTTTAATTAATGATTAGTAACTGATCTATTTACAGCTTCCAATATTTTTGCATTATTCAAAACCATTCTTTACCTAATTTAAAGCTATGAATATTAAAGCCTTTCATGTTTATGGCAGGTTTCTCTGAGTATCATATACTAATTCCAACAAAGCTTTAAAGCAGAACCGAGACATCTAGAGCTCCCAGAGTGGAAAAGAGTCACAGGGTGCATGAGGCCCACAACTTCTTACAGTACAACTTGCAATGAAAGATGCATACCTTTGCATTATCCAGCAATAATGCAAAACCTCAAGGTAACTTGAAGATTTAACTGAAAATTTTATTCATGTTGTACCAAGATGGGAGAAATCCTAACTGCTAAAAGATGCAACCCAAACACAACCTTTATCCATCAGAAATTTAAAGAAAAGGGGACTATTCCCCTTTAAACCAGAAATGCTTAGTATCTGGCTTGCTGCCAGTTAAGAATGTGAAGCAGGAGGCATTTCAACACCTACACAGCCTGTAATTTTCCAACTGCAGATGATTTTTCTTCTATTTCTACCAACGAAGCTGCACAATAGATTCTCTTTAAATATTAAAGCCTTCAGGTTTACAGTGAATTATTGCTAAATGCTCAGATTTAGACTTTTTGTACTAATAAATACATTAAAATAATTGCTAAATCATTTCTTCAGAGTCACAGTAAGCTCAATGTTTCAGTATAACCACACAAGTCAAGGGCGCTACTCCATTGTTAACAGTGCTAACTATAGAAGAACTCAACCGAGCCCTATACTTAGAAGCGATTCAGCTCAACCTCTTTTGTGCTAGCAAAATCCACATAGATAACATCATTTAAATATAAAATTTCACGACTCGTCTTCTGAGTTCGTCCTACAGGAGTTCCCAGAGACTTTACAATACTGGGAATCCTCAACCCTCTCACATCTAAACACTTCTGTCCTAATACTCCCTGCCTCGGCAACACCAGCTGCTCCCTGCCAGCCAGCGGTACCAGGGCTGGTCTAGCTACAAGGCTCACGGAAGAGCTGGTACTTCTCCAGCACAAGCGTAGCACTAACCCTCTCCCTCTAGCCCCTGCATATTTTAATTGTTTTTTTCTACGCTCATAAATCTAAGTCTACATTACATCTGGGGCTGCCTGGATTTCTGAAGGTGAAATCATGCCTGACCAAAGAACCTGACAGCCTTCTACAACGAGATGACTGGTTGGATGGTGGAAGCTGTTTATCTTATTTTAGCAAGGCTTTTTACATCAATATCCTCATAGATAAATTGATGAAGTACGAGCTAGATAAATGGAGAGTGACATGGCCTGAAAACTGGCTGAGCTTAAAGGGTTGTGATCAGTGGCAAGGCAGCCAGCTGGAAGCCAGCCACAAGTCATGTGCACTGTTTAACTTCGTCAGTAATGAGGTGGATGATGGGACAGAGCACACCCTCGGCTAGCATGCAGCTGACACAAAACCGGGAGGAGGGGTTGAACCACCAGGGATCTCAGGATGTTCAGCAACGGGAACTGCAAGCCCTGCAGCTATGGAGGAATAACCTCCACACTGTGCACCAGTACAGGCTGGGGGCCAGCCAGCTGGAAAGTAACTTGGCAGGAAAAGACCTGGAGGTTCCAGTGGACACCAAGCTGACCAGGAGTCAGCAATGGATCCTTGTGGCACAGGCAGCTGACAGCACCCTGGGCTGCACTGGGAAAAGCATCACCAGCAGCTCTGGTGAGGTGATTGCTCTTTTCTATTCAGCACAAGAAACTCATAGACAGATGGTGGCAAGTCCACTGAAGGGCCAATAAAATGATTAAGGGATCACAGCATCTAGTATTTGAGCAGAACCTCAGACAACAGGAATTTTTAGTCTCAAGAAGAGAAGGTTTGGGGTCCTTATTTAACATGTATAAAATCTGATGTGAGGCAGTAGAGAAGACTGAGACAGATTCTTCCCACTGCTGCCCCGTGACAGCATGAGAGGCAACGGGGAAAAATTCAATACACAGGAAATTGCACTTAAATCTTAAAAATGTTATTCTGTGTCAGGGCACTCAAACACTGGAATGAATTTCCCAGACAGGTGGTACAGTCTTCATCCTTAGGATTCAGAATCCAGAGTTCAGGATAAGACCTTGACTATATAGTTCTAATTTACACTGCTCTGAGCACAGAGCTGGACTAGATGATCTCCAAGGTCCCTTCCAACCACAACTATACTATGATTCTATGATTATATAAAGAATAGGTGTTTCCAGGTTCACAGAATTTCAGCAAGCTCAGGGCAGACAATAAGAACTCTTGCATTTAAAATAATGAACCACTTAAAATGGATGCTTAAAAAAATCAATTTTAATTTAATTTTAAAAGCATTTTTAAAAACAGATTCTGCAATAGAATAACAAAAAAGTTTAAAAAGTCCCTGGGTACTCAATTAGGAACATCTGTATCTGTAAATGGAATGAAGGACTACAGCTCCTTCTACAGCATGAAGAAGATTAGTCACTGAATGTTCCCAAGAGAGTATTACCACAAAGGAGTTTGAAAAAGAGAAGATAGATTTACATATATCTCTCTCTCTCCTTCATTTGCACTAGCCTGCCAAACACAATGACAGGAGCAGAATACAGCATTGTAAAGAAGATGGAAGTGCAATGTTTACCCATGCTCTAACTAAAGCACTCTGTTTATTAACTGACTTCTCTTTAACACTGTGACTAATTGTATCAGTTCAGCAAAAATGATTTGCTAGTCATTGTTGAATCAACCACTCAAGTCTGTGCTTTGTGTAACTTTGTTTTACAAAGCTAGAAGCTCTGATGGATGGCTCCAGGAAATTAAGAGTGTTAACACCCCATAAGTGACACTATTTTCAGTGCAAGATTCCAAAAGGCTTTGTGTTGACCTTAATCTGTATTTCTTGAAAACAGAAGTAAAAATTTACCAACTGCAACACATGAGGGATTAGAATAACATGATAAAAAAAGTGAATAAAGTATTCAATAACTAGATTAGGTATCAGGAAGAAGAAATTAACAAAGAACATTGACAAACATTGAAAAATGGTGCCCACAGCTTGGGGGATCCTTAGAGACATTCAAAACTCATCTGGACAATGTCTTGAGCAACCTGATCTAGCAACAAATTACATTAGACTTGGCAGTTGGCCCTGCTTTGAGCAGGGCACTGGACCAAATGACCTCCAGAGGTCCCCAACCACCTAAACTATTCCGTGACTGTGATTTGTAAATTCTAAACCTAATTTCCTATTTATACTAAAGCTCAGTATCTGACAGGATTTAGCCTGTTCAGAATGATTCAATATCAATTCTGTTTCCAGGATTTCTGTTCTCTGTACAATATACTGGTTCCCAAGGCAGAAATCCAGATAAATATTTCTGTCAATACATTAAAGTGCTTGTCCCATAAGATTTCTTTAGAGAATCTGTTTTAATTTTATTGTGAATATTTTTATATAGCAATCTTTCCTATGCAGACAAGGAGACACAGAGTTAAAATTTATTAAACTGCTTTCTACATACCACTCTTGCAAGTAAAATGTAACACTTTTACAAGTTTTATTTTTAATTTTGTCTTTGATTGTATAATGTCAGGGTTTTGGTAACAAAAAGGGGAAGAAATTCTAGAAAGTAGTAAAATGTCTTGAAATCACAAATATTGATGACCAGTTTTAAGACTAATTTTAATTTTATTTCAAGGTGCATACAACTTCGATAAAACACAATCTGGTATTATCTGTAAAAGTACAATCCTTTCTTAACACTGGTGTAAAGCAGTAACTTTCCTTTTATTTCATGTTATGTATGCTCACGTGTTAAGTATACTTCTGTAAACATAAATTATACAACAGGAATGTCTGAACATCTATTTGACACATATTGTAACAAGCATATTATAAACAGATCCAGCCCCATAGGAGGATCTATCCTTTCATTAAAATAACTTCCTCCTTTAAGAGCCTCAGTTGAACAAAGACTGAGATATATGAGCTGTACAAATATTAACAGTCTTGAAACTATGTATTACAAGGGAGATTTTATAAACCATAAATGCTGTACAAAATTGTTTGTACATTATCTCTACCATGTTGCAAATGTCAAATAAAACTATCTGGAGTCAAAATTATGTTTTATCTGGTAATTTTCCTGAGGATTTGAAACTGCAAAGACACACGAGATATTTGGGATATATTTTTTAAAATCAGACAGCTGATGTCTCAAACTGCTTACATTTCTAGCACTGTACGGTTATATTAACTAGTCATATTAACTATTTTGTATGTTATAACCCCATCTTCTTATTAAAATACAATACTGGGGCTCCTAAGCTGTATGCTGCACATTGTTCACTGTCAGAACACCTTCTGAAGACCACAGTTAGCTGGGCACCATATGTAACTACCTCAAAACTAAATTTAAATTGTCCTAGAAGCCAGTGGCCTTTTTCTGTAGGTACTAATACACTGTAACATTTATATATGCAAGCTTTCATAGACATGAAATTATGATAATTTCCAAGATTCTAGAACACAGATATAAACCAGACTGTAAATAAGTCCAAAACTGTGATGGGGCCAAAGAAGAATTAAGCAGTTTTGTCCTTTAACCCTTCCCTCTCTCTCTCCCTCCATCACCCATCTAGCTGGAGCAAATAAAAAGAAGAAACTTTATTTTCAGGCTTCTATAATTTTTCTGAAAATAGAATAAAAAGAATTTGAAAATGTCACATCTGATTAATATCCATTTTCAAGAAGTCAGAAGTCCTGATAATGTGACAATATGAACATCTTCTTGCAATTGACATTGTAACCCTTTTATATTGAAATCTCATTTTCAAACCACTTTGTCATCCTGACCTTCTCCTTTAGATACACGTGCCCACAGCCATTTTACAGCACATCTGAATAAACTACATGACCTATACACTAAACAAAGAAGAAATTAATCTGATATTAGTACATATCTGAACATGCGCCACTACACATGAAACTTCTAGTGCAATTAAAATAAGAATGGAAAACCCAGATTTAGCCACACAGTAGGTTTGTATTCATAGTAACCTTGTTTACCAGGATCAGTCAGGTCAACTGAAGTCTCTTATTTCTGTTTGCTTGCTGAACAATTGTCAAAGAGACAAAGGATTTCTAATTTATACAAATACTCCTTTCTGTTCCTGAGCCAAAACAAATATACTATAATGACAGAATAACTTCATTCTTCCTAGTACCAGCAGTTTCTGTAAGTTTAGACACTAATTACCATGAGGAAATACTAAGCTTTTCTCCCTTGTATTTTAAGAAAAGTTTCAGGAATATAAATGTGCCTCAAAAGGAACGCATTTTTCCTCTCAAATATCACCCTAGTATCTACACTACTATCTTCCAGAAGATAAGCGTTCCCTCCTCCTCAGATGAATTCCAACACATATTGCATTTTGTATGGTCTCTGGGTATAATTCATCTTGGTGTTTTTTATTTTGAGTCTAAATTTGAAAAGTGAAACTAGTCTTTTCACTCCAAGATCAAGATAATGCAATTTCCTAAGCAACAGAACAAAAATGAGCCAGTAGCTCATATTATTTTTCCCTCTGCCCTGTCCTCATTCACTGACTCAGAATTTATAATTTTCACTTTCAACAAGACTTGTCATTTCACAGCATGCATTATATGATATAAGAAGTCTTCTGAAAAAGTACAAGACCTGTAATTTTTCTACACAGAAAGTGACAGGAAAAAAAAAAAATCAATCACAGATGTTAACCAAATTCTAGAAGGGTAAATTACTTCTGCTGACCTAAATTTATCTTATAGGGCAATTTAGACACAAAATCTCTTTTTATTCTTCAGTCTTATTTTTTGTATCAGTATATTTCATCCACAGAGTTAGTTCATTTGTGGCATGGAAGAGATGAACGCTTCAAATTACCTAACAAGTACTAAAATCTACTTAAGGGTCTTACTTAACTCATGGGTCTTGTAAGAGTGGGGCATTATACACAATACATCCAAAAGCTCTCACTTTATTACTTATCTGTGTCTTTGAATCATGCATTCATTCTCATCCTTTCTGATCATAACATATTCCACCTTGTATCAATTCTATATTTTTTTCATAGCAACTCTAATCTAATAGTTGTGGAAGTTGATGAGAATCTTCTCAGAAATACTTAGAGGTTCTTGATCTAGAAAGCAGTATTCATACATTTCAATCTCTCCTTTAGAAAATGGGCTCACAAGTCTAAATAAAAATCTGCTTTTTCAAGATTTATTGACTGCTCTAACAGAAGATAACACTTCCCTTCACCTCAACCCTTGCTTTGAGTCTCTTAAATCATTTAAAACTGAACTATGGTATACTAATTTCATTAGTAATTCCTCTGCTTACTACTAGGAAAAGCACATCAAAGGTTAGGAAAGCAACTATTACTGGTCTTTTTGTCTATATCTGCACTGCTTCACAAAAAAAACCTTTTTCTGTATGAGCAAGAGTTTGTTTCATATTGAAGACCATGGTAAAAGCCTCAAATAACCATAACCTTCTAAGATTAAAAACACAAGCAGGACTTCTGAGCAATCTTCAAAAAAATTAAAACTTTTTAGAATAGGCTTAGAAGATCCAGAACAACAAAATCTAAGTTGCTGCATCAACCACTATAACATGGACAAATAGTACATAAAACACTTTGTACATGAGTTGACCATTTTCAAAATCACACGGATTGGATCAAAAGAAAATGCAAATGCAGAAGATGAGTAGAGACATTGTAAAGAACGCTGAGTACAGAATGAGAGTGAATGAATGAAAAGCCACAGGAAGAGAGAAACAAAAAAGGGTAAAGAGACTGAACCCAACAGTTTGAAGCTATTTAGCACAACATTTTCCCCCACATGCAACAGAAATATATCTATAGACATATTCTAATTAGACAGATATCATATATATGCTAAACTCACTTTTCAAATTGAAAAATACGGGAGTAAAATTGTAAGCACTGAAAAATATGTCTGAAATTTTAGAAGCTCTTTTCAAGCTTCAGCTGTAGAAGCAGTTCCCCAACCAAGGAAACCTGACTGTGACCTCAGAACTACTTCAAACAGTTAACAGTACATTTCTATGAAATCATTGCTGTCATACTCAAAGGGCTTGGTGACTCACAAGAAAAAAGTAATTAGGAAACGAACACAAAACTGAACTTACTCCTCATGCAAGCTAGCTTTTAGACAGCTCAGAAGAGGAAAGCTTTGCTTTCTCAACCTCCGTTCATTATTCAAATATATTCAAGTAGTATTGGACATCTACTTCAGACTGATGGAGTTACGTGCATCAGCAGTACAGTGTCAAACAGCTAACTCTGGTGTTGTTTTCTCATCCATCAGATGCAACCATTGATCAAAGGCAGCTTTCTGAGGTAAACATGCAAATAACTAAAAATTACTTCAATTCCAAGCTGTTGCTGATTCACATGCTGTCAAACAAAAAAGTGATTTACTTGATTCATGTTCACTTTGGAAAGTAGGATGAAATTCAGCTACTTAATTAAAATAAATAAATAGTCAGAGTCATGTCTCTCAGAAATACACGATATTTGTTCCATTGATGGCACACAGCTTGGAGTGGACAGATAATCAAACCAGATGATACAATTAACATAATAAGCAAACTGAAGTGATGACAAGTCTTGCAAATTTCTAGCTCTCTGGCAGAATGATTTCAAACAGTAGATAAAAATTAGTATTATATATACACAGATAATTCATCTGTATTTACATTCCTGTTAAAATCATTACCAGCACACCATCAGAATTCTCCCGCCTACCCAACTAGGTTTAGGTAATTATAAACCACACAACATTCCCTACCTTCAGAACCACTACAATGATCTTAAACAGCCTTTTGTTAAGACTATTTTCTCCCTCGCATACTCATATTTTAACTTATTTCTAATGGTACAATTATCCCAAAAAGAGTCTGACATTCTGCAATGGAAAGAATAAATAAAGCATTTACCAGTAATTCCACCCACACTTCCTAAAATTAGTCCAGAATCATCTCTGGAAGAAAAGAATATCTCTTTCCTTTGAATGCGTGTCAAATATGCTCAACTGCATAGATCCTTCACAGCATACCAATGTTAACCACCAGAATATATGGCTTATCTATTTACTATGTTAGTATTAATATCCTTCTATGGAAAAAAGGTAATATGGAAAAAGAAAAACTACAGTAAAAGGCAACCATTGATACAATAACATGTGCACACCGCCTCCCCCCCCCTACACTTTGGTTGGTTTGTCACTGAAAATGAACAGAATTAACTGACCACTAGAAGGTGTGGGACAGTAAATTTTTAGTCTAAACTCACTGTGGAGTATTAACACAAGGTATTATTTTCATTAACAATACTTACATTACGTATCTGATATGGCATCCATGCAACTGGATATCTATAGGTAGAATGTGCCTTAAAAACAGCACACAGTGCTTACAGTATCAACGTTATTTCAGTGCACCTAGAACTCCAACGTTCTGTACGAATATCACAGAGCCAACATAGTCGTTACAGGTGTCACACAAACCATCTCAAATGGTATTCAGTGTGTAGTCTCCTGAAGATAATGAGCTTAAGGCAAGCCTTCAGTCATAGGGATGATGGCAAAGAAAAGGAAAATAAGATATATACACTTAAAAGGGAAGGAATAGCATTTGGGGAAAAATAAAATCAGTCTTCTATGTTGGACTGAAAAAGGGCGAGCAACAGAACAAAATAAAAAACCTAGTACTTGCATCCTTCACCAAAAAACATGCAAGGCAAGTCACGAACACCTCAAATGACCTAACATGTAGAATCTTCTTCCACTCATGGGTCTTATAAGTGTGAGGCATGACACACAACAGACCCAAAAGCTGCCACTTTCCAACTGTTACTTTAATTTAAAAAAAAAAAAAAAAATTCATTCTCTCCATTTAATCAGAACATTGAAAGTAAGTACTTAAAGGCTTCAGAACTGGCAATAAATAAGATACAAAGACATGGAAATTCACTTTATTGATCTATCTACTCTACAACACCACTTTCAAATAGCTGGGACAGTTTAAGAGATCAAAGCACAAGTGTATTTATGTGCCGTTAATAACTGATTTTTCCATACCAGTATGCACCTAATCATTTATTACAAACTCATTGATACAAGTATTTTCTTCATGTGTAATACAACAGGCATGCAAGGTTCAAAAGAAGTTACAAGTAACCCTTAAAAAGCACTTACAGTTGGCCTTACATGGAGATAAGAATAAGAGAAAATAGACATACTCTTGGGTTAAAACCTGTAGTAATGAAGCAGGTTAATTTTAAGTAGTTGTTATTCTTCTCTCCACTGATTTAGAGATTAGCACTTGATGTAGTTGTAAAAAGCAAAAATAAAAATAAACCTTGCCCTGAAGACTATACCCTAAATAACTTCTAGTTCCCAAATTGTCCTAATCCTGAGCTTTTAAATGAAACTACATAAAGGAGATTAACTGTTTATAACAGAAAAATTTTGGTGCAAGCAGCAATGAGGCTGTGACTCATGTTTTGCTATTTAATATGAACATAAATCCTCCTCCTCAAAGAGCTCAGTTACAATTTCAGCAGTGAAAATGGCATCTTTTCTGTTTCTCCCTTTAAAGCCAGCATTTTTATCTCTAGGCCTGCATAACAATGTAAGTAATATTACCATGTAAATATGTACATTAAAGCAGATGCCCTTCACATTTCCTTTTACATATGTTTATTCTGTCAGAGGCAATACAATCAGTTCATGTTCACAACAAAAACATAGCTAGCATTTTTAAAGCATTTCTTTACTGTCTCTAGTCTAGCCTTCTCAATACACTCGTGGTAACCAAAGTTACCAAGCAATTTCACCAGGGGGAAAAAAAAAGAAAAAAACAGAAAGAAATAAAAGAGAGTATATACTACTTTGGAAAGTCAGACCACAGGCTGGTCAGGTGCACTTCTCATGCAGCACAGGCAAACAGTAAATCATCCCACTTTGCAGACATAACCCCTTGCAAGCAAAATGTATTGGTATTACTGAGTGTAGCAGTGCTTCTCCTATCGCGCAGCTCTGTTTACATCAATGGAGCTATCAATGCTTTGACCCAGCTTGAATCCAGAGCTTTCTTGCTCTTCTCCAACAGGTAAAGAGAAGCATGCTGGAGTTATGCAGGCAACTTTGAACAACTATTTATTCTTAGCATAAACTGATGCTCCATGGCTTAATGCTGTTCAGCCATAGTCATGGGGGGGAGAGCTAACTGACATCTACTGAAATTAATTCACTCTTTTAACTTCAAGAACTGTGGACTCAAAGCTTTTCACTAGGGGCATAATTGACAACTTTTACGCAAAGCTATTCTCATAAGCAAAAAAATAAGGACATAATTGACAATTTGTACGCAAAGTTATTCTCAGAAGCAAAAAAAAACGGGGGCTCCAACACTTTCATACCCTTCGCCATGCTTCTGGACTGCCACAGAAGACCCTGTGGCAACTTTTGTAATTTTCTTCAGTTACAGTGCATTGCCATTAAAAAAAACCAAAAACAATATCATTCTGATTTAAGCTATGCTGGGAAAAGAAAAAAAAAATATCCTATGGGTTTTCACAATCAAGTGGAACATTTAAAAACCTGTGAGAAAAATGCTTAGGAAAAAACATCTTTATTTATCTCTTTGCAAAGCCAGGAGAATTCTCTTAAAACTGGATGATCATTGAAAAATGGATAAGAAGAATGGATAAATGATCTTCTTTTGCCCATTAGAAAGAATCTAAGACTGTTCTTTGAGGCTTCAGTCTTTCCTCATCATTGTACATTATTTGGTGAATATTACAGAAAATGTAAGCTTTAAAAAATGTCTGAAGATCTACAAATACCTTCCTGGCTACTGTAAGTACATATAATCAATAAAGAAAGACCCCTAGTTACTAGGCTCAGCTTGGATTCGTACACACCTAAAGTGATGCAATTCCATTCATATCAGTTCATCTATCCCTGCTTACACACAGCCTTATGCTATAGTAAATTCAAGAACAGTGGAAGAACAGGAAAGTAGGAATTATGAAGAAACACTGGGACTAAAAATCACACTGTAGCATGTTTCTGTAGACAAAGAGTGTGTAATTTTGGAATTATACAAAGACTAAGAAGCATTGTCTATCCGTAGAGCCTGTTCGGAAACAGGTAGATATCTAAAATTCATTAGTATGCAAGGGGTAGATGGGCAAGACATTTCCCACAGTAGTTAACCAAGTTCAAGAAAGCATCACAATTCCCCTTCATCCTGCTGTGAATTGATGGGACTGACAAGGAATGACTCGGCAAATCTGCACATGGGAGTTGTACACATTAGCAGAACCCACAGCCACGCAACAACATGGAATAAAGAAAACTGCTCCTGAAAAAAAAATGCTACCAAGATACGGAGGAATATATCCAGAGCCTGGTATTTTTATTCCTTAACATTAACCCCTCATAAGGTAATGCTTTGCAAAAACAAACATAGAAACATTTCTCTGAATGCAAAAGAAGGTAAAAGGTAGATTTTAAACCAGAATACCTGCACCACCAAGAGTCCATTCAAAGAATAACATGGATATGAAATGTCTGGTCCATTTTCCTGCTTGTATAAAACTATCAGCCAGAGGCAATAAACATGCCTGACACAGATGCATCCAAGAGATTTAGCAGAAGTTTCCAAGTGGTTCTTTGTGTCTTTTCTCATTTTGTTTTATTATGACTCAAAGCAGAAAGGCATTTTTCTTCCATAGACAAGGGTGTTCATCTGATAGGCTATACGGAATTAACATTCAATGGGAAAGACTCCATCTTGTCAAAAAGTGTCTCCACGAGACCAGCAAGGTTATTCACGGAGAGAGGAGTGACTTCAAGCACTGCAGTGAATATGACAGCCATGTAAAACTAGTTTTAACAGACTGAGGTGTAAGAGTTAGAGAGCCCTTATTTTCAAAGCCTGCAAAGGATACTGTTACTGTTCAGACCGGACAGACCCACACACAACCTGGAGAAAGGTCCATGGAATGTGGAAAGAGGGGCAGGCCACTTGGGAAGAGTACAGGAACGTGGTCAGAGCGTGCAGGGATGCGACGAGGAAGGCCAAGGCCCACCTGGAATTGAAGCTGGCAAGGGATGTCAAAAACAACATGAAGGGCTTCTTCAACTACATCAGCAGCAAAAGGAAGGCTAGGGACAATGTGGGGCCGCTGCTGAATGAGGCGGGTGTCCTGGTGACGAAGGATACAGAGAAGGCAGAGCTACTGAATGCCTTCTTTGCTTCAGTCTTCAGTGCTAAGACTGGCCCTCAGGAATCCCAGGCCCCAGAGGTAAGAGAAGAAGCCTACAGAGAGGATGACTTTCCCTTGGTCGAGGAGGACTGTGTGAGGGATCGCTTAAGCGATCTGGACGTCCACAACTCCATGGACCCCGATGGAATGCACCCACGAGTGCTGAGAGAGCTGGCGGATGTCATCGCTGAGCCACTCTCCATCATCTTTGAGAGGTCCTGGAGGACAGGAGAGGTGCCCAAGGACTGGAGAAAGGCCAATGACACTCCAATCTTCAAAAAGGGCAAGAAGGAGGACCCAGGGATCTACAGGCCGGTCACCCTCACCTCCATCCCGGGAAAGGTGATGGAGGAGCTCATCCTGGAGGCCATCATGAAGCAAGTGGAAGAAAAGAAGGTTATCAGGAGTAGTCAGCATGGATTCACCAAGGGGAAATCATGCCTGACCAATCTGATAGCTTTCTACGATGACATGACTGGCTGGGTAGACGAAGGGAGAGCTGTGGACGTTGTCTACCTCGACTTCAGCAAAGCTTTCGACACAGTCTCCCATGATATCCTCCTAGGGAAGCTCAGGAAGTGTGGGCTGGATGAGTGGTCAGTGAAGTGGATAGAGAACTGGCTGAATGGCAGAACTCAGAGGGTTGTCATCAGCGGCGCTGAGTCTACTTGGAGGCTGGTAACTAGTGGTGTCCCTCAGGGGTCAGTACTGGGCCCAGTCTTGTTTAACTTCATCAACGACCTGGATGAAGAGTTAGAATGTACCCTCAGCAAGTTTGCTGATGACACCAAACTGGGAGGAGTGGTAGACACACCGGAAGGCTGTGCTGCCATTCAGCGTGACCTGGATAGGCTGGAAAGCTGGGCAGAGAGGAACCTGATGAGGTTCAATAAAGGCAAAGGCAGGGTCCTGCACCTGGGGAGGAACAACCCCATGCACCAGTACAGGCTTGGGACAGACCTGCTGGAGAGCAGCTCTGTGGAGAGGGACCTGGGTGTCCTGGTGGATGACAGGTTAACCATGAGCCAGCAGTGTGCCCTGGCTGCCAAGAAGGCCAATGGGATCCTGGGGTGCATCAAGAAGAGTGTGGCCAGCAGGACGAGGCAGGTTCTCCTTCCCCTCTACACTGCCCTGGTGAGGCCCCATCTGGAGTACTCTGTCCAGTTCTGGGCTCCCCAGTTCAAGAAAGATGAAGAGCTACTGGAGAGAGTCCAGCGGAGGGCTACGAGGATGGTGAGGGGACAGGAACATCTCCCCTATGAGGAGAGGCTGAGGGAGCTGGGCTTGTTCAGCCTGAAGAAGAGAAGGCTGAGAGGGGACCTAATATATACTTACAAATATCTGAAGGGTGGGTGTCAGGAGGATGGGGCCAAGCTCTTTTCAGTGGTGCCCAGTGACAGGACAAGGGGCAATGGGCACAAACTGAGGCACAGGAAGTTCCATCTGAACATGAGGAAGAACTTCTTCCCTCTGAGGGTGACGGAGCACTGGAACAGGCTGCCCAGGGAGGTTGTGGAGTCTCCTTCTCTGGAGATATTCAAGACCCGCCTGGACAAGGTCCTGTGCAGCCTGCTGTAGGTGACCCTGCTTCGGCAGGGGGGTTGGACTAGATGACCCACAGAGGTCCCTTCCAACCCCTACTATTCTGTGATTCTGTGAATAATGGAGACCTCCTTGAATTGCTCAGTCTCAAGAACTGTCTACATTCCCATTCAGTTTTTCTGGTGTAAAAATTTCTGTTAAAGGGCTGAAATAATTCTGATTTCTTTCCTGTGACACAAAGCTTGGGGCTCTGAGGCTTGACAAAGATCCAGCGTAACTTCAGCACAGTGTTGGCTGGTATTTAGACTACCAGCTGGTGGAATAAAGACAAAAACATTAATATTACTAAAGTTAACTCTAAAAATAGCTAAATAAAACAGTTCTACAAGTATACCCCAGAGATCAGGATTAACATTCCATCTCAGTGAAGCTATTTCTAGTCCAAATTATTCCTGTCATGGCATATCAGCCAAAGCACAGACACAGGCCCAAGCCTACAGTCCTAGTTCCTGAAGTCCCTAAATTATAATCAGAATTTCACCTCAGTAAAACTTCTCTTCACACGTGTTTTACAAAGTGCAGCAACGTGAACCAATATACAATGGAGTGTTATCCGCTTCACTTTGTGGAGATTCAAAGGAGTATCTTAAAGAGCTCTGAATGTAAAAATATATGGTATATCAGCACTAAGAATCATTATTCTGAATAGTCTCAGAGTAGTCAGATTTTTAGGACAGGTAATGGTGCATCCTGATACTCACAGAACTGAAACGTCTGCTGCTGCTTTTTGGGGAAGAGCAGCTGGAACAGTACTAACTGCTGCTGCTGCTTCTGTGTCAGCAACAAATGAAGTAGAGTCAGAGCACAGCGCCATGGAAGCATCACACCTGACACATGAAGTTCTCAAAACACCAGGAGTTTGCAAGAAAATCCGCTACATACCTGTTTCAGTCACTAGTGTATGACAGTCATTATATTACAGGGCACCATCATGTGAAAGTGTTCTCAGACCTGCCATAAATGGACAGCTCGACCTACTCTTTGAGGAGTTTGTAGTTTCGATATATTGTAATACAAAACATCACATTTTCCCATTGCATTTTCCCATCTACATCCTCGAGCAGTTTCCACTGGATGCTTCTCTAGGTCCTGATGTAAACTAGTGCAATACTATTATATCTTGCCAAATCAGGCAAAGGATACAAACATAAATTACTAATATTGAGCAAGCATGAGGATAAAAGCTCCTTACAAGCACAAAATGTTGTTATAAACACTTTGAGCTTTCTAAGGAAGGTGATACAAAGGAGAATTATTATACTTACACATTAATTATGAGCCATCTCAAAATGAACCATGCAGCTGTTAAAGTTATTTATTAAATGCCAACATTCATCTAAACAAAAACAAAACAAACCCAGTCTCCTGCTGGGCAACATGCTACTCCTGTATGGGATTTGTCATGTAGAAAGAAAGAAACATTGTAAATATTTAGCTGGATATTCCTTTGTGGATCTTTTCCAGGAAAGCAAGATGAGGTTTTCCCAGGGCAACAGAACAATTTTTAGAAGTTAAGAAAGCCCACAGTTACTTCAACTGTGTTTACTATTTAAAAGGCATTCACACAGCTACCTAGTTTCTACTTTTTATGTCATGGACAAAGATGCTCTGAAACATAAATGTAATTGATATCTCCAGAGAAGAATTTGACAATGCAGAAGCAAGAGCTACCACTGATCTCACTCACTGCAGCTCTCACATAGACTTCCAGAAGTCCCCTTAATGCCACAGGGCTCATTAAATACGCTACAGCTGATACTTTGTACTCTCTCATCATTTCAATCAGTACTTGACTTCACAGATTCAAAGTATAGATTCAAGATCAGCATAACTGAACTAAATCTGTTCTGCTATTGATGGGAGAGTGATCTACCAGCTGTGACATCATCTCTGCTCATGCTCCTGCTTGCAGCAATACAAGGAGTCATGCAGTTGCACATTTTGGTGGAAGCAAGTACCTGAAAACTTTGTTAGAATTAGTTTCAGTTCCCTAATCTGACCGAGACTACATGGCTGCAACAGCATTAGTGCTGGCGCACAAAACATGTAAGAAACAGGCAGATACATTAGGAAAGGAGAGAAGAGCTACTCTTTCTGATATAGGAAGAGCTTCATTCAGCTTAATTTGACTGTGAAACTATACAGCAGGAAACCTCAGCTTCATGAATACCGTGAGCCAGCCAGACGTAGTGCTAAATCTCAGAGCCATTTGGCCCACCCCCAAGCCCTGTTCCCATGCTGCAGCACACTTCTCTCCTGCTGGCGCAGGGCTTTTTTCAGGTGCACAAAGTCGTGGATCACACCGTTAATCTGTTTAACAACTGAACGTTATTTTCATGGTTTGCCTCAGATAAATTCCCCAATGTGCTGTGCAGGCCCAAGGACAAACGTAGCACAAACGCTAGAACAGGGAGAGGACTGTCACCGCCATCTTCAAGTGCTGACTGTGGCCTGAGAAAGAATGAAAATCAAGGTTCTTCTCTCTTTTTTTTTTGTTGAGGTTTCTGGGAGCACTACATTAACTCTGCTCTGCATATTTACAGCTGGTTCCTCAGTTGTAGTTTCAACTCAGCAAATATAATTAACAGAAGTATTTGCACAAATCTAAATTTTAATAAAACTATGTGGCTTGGCATTATTTCAGAAGATTACAGGTACACCTTTCAATTTAAGGTGAAAGAATCAATTTCATATCATTAATTTATTTGCACAAGAGTCAAGGTCAAGCAACTAATTTATCCATCAAGACACTAATAAATTATGCCCAGGAAAAAAAAGAAAAAAAGACTGAAGAAATACTTCTTATGTTAGTATTTACAGCTTGCCAGTACAGTTGGAAGAATTACTTTCCAACATGCTTAGCATGACAGCTGGATCTTTCAGTATACTCTGTATGCATCAGCATCACAAATTCAGAAGCTGTATAGTCTGAATAGAGTAGCTAGGTCTCATGATTGTGTAACAAAGAAAAAAGACACAATGTTCATATTAGAAAATAAGCTCCTAAAGTTTCATTTAAATGAAAGCTTTCATTTAAATTCAAAGGTCAGTTGCCTGCACCTAAGAGAAAAGAAAATCTCCACAACTAACATGATGAAGACTAAAAACTAAAAGGAAAATAAAATATAAAATATTTTAAATAGTACTGATTTCAATACAATTAACATATACTGTATAAAAAGATGTTCAGAATTTGAGAATAGCTAATCAAAGATGGCTACAATCAAGTACAACTTTTTTTTTTTTAAACATGCTAAGTTTACAGGCATTGAATTCTTTCCAATCTAGATGAAGTATCTATTGTGTCTTCAAAAACTGTGCTAGATGTTTTGGAAGGGGGTTGTGTTGTTCGCTAAACTGAGATAGGATCACTCCAAAACCAAAGTACAGTATGTTCCCAAAAGGGTGAATAATTCAGTCTTCCACCTTGATAACTCATTATTACCCTGTTATTTTGAGTATGACAGAAATGTCAAGGCCTGGAAGCTTTAACACTAAGCAGGCACAAATAAACAAAAAGTAGCTGAATACAAAATAATACAGTACACACAACAATGTAAAACCCCTAAGGAAATCTATCAGAAAGTCCTCAGAAAACAAACCAAAAGGGTGAGCTACAATAAGACAAATAAAAATAAGTAATAACATAATCAAACATCAGCAAACGTGGAAACTAAGACTACAGACAAAACTCCATAGCAGGAATAAAAATTACTGTCCCTGAGCTGCTTATTGCCACTGTCCTGGTAGAGGTCATCATGCCCTGAAGCCGAATGCAAACTATTCGGTCACTTTGGCACAAGGTCAGGAAGCTTGTCGTAAAACCATCAGCAGATTAAGACAAGCCACCAATCCTGACACCAACATGGTTGATGTGCACATAGCTGTTTTGCTCTCCTTGTTCTTCTGTTTGGCCAGCAACATCCAAAACAGAGTCAGAATACAACTCTTCAGTGATTCCAGTTAGACCCTCCAGAAACCCCTAAGCACTGAGGCTGAAGCTCTAAAACATAGACCCTAGGCACTCAGATGCCTCTCCCTTTTCAGGTACCTAAATCTATTTGATTTCCATGGCAAGTTCATAAAAATCCCTGACCTGGTCTAAGGAAGCCCAGTTCCTCAACCACAATCGAGGTTAACTGAGATTACAACAAATGACAGTCCAATTTGCCACTGCATTCTTATTAAATTAGAACTTGCTCAGTCTAATTGCAGAATCTTACCTAATTAAAACTGAGTACTCTGCAGAACAATGATCTAAAGCTGAAGTTCACTCATGCTTATGTCATATTAAAGAGACTCTGGCCACCAGCAGAGCAACTGAGTCCCTTCCTTTTGCTTGCACAACTGTTTTGATATCCACACAATGAGCCAAGTCAAGGAGTTGATTTAGCTGAAAACTAATCTGACTAAAAATGATCAGCTTTAGCTAGATCATCTTGTCAATCTACCTTGTTACATAGTTATTTGAAGAATAGCACTGGCAGAAAAGGGGAGACTGAAAGCCAAGTGATGCCCTTGAGATAGATACATACATATATAAATTAAAATAACAATTTTAGTATCTATAACAATTGAATATACATATTTTTATACAACAATTAAATATATATAAGACCTTGTTAGGATTATCAAAATTACAATTAGCACTTTAGAATGTAAATCCAAACTATGATAGGTAACAACAGAAAACCAATTAAAATGAAGACATATTCCTGTGAAAGTGAGGTTTCAAATAGGACATATGTGTCAATGTACTCACCCTGTGCTAAGAACATTTGCAGACATACATTTATGTCATACTTACAAGACAACAATAAACAGAAATTTACGAAATCTATGACAATACATAACAGCAAGATACAGACAGACAAGATATTGTGGAAATACAAAATAATTATTAGATGGGTAGAAATACATGCTAGATGAGCAAAACAAATAAATTTAAAATATCAAGAAGTAAAAAAGCATGCCAGAAGCCCCATAGTACTACTGGCAAATGAGAAATAATACAAGAGGTGAAAAAAGAAGAATGAACTGATGAAAGCTGAGAAATTAATACCTCCTCATATACACAATATAGCAAGAATCACAGAAAAAAAAAAAAAAAAAAAAAAGGATAAAACCCACAAAACCAAAACAAACCCAAAACAAACAAAAAACACTATTCAGGTACCATAAATGTCAGACAGTAAAAGGCTGTCCTGTTCTCTCCAACTAGGATGTCAATGTCACAGGATACCTGTTTTCAGACTACAAAAGACTTCAGAAGCAGAAATCCAGAAAAAGCAAGTATCTACTAAACGTACAGCAACTCCGCATGCAAGCTGACCAGAGTATCCAAGTTCAAAGGTGGGGAGAAGAGTTGGGGGCAGGTTTGGGAAGAAAAGTAGAATGCAAAAAGGAGAAGAAAGTGGTTGGGCTTTTTTGTTCAGAATGAAAGCCGTTAAAATGTAAGTCCTCTTTTTGTACTCTCACAAAAATCAATTACTAAACTTTAGCTTTGCTGTATCATACAAAGGTTTCACTCAGTATTAGTCAGCTCCATTGTACTGTACAAGCATCACTAAAGATACCCCCCTCAGAAAATTAAAAATCTCCAACTTGCAGATTAGGGTTACATAAATAAGTGACGATATAAAAGACAACGTGACACAACATTAAGTATTTTGATACTATTTGTAGATATTTAAGCTAAGAGATTTGCTTTATATTATTGTTCTTGCATATTTTCTTAGTGTATATGGAGACAGCATCATCCTTTCCAAATGGAGCACAACACAGACATCGTTAACAATTCATTTCAATTTCAGCAAAGCAATTTTTGTAGTGGGATTTTCAGAAAAGGCAGTGTCTTTATGGAAGACATCAAGGAGAGTCCCACATAACGGACAACCTGAAGGACAGCAAATAATGCACCTGTGTGAGAAAGTGAGGAATGAAAAGACCTGACTGACATTGTTGTCAAACAGGAACAGGCAGGGCTACCGTATTATAATAGATTAAAAAACTCCAGACAAGCCAAAAATATATACTTTTGTATATTCCATAAAGGATACTACCACGGTTACAGGCAGCTTTTCAAGTCTGCTTATACTCCCCTCGGTACAGGGAAGGCAATATACTACTGAACAGCAAAAGCTTCCACTGGATTATTCTATTAACATACCTGGACAATCACAGCAAGTGATTGCCTTACAAAAAGCTTATGAAGCGGAGATGAAGCTACCTTTCAGCAATGAGAGCAATGCAGAGACAAAACTGAAAACTTCATCACATAGAAAAAATATTATGTCCCCAGAAGAGCTGCTCAGTAGAGAGAAAGCAGATGAAGATGCCAGAAGTCCAAGGCCGGGTTGAAAAGCAATTAGTAAGATGAAAGATATGAAGTGGAACCTTTACCCTTTAACAAAGCAATGATCTAGTAAAGACACATTGCAGGAAACATGATCTTTAACTGGGAAAAGAGCAAAGAAATTTTCTGCCACAAAGGGAAAGAAGAAAAAACTCTACTATGCTGACTGCTGTGAGGTAAAAACCAAAACCAATATGCATCCTTTGCACTGAGATGCACCACATGCAAACTGCTGCCTCTGAATGTCCCTAGAGTCAACCGACTGCTTTGATTACAGGAACTGTTCGCAACACAAGTTTTTAAGTCCACTATTTAATAAAGTTCAGCATTAAAAAGCAAAATTCAGTATCAAAAGTAGTATCAGTAGACAAAAATGCTTACCTACAAACATTGCCACGTGCCCAAAAAAAGAGAAAATTAAGGCACTGATAATATGTATTTTAAACACTGAGGACAGGCATAGACTAGAAAAGCACTTAAAATAGCAGAATAAGCAAACCAAGAGGGAGCTGCAGCTGGTTCTCCAATTACTAGGTATTGTTTAAAAATGCATTTGCAAATCAAAATCCCTCAGAACATTTATACTCTGAAAGACGACTTAGTAGTTGAAAGATCTGCATTTTAAACTATCAAAATTTAAGTTATTCAAGTAGCTGCAAATACTTTAAAGAACAAGAATGAGGAGGTAAAAATGAAACACCAGAACACAGGGACATATTAACGTAGCATCTTCTACAGTATTTCCTCAGGACTATAAAACTAATCTCTCAAGCTTTCTCTACTGAAAGCCCAGGCTTATACAATATGCTCGAACAGCTCTGTTATCAGTCCATGTAACTGCTCATGCCTTGGAGTGAATATGCAGTCACTGAATGATTGGTGTTATTAATGTTAACACTCAGGGAATCTTGCAAAAGCAACTGCAGGGGAAAAGAAGATGAAGTACAACTCAGTGTTGGTGAGGGTCATATTAGAAACTCAGAAAATAAGTATTTAAACATGTACACAGGCATCCTATGTTATACATTTTTAAGAAAAAAATTAACAGTACTTATTTTTATCTTGTCTATACATTTAACGTAGCAGAAACTAAAAAACTACTACTGAAAGAAAATAAAAGGATCAAAGCACTAAAAAAGCTGTATGCAAGCATGATTGTCAGCAAAGTTTCACAGTACTATTTTAAGAAATACCTGAGTAGATAAACAGCCCTTTCAATATCACTGAGTTCTTCATCAACTGTCAATCTTTCTATTTCTTCTGGTGTCTGTCAAGCATGAAATAGAGATTATGAGTTTACAACGCCTTACTATTTCCTCATTTTAATCTTCTTAAAACAACCCCTTCCTCCCCACATCCAGGGACAGTTCCATGAGCAATGTGAATTTAATCCTTGACATCTCTAGCCAACGTTGCAAATTCACTCAAATAAATCTTCCACCAGGAAAAGACGGGATGCAACAGAAGCACAGCTCCACGTAAGACACTACCACTATCCATCGCTGCAAGTATAAACAAGTCACATATAAATTAAAGACCTAAGTTAGTCTATTTTCTTCCAGCTTAACATTCTTATACTGAAAATAGGAAGTCCCTGCTACATAGAATTCGAGATTGCTTCTTCCAAAATGACTAAAAACAATTTTTAGCATCCCAGTGCCGTTAAAAAAAAGAAAAATAATAACAAACTGCCCGTTTCGTTAGCTGTGCATACATAGAACAGACATAATTTCCCGTGGATTTTAAAGCACCGTTCTGTCTCGAAGCATGTACCTTCAGGCTCCTGCGCACCGGCCTCTCTATAATAGTTAGTTCCTGCAGGTCTTCTATGTATCCGAACAGATTGCTTTGACTGAACTCCATTTCGAGCCGCGGACTGCCGGCCGCCCGTACCAACCACAGCCCCCGGCGGCCGCCGCGCCCCCGGCTCTCACATCGGGCGGGCGGGGGCCGGACCGGCGCCGCGCAACGACACCCCCCCCGCGCGCGGGCGGGCGGGCTCCCGCCGCCGGCCGCGCCTCAGCGCACACACTGCGGCAGCGGCCCGCGCCGCCCGCCGCCCCCGCCCGCCCTCCTGACGGGAAACTTTCTCCGCCTGGCCCGGGCGGGCGGGGAGCGGGGCCGGCGCCTGCAGCCCCCGGCAGCCGCTGAGCAATTCGGCGCGGGGGGGGCAGTTTCGAGCTAAGTTTCCCCTCTTCGTGGCCTGGGTTGGGGGGGAGCGAGGGGAACAGGCTGCCTCCGGGCGCGGGGAGGGGACGGCGGGCTTCTCAGCGCAGCGCCCGGGCTGCGGGGCTCGCCCCTCACCGCCGGGGCAGGGCACGGAGCGGAGCCGCCTCTGCCCCCCGCCCCGGGAGGCGTGACGGCCGCGGTGGTGCAGTGACGCCCCCGTCCCGCTCCCGCGGCGCGGCCCCCTCCAGGCGCCCTCCCCGGCCCCCGCGGTGGGGCCGCCCCAGCACCGCCGAGCCGGTCGCCGGGGCAACGCGGCGCTGCGGCGGCCTCGGCGGGGCGGAGCAGCTCCCGAGCGCGGCAATATCCGAACGCGCGGGGGGCACCGCCCCCTCAGCGGCCGTCACGCCCCCTCAGCGGCCGTTACCCGGGCGCCGCGCCTCGCCTCGCCCCCGGGGCGCTGCCAGCCGCCCTCCCCCCAGCCCGCCGCCTCCCCGCCGGGCTCCCCCGGCCGGCTGTGGCTGCCCGCCGGGCTCCTCTTCCGCCGCTGGGGCCTCCGTGGGCTTCCCCTCCGCCGCTGGAGCCTCCCCGAAGCTCCCCTGCCACTGCTGCGGCCCCCCCCCTGCGGGCCGCCCCCGTTCCAGCGGTGCGAGGGCACCCGGCCAGCGCCCTGCCCCGCTGTCACCGCGATTCCGTAGCAGAATTACACAGGGGAAACCTGTAGTAAACGGGCGGATTTTAATGAAATGTCCAAAGCAGGTTCCTATCCCAATTAATGCTTTTATACTGATCAAAAGGGGGGGGGGGGGGGGGGGGGGGGGGGGGAGAAGCAAAGAAAAACCTTTGGTGTCCTTGGCAGTGAATTGTGAATCTGCAATGAAGGCATCGCTTCCACTCTTTATATCTTCTTTTTCTTCACCTTTGCAGTCCTTTCCCCGGCTCGGGCCGCACACCGCTCACACCGAGCGCAGGCCTCGGCGCTGATATTCCTCCCGACAGGCCTCGGATGCTGCGGGATTTCTCCTTCTGCCTCAGAGTACATTGGGGGTACAAGGGAGAATACTTATTTCAACATAAAGATATGCCATTTCTACCCCTGACTGATGGACAAATAGCCATGGAAAATGCTATCTTTTTTAAAAACCTAGTAGGACACCTTCTTTCGAGGTGGGTTAGTGATGCAAAATGCGTGCGGGACAAGAATCAACACACGGAGTTACGCTCAGCATTTACTGAGCTAAGTAATTCTCCAGGCCGCAAGGCAGTGGCCTTTGCAATTACATGGAACACAACTAGACAATCACACTCTTGGACCAGGAGTTAGAAAAACCCTGCAAATATTTTACAAGGGCCTATTTAAATGGTGCAGCGTTTCACTACTGCTGGGAAATGCCTGCATGACCCAGTAAGTTTTGTTGATAAAGTATAAAAATAATTCCAGAAATTGTAAGGATTAGAGAATACTATGTAGTATATTGGCCAGAATGTGATTGACTTGTATTTTATGATTGCTAAGTAAGTACCTCAGCTTTTATTTAGCAAAAAATAAGCACAGTCCTTTGTTACTTCTCTGTGTACTAGTTAGGCCAAATCTTGTGCTCAGTTAAGCCATCCAAGCAGCAAAAAATTAAAGCATCTCCATTCATTTCAAATGTGCAACAGAATTACTAGCAGAAAAATCTAATCCAAAGTATGTATAAATAATTAAACTGCATGTAACACAAAACCAAAACCATTTGGAGTTTTCAAGGCGTGATGATGAATTAAATTGAGAACCACTATTTTGAACATCGCCTTTGCATTATCCTTTTAACCAGGGAACATCATCAGACAGCAAATATAATAGTTCTAACTGACCCTAAGTCCTCTCAGAGCAGTTCACTAACTAGCTCCACAAGGGGTGGAGGGCGGAAGAGTTTCATAAAATGGTCTCATATTCAGAATCCTGACATTCAGGCTTCTGACAATGATAAGTATTAGGAAAACATACTGAAATCCCAGCCTCAATTAGTTAGGAAAATCCTTTCACAAGTGCTTTCACAGCCAAATTGTGTTATTTCACCTTTCAGATAGCTCTCATGAATCGTCAAGATGTTGCAAGACCAAAGACATTTTCTTTTGCGTGCCTTGAATTGGGAACTCATTGCAGTTTCAAATCAGGTATTTCATAACCCAGTTCTAAAGGCTGAAGAATGTGGAGTTTAGATATACAATTAGGCTGATTTATCATATTATGTTTTACAAAAATGTTGTAAGCCACTAAAGAAGAGGGTTTTTTATAAACATGTAAACAGCTCCCTTAATGCCTTTAAAAGTCTGTCCTTGTAACTTAGTCCAGGAAAACACTGTGCAGGCATGACTCCCATTAATTTTAAAATCAGTAGATATGTCAAAGAGATCTACAAATACCCTGAAAATGCGAAAAGCAGAATAAAAATAAGATTTTCTTTTTTCTGTAAATTGAATACTAGATTAGAGTAAAGATCACAGAAGGAACTAGCTTGCCCAGATTTAAAATAAACATACCTCCTTTTGACCCATTCATTTGCCAGATAGAAAATAAAATCTTGAGTATTTTGTTCCAAACCCACATATATAAAAATTAATTGCATCTGATAGTAAATCTGCAGGCATATTCGCCCCAAGTGGTCTGTCATTCTCATCTGTGATGGGAGTCACGCATGACTTCCCTTCCACTGCTGCTGCTTTCAGCTCCTCCCTTTTCCACTACTCTCCCAAATAAAGCTCTACTTTCAGCTTCATTCTAGCCTTGATATAGCTATTGTAATGGAATGAAGAGCTATTTCATACTGCTTTTGTGAAACCCAGAATGAATTGGAACCTCCATTTTAACACAGAAGCTGTGTAAGCTTGCGAAGCGAGAACAGGGCTGATTTTAAATAATAAGTAAGTTGGAGACGACTGCAGAGCACCTGGGAAAATTGCACTCGTACCTAGTGGAAGAGGAGAAATAGTGTTATTCATGCCTTCTAAAGCAATAAACTCTAAATGCAATACAGACTAAGATCAAAAAAGACAAAACAGATTACTTTGTACCTAAAGGATTCTTCAGGTACACTGACTCGACCTAATGGCTCTCAAGTGAAGGGATTTGTCATGTTGCACAGATGCACAGTTCTCCTTTGCTACCCAGCAGTTAGGTATCTGCCTTCTGGAAATTGCTCTGAAAAGGTTGCAACTCTTACTTTACCTGTTACACGTTCCCAAAGAGTTAACCTGTAAATCAAATTACTCACACAGAAGTTGAAAACTTAGGAAATCTCAGCATGTATTGCAATGCCTGAATCAGCTGGAATATGAAGAAACTGGTTTGGGGGATATAGAAAGACATGCAAAGAAATGCTTTTAGGCAAAATGTGTGCACTCTTGATTTAAAGCCAGAATTTCTTATGCAATGGCCAAACCAAACAAGGAGGAAAGAGTCAGCAGAATATTTTTCGATTATGTTGAGGGGGGGTTGGGAATTTTGGTCCAACTTGAAAGTAATGCTTTCTTTCCGGGGTGGGTTTTTTGGGTTTGTTTGTTTGTTTGTTTTTAATTTGGACTCCTGAACAGTTTCCATAAAGGTCAAAATTAAATTAAACATTTCATTCTTCATTTCCCCTTTTTTCTGTTAATTTAATATGCCACAAAAACTAAATACCGTTTCATAATGTACACTATCTAGATTATGCACTGTGTAATCACAGTTCTGCGCAAGACTCAGCACCTACACTGTGCAGAAGTTCAACTCAGTCTTTGCATCACCACCAAGAGACAGCCAGAGCTCGATCAACCGTTGCTCACCATTTCCAAATGAGCAACCTCTGATTGGAATGGTTTGTCTTTTTTTTTTTTTTTACAGTTCACCAAACCTTTTAAAAAACCACAGCTTTAATGTTCCATCTAATGCATTAGCCTTACAAAACAAGATTTTTTTACTCCATTCATACTCCAAGAAGAATGTCTCCATGAACTGTGGTTCTTCATAAAAACTCACATGTTGAGGCAAACCTGTAAGAAAATTAATCTAAAAGAACCACACAAAAAAATCTGGGTCTACTTCAGAACAATGTTTGTAATGTAGCATACACAAACCTCAGCAGAAAAAAGAATATTATTAAGCATATTTTCCAGTTTGTTGCTAAGAAACTGTTGCTTCATTTCACTATTGTCATTTGCAGAAAATTTCAGATTGTTCTTTTGCCACTTCGGTCCTCTTGTTGTAACAGCTATATAATTAAAAGGGGTATAAAGGAAAAAACACTGGAATGTACTCACTGTGCTTTCATTGTCTGTAAACTGGTCTCCCATATTCTCTCCTGTAACTTAGCACCCTCCAGTAAGATCTAAAAAAACAGAAAGATTTTTTTACAAGAACGCAGAAAAGATCCTTAAATTTGTTTTGCTTTTACATAATATATAAAATTTGTAAGATTGTAATCACTGCATTCTCTGTGTCTTTGTGTAAGAATTAGTAACGTTCTCCTCCTACAGTGTCTAATCTGCTACCCTCTGTCCAGAAGTAGTTAATAACACATGCACAAAGACAGAATAACAACAGAGCAAACAGAAAGCACCATTATTCCTCATATCTTCCAGCTATTCGTAGGATTTTTGACCTGAGAGTAGGATCTAACAGCAAATTACTTTACAAAGTTTAAGTGCATTATTATCTATTGTAAAAAAAAGAAGATTATGATTTTTTGTAAATGTCACACAAAACAGATTTATTTACATTTTAGAAATAGGAACAATAATGGCAAAAATCTCAGTGCCATCAGTATTTCAGCAGAGAAGTCTATACTGTACTCTACCAGGAATTTTCTCAACCCTTCACAATGAGCAGGGAAGGGAAAACATCTCTGGAACCAGTAACAGATTAAACGATACTGGGCACGGCACAGGGACTGGAGCTCAGTCTTTCACACAGTGAAATTGCCAGCGCAGTCCCCAAGGCTGGCCTATACGCTCCCACATGGTTCCCTGGGTTAGGGCCAGCCCAGACACTTCCCCGTAGGCAGTAAGGATGCAAGCGCCCTAACTGGGGAGGTTGAGAGAGTTTACCAGTACGGAGATGGTCAAGCCACACCAGTCTGCCTCAGAGCCCAAGAGTCTGCCTCTATTCATAGCACAGAGGTAGCCGATGAGTCCAGTTCCTTGCTATGACAACCATGAACACTGTCTGTCATATGCATGTCAAACTTTATATTAAAACTAACAACTTTTTGCCTTCAAGTATTCTTTACTCATTAGTTGCCATAGAAACTTCACATTTCCTACCTAAAATTACTGTTGGCCACTTTACCGAGTTTCTTCCTGTGCCAGTGTTGTCTTTTAAATTATCCTTCCTTTCCTGGTATTTGAAGACTGCAGTCATATCTACTCTAATCCTGAGTTAAACAAGCTAAGCTCAGCATTTAGTCCTCACTCCTAAAACAGGCTCTTCCTTCCCCGCTCATCCTAGCAGTCCCCTTGGCATCTGCTGCAGTTTGACTTCACCTCTCTTGAATTAAGGTGATCAGAATATAGTATCGCAAATAAAAATTTCAGGGAAGTAATGCCTCCTGTGAAGAATGAATGTGTGTACAGGAATTAGTTTACCAAATGTACTACATGGGCAGCTCACAGTTATCTTGTGATCAGTTAATATGAGGTCATTCTCATCCACAGTGATGTAAAACTAATTAACTCCCATCTTAATAGTACAAATTCTCACTATTAGCCTTAGCTGAATGGTGCTGCACTTTGTATGAGTAAATTCATCCAATTATTCTGGACCTCAATGTCCTTTCAATCTGTCTGATATCATAATTCTCCTGTGTATTAAGAACTGTGTCATCAGCAAATTTAGTACTGTATCACAGTATTAAAGATTAGCCCACGAGACTTCAAGAAACTCCTCGAGTAAACTCCATATATCTGATAGGTTAATCTATTAATATACACACCAATGTGCTCCCTCAAATGAAACATGCATTTCCCTTCCTCTTTAGCCAACTCCTTTCACCTCAAAGTTCTCCCTTACTCCTTGTTGTTAATCATTTTGAGGATGTCCAGATAGACAAACTTTATTTTTCTGCACAGAAAATCAGTTACTCTGTCAGGTGACATGGCCTGACTCCTCCTTTCCCCTCGTTTAACCAGTACAGCATTTTATTTAATTCCCTGTTATCTTCCTAACTTCCTTTATCGTTATTCTCTTCAAAATACATTCTGAACTATCTATTGCATCTGACTGCATCTGCAACCATTGCAAATGTTTCCCTCGTCTGAAATGAAGATATCTTTGCTATTCTTCAATCATGCAGAAAAATCTTCGCCTTGATATATCTGTACTTGAAAAAGTCTTTGCCATTGTAACTAGAGTTAAATATGCCAGTACTCTTAAATCTCACGCCTGGAGATTACTTTGTTCTCGTGGTTTTGTGAATGCATTAGCTGAAGAAGCAGGACTATGTCTTTCATAAAGCATGCTATATACCAAAAATGCTTCACAGAGGTAAGTAAGCAACTCATCTGTGAAGTCAGAAAAAAGGACAAAGACAGAAAAAGAAAAAAAAAAAGCAGGGCAGGCAACGGGGTGTATGATTTTAAATGACATTTAACAGTAGAGAACTAATAAATTGGACAAACATAGGAAAAATGGTGCAGAATGCTCCAGAAGAGAGAAAGAAGAATCTAACCTAAAACTCTCCTCCAGCTAACAACCCATCTCCCAGAGTTACTGTTTTTATGGTGCTATGCCTGAAAATCTTGTCAGTCCTAGAACAATATTCCAGAACTTCTGAATATGAGAACAAAGGCCTTGAGCCCGAGAGAACCAAGATTTTACCTTCCCACTTCAGGACCAGGACAATGGGCCTCATCTGTCATACCAGAAAAGACAGAATAACATATTCTCCAGTCTGCGAAGCACAGGAGGCTTCAAGTACCCCGCAGGACAGTGTCTGCGTCTTTTTCATGTGCAAAATGCACCATGAGTATCAATATAAATCACGGTGTAGTAACATTCTTTTATAAGCAGTAATGGCTATTAAAATCAGTAGCTAAGCAGATACTGATCTTCATGCAAGAGACAAAAAAACAAGAGAGAAACCAAAGAAATTGATTACTAAGTAAAAGCTTACATCAGTTGCTCACACGCAGACTCAGCTGTTCCTGCTGCTGAATTCAGCTCCTGAATCCCCAAATTAAAGGTATTGGTCAAAAAGATCTCTGGCTTGAGCTACCTTAGAAGAAATCTTATATATTTTACAAAATATCAAAATATTAATTGATAAAAATTATAATATCTGGTATCTAATACTGCACAGTAGGTACCAATCCACTATCTCTGGGCTACTGATGTGCAGGACCATAACTTTACAGCTCAGAAGGACAGAAGGATCTGTTGTCAGCTAAAGTTCTGTAATAAAGATATCAAGCCCCTGAATCTCTCTTGGGCCCTGAGACATACTGGCTTAAATTGTTTGGAAATTATTGATAAAATAATCAGATATTTATGTACTGACAGGAGTTATGCAAGCATACAAATAGCGTGACTCGTTAACTATTATTAATACATGTTATTATCTTCAATTCACAATTTCCTGTTGTTTAAATAACCGTTGATCTAAAGAAGTCTTGAGGGGGGTAAAGCAGACATCTGTTTTGTTTGTTGTTGGCATTTTAACCAAGACCTGGCTTTACACTGTCAATAATGGAATTGTATTTACCAAGAGTGTAACAGCTGACTACCTGGCAGCACACAAACGTGCACTTCTTGTTGACAAAGCCTTCTCACAACATACCAAAGCTGTGTCACTTTCAGGTTATGAAGGCCCAGGAAGATTAACATTACTCTAAAACCAAGCAAATGTTTAGTTTCCTTGGTTATCTCTTTTCAAAGCAACTCAGAAACTTAATGCCTCTTGTACAACCAGTTCACACCACAGCAGTAAGAAGAGTTGCCACCTCTATGTAGGTAAGACCATTTTGAACCTCCACACTCATTACAAATAGGCATGTGCCTTCTTTCAAATTAAGATTTAGGGACAGTAATTCTGTCCCTTAGTCTGTAAATAGTATATAGAGCTCAACACTGATCAAGAAGAAGAGTCAGCTGCATCCACAAATGGACTTTTGAGGAAAAAAATCAGAACGTTAAATCTTTCTGTCAGAACAGAGCTGTAAACTCCAAAGCTGTGTAAGGACAGATTAACGGCTAAGAACTCTCCTGTCCACATTCTTTTTAGTCTTTATTCGGGATCAGCATTAAGTCAGCCACACCAGAATTTTGAGAGTAATCAGTTTCTTTTCCTTCTGCAAATTTGCTTTTGCTAATATTCAGTAAAATACAAAGAGATAAAGGGGAAAAATTGTGAACTAGCAAAATTGTCACATATAAATTTGAATCTACACAACCTGGAAGGAAAGATACTTTTAATGAAGGAATGCATAAAGACTGCTGAGACCCCTCATTAAACTTGATCGTGAAGATGCAGTCACAGCTCCTATCAGCAAGCTAGCACTATCTGTCATCGCTGTCTCCAGTTCAGTACTACATAAATAAGGTTTGCTGGTTGAAGCGTTCAAGCTACCATATCAAATCCTGCTCCCTGAACTCACTTTGGGACTCTCACTGGTTTCAACTCATTTCTTACAGAACATGAGCACAAAAGCATCAAATGCTCTTTAGCCTTGCTCGCATGAGGGTATGAATTGGAAGCAACTCCTCGTGTTGTGCATTGGCAGATCTGTGTTAATGATGATGACCTGGAAGTGAAACTGTCCTCAAAAATATTTAATATGCTTCTTTCTGCCCTTGGCACATTAAAAAAATCCCACCAAACCCAAAACCAGTCCTCCATATTCCAGTCTTCTCCCAGAACCAAGAAGCACCTGCAGATACCACAGAAAAGAAATAATTTTAATTGTTGCTGTAATTGCATCTTAATTTACTGTCCTAGTTTCTATCACCTAGAAACCTGTTTTTTCCTCTCTTCCCCATGTCTCATAGCAAAAGCAGCTCTTCACAGTATCTGCCAATCCTTCAGCAGAAATAAAAATCTTCCATTAAAATAGTATGTAATTTATGACGTCTCCTTCCTACACCAAGATCAAACTGCAAAGAGCACTTGATCACACAGGAGGGAAAAAAAAATCATGCTGTGACCTCAGCGGTATGCTTGCTTCTATAGCTATTTGCAACTTTTCTCCAAATTGCACTGCTTCACCCACAATGCTCTTCTAAACAGCGAATAATAAAGACCACATTAACACATAAGCAAGCATGAATAACAAGTTTTTTATTGAATGAGCAATGCTGATGACGTTCAACCTTAACTGCCAATTTTAGAGTTGAAACTTAAGAGGCCCTTTACACATTCTTTCTTGAATGAGATGTATTATGCACACAACAATACACAAATGATCTATAGAGATGTTGATTGTGTTTTGAAAGAAAATTTTCAGTTGCAGGAAAGTAAACAAATTTTCCTATTCCTTGTCAGGGCTGCAGCAGTACGTCTAATCGACACTTTAGCAGTATTTATGCAAACGGCACCACAGCTGCTAATGTACTCGTGAAAGGTAAGGGCAGTGCCTTATTAGAAGAGAGGTGTGTCCTCTTCCACGCTGGTGAAGGAGCTGTCACGACCAACACGGCCAGCCCAGGGGACTGCCAGCCACAGCTTGCCTGCCGTTCGCTTTGTTCAGAATACAGGCTGCAGGAGCGAGCAAAGCTGGCAGTAACACTGGCAGGCAGACAGCATTACTCTGCAGTAACCCGAACACTGGAAAGAGGACGGAGCATCCTCCTTCGTTCCTGCCACCTGCTCACATTAAAGGCTGTCTCCTTCGGCTCGCCATGCAGCCACACAGAGAGGTGCCCTTGAGCTCTCAGGGGCCGTGTTACAGCATCTCACAGAATGGCAGGGGTTGGAAGGGACCTCTGTGGGTCATCTGGTCCAACCCTCGTGCCGAACCAGGGTCACCTACAGCAGGCTGCACAGGACTTTGTCCAGGCAGGTCTAGAATATCTCCAGAGAAGGAGACTCCACAACCTCCCTGGGCAGCCTGTTCCAGTGCTCCGTCACCCTCAGAGGGAAGAAGTTCTTCCTCATGTTCAGACGGAACTTCCTATGCTTCAGTTTGTGCCCGTTGCCACTTGTCCTGTTGCTGGGCACCACTGAAAAGAGCTTGGCCCCATCCTCCTGACACCCACCCTTCAGATATTTGTAAGCATTTATAAGGTCCCCTCTCAGCCTTCTCTTCTTCAGGCTGAACAAGCCCAGCTCCCTCAGCCTCTCCTCATAGGACAGGTGCTCCAGTCCCCTCATCATCCTCGTAGCCCTCCGGTGGACTCTCTCCAGTAGCTCCTCATCTTTCATCTCAGTCAAGACCTTGCCGAGAACCCCCCTCGCCCTCGGCCAGCACCCACGCACGCTCTACCTCGGGGCGACTACACAGCGCCCCTCCGCACGGCCCGGCCCGGCTCGCCCGGCCCAGCCAGCCGTGCCGGTGAGGGACGCGACAGGCCGGGACACCGGGCTGATAAGACGCCCGTCCACCGGAGGCACCACCCACTCACTCACTCACCCACCCACTCACTCACTCACTCACCCTTCCTCTCTCCCCTCCGCTCCGCTGACAGGCGGCGCGGAAACCCGCCCGGTACCGCAGCCACTGCCCTCGAGCCCGCGGCTCCCCAGTGCCGGCTGCCCGCGCACCGGCGGGAACTGAGGCCCGGGAGCCCGCGCTCCTCCCCCCGCCGCTGGGGCGCATGCGCAGTGCCTCCTCCCACCGCCCACCCCAGCACCGCCCCCTGGGGCCGCGCTAGCGGGCGCTGCGCAGTGACGTCACGCGGCCATGGCGGCGCCCAGAGGCGCACGCGGCGGGCGGCAGCGTTAGCGGGGCCCCGCGGCCGCTCCCTGTCCCTCGGGCCGTGTCCCGCGGCCGCGCAGCGCGGTAAGCGCCGGGGGGGGGACACCCTCAGCCGGGGGCTGCAGGCCGGAGGGGTCCCTCGGGCCTCCCGCGGGTGCCCGGCGCTCCCGCGTGCGGCGGTGGAGGCCCGGCCGGGCCTGTGGCTGGTGATGCCCGGGATAGGCAGGGGCGGGAGGGCTCCGCGGCCTGCGGGAGTTCGTTCCGGCGACTCTGGTTATAACCCCGGAGCTGTTCCAGGAGCCAGGCTGCAGGCCTGGCCTGCTGTAGGTATAAGGCCATTCATATTAACAGTATTTCCAGAAAGAAAATAATTATGCCTTTCATTCCCATGGGTTTGAATATAATCAAAGTAATCCTCATTCTTTTGATCTGATGCCCTGCTTTTTATCCCCCAGTTTCCTGTTAGGTAAAAATGAAGACCAAAAAAGGAGAGAGATTCAAATCTTCCTTTAAATTGAAACAGAAAGGCATTGAAGTCATTGGAAAATGGAAAACTGTGCAAATCGACCCCAATTTATTTGCTGATGAGGATTTTGGAGATATAGTATGCCTGGAGGAACTTACAGAGTACAAACCAGTAAGTTCTTCCGAAGTGGGGAAAGTAAAAGAAAAGAAGAGAAAGGCTGAGAGTGTTTCAGAAGAAGAGAATGAGGAGGAAGAACCTGGCATCCCTCCCAAAAAGAAAAAGAAAAGCAAAGACACGAGAAGCAAAACAGATAAAAACAGTGAGCATCAAGAAATTGATGTGGTGGTTGACAAAGAGGCAGAGTCTAACAAAATAATCGAAGCAGCAAATTGTGAGAACCATGGACATGTGGCTGAGAGCACTTCAAGCACAAAGGATGCTCCAGAGAAAAAGAAGGTGACTAAAAATAAAGCTTCTCAAGCTCAAGAAGCTCTTCCGTCAGTAACTGCTTCTAAAAAAGTGAAAAACTGGACAACAGAAGTTTTATCCGCCTCAGCTGATCACAAAGCTGATGTGTCTGCGTGGAAAGACCTGTTTGTCCCTGAACCAGTGTTGCGGGCCTTGAGCTACCTGGGCTTTAGTGCTCCGACTCCTATTCAAGCCTTAGCCTTGCCCTCTGCCATCCGGGATAACATGGATGTTCTTGGTGCTGCAGAGACAGGTACAAATCTGTTAAAACTGGTTGTATATACTGGGAGCTTCCCATCTCCCCTCTTTGAATGCAGCTCGTTACGAATTTTTATATGTAGCAGAAGAAGCATTTATGTGTAGGAGAAGAGCTGGTATATTCCTCATATCCAGTACATTAGTAATGATTCATTGGGAAGCATTAAAACTTTGTAACTTACCAACAGTGTGCAAAGCTATGAAGTCTCAATGAGTTTTTATGCGTTTGACAGAAGTCTGTTTTTCTGGTGTTTCTCAAATTGTTTCCTATTTTAGGAACCGTAAGGCGATACACTGCAAAGGGCAGAGTTACTGAAACCAACAGAGTCACGTTCCAGCAGCTGGACTGCTGTGGATGTCCCCGTGCCAGGGCAAAGCAGAGAGCTAGGTTCCTCTGAAGATGATTCAGTACTAGCTTGGAGCAGTAAATAAATATTAGGCACAGTGTTAGGCATTGTGGGTATGGTCTTTTATCATAGCGAGACAGGCCCACGCTGTGCACTGTCTCTGGGATTGCTTGTACATTGTGACCAGCCCTTCTCACTGCTTGTGCTTGAAGTATTACATTGATCCATTAACTAGAGAGGTGCTGTCTCTTGTCCAGCTTGTGATCAGCTCGTGACTTTGTCTTTGAGCATTGGTAGCCTTCGGAAAATTTGTTATAGCTTCTTCTTTACTTACATAGTGCTGCGGAGTCTCAGAGCAATACTTTCTCTTTACCTGTTTTTTGCTGCTCATATGTTTGAAGTTTTGTGTTTAGCAGTGCAGCATTTTTTTTCCCCATAAAAACTAAAAATAGGAAGCACAATTGAAAGCTGCATTGGTTTAAAGGTTTCTTTTGCATTCTTTTCATCTGTTCCAGTTGCTTTATCTCACTGCTTGTCTTGTAAAGCCATTTACTGCTCACGAGCATGAAGGTATAGTAACTAATAAGATACGCAGTTGTTTGCATTTTTATTTTAATTGGAAGCTAGGCTGGTGCTATTAGCTTTAATAAGATTAGAAGGCCCTGTGGGGAGTGTTTTGAAAATGGAACTGAAAATTTAAATGGTGTCTTTGTGCTGCAAAAAAGCACTATTTTGGCTGGAAAGCAAATCCCTCTCTAGCTACAGAATGGAAAGCATGGTTGGTGGCAGGTTGTGTTGTTGCTGTCTAATTTTGCATAACCCTGAGGCAGTAGGACTGCGTTTTGCTCATTTATTTTCTTCTTTCTTGATAGAAAGCCAGGTTCTCTCCAGAAAACCCAGTGGGTCATTGGTGTTCCTGTAGAAACATGAGAGAAGATGTGGGCAGTTGTCTGTTAGGAAGTGCTGCAGCTGGGAGAGGCTGAAACTCTCTAGTTCTTTTTTCTACATCTTACAGCTTCCATTGGCATTTGGCCTGAGATGAAGGTGACAGGTGAAAGAACTGTTCACCTTCCCTTTTGGTAGCAACATAGGGAAGAATGGCAAGATTTTGATATGGCAGTAGATCCCTGTGGAGATCAGATGCAGGGGATGTCAAGGCTTGTTGTTTCTGTAGTGGATCTAACCAGTTCTGGAACTAGTGATTTTTTTTGTTAAGGAAACGGATTTTATATCTGTAAAAGCTTACAATCTAAAACCATTTAGAAGAGTTTGAATTGGCTTGAGCTGGAGTATCTGGGGGTACCAAGATGCACTTTTCTCCTGGGTTTGCAGGCCTGGCTATGGTCTGTGATCTGTGTATTGTGAAGATAACGTGCCCTGTGAGGTGATTATTGGTTTAATTTGTGGGTGAATCTAGTGCCTACAGTACAGTCCTGATTATCACAGCAGTAATCTAGCTGGGTGCAGTACTGACATTTGCACCAGCCAAATTGCATTACATTTAATTCAGGATCAGCAGTGTTCTTCACCTTAAAAACGGATGTTCTGGTAATGAAGAATCTTGTTGTATAAGTGTTCTGCAAGTGCACACTATAAACAGTTTGTGCTTTGAGTGCAGAAGTCATGAGACCTCCCAGACATGCAGAAAGCTGGGGAAGCGTGTGCGAGGACACTTTGTAGCAGTATTGGTCAGGATAATGATGCTGGGCTTAACTGTTTATTAACTAATACTAAGGTTCTCCCCTAAATAGGCAAAATTCTGTGTTGCTGAATTTGGCAGACCCTAATGGGTTTGTAATACGGACAAACAGTGCTCAAGGAATCGAGATGAGATTGCCAGAGGACTGCTTCCCAGCAGTGGCTTATTACAGGAATGGCAGAGTAGCGTCTTGTGCTCTGGATGCTGCTTTTGTGGTCAATGAACTGATACTTGTGAGAACCTTAGCTGGGGTGGATGTGCTGCCAGGCTTCTCCTGACATCTTTATTAGTGACAGATAGTTCAGAAGGGAATATGAGGCAGGGATGTGACTTGCAGTTTGGTAGAGTGAACCCCTGAAATTAAAGTCGGGGGGCATTTTTGTATTTAACAACTCCCTTCTCTCTAAAGTGGATTATCTGTTTTAAGTCAGATTTATGTGTTTCGATTATGAAAATGTGAGCTGGTGATAGATCAGGAAAGTAGACGGTGGAGTATTTCAAAACACAATTTCTTAGAAAGTCGTAAACACAGTACTATAAAGTGAAGATGGAAGCAGATCCTTCAAGTACATTCCAGTTTGTCCTTGGCCTCATTTGCAATTCCTTTATTTGGAGAACATTGATCAGTACTGTCAATTAGGGCATGGTATTCTCCTTACGGGGATACAGTTCTTTAAAAATATCTTGGCTGCAACTGCAGCATTTAAAAACCACTTTCAGAACAAATGAATCTACCTGACCTGCTAGAGATTGGAAAAATACCTGTTCTCCAGAAAGTATGCTATTGGTAGCCTCAAGGAGATGTATAAAGGGAACAAGAGAAAAGATGCTGCTGCTGCAAGTTTCTGGTTTCTAAAGATAAAGATTTTGTCTGTTACAACTGTATGTTTTAAGAACAGTGTGTGAATGGCTGTTGCTTTTCTCATCTTTTCAAATAAATGACTTGTCGGTCTGTATTACTCTTCTTATTTGTTTTTTTTTAGGAAGCGGCAAAACGCTTGCATTTGCAATTCCAATGATTCACTCTGTGCTGCAGTGGCAAAAATCAAATAGCTCGACAAGTAGAAATGACAGTGTTTCTAAAGAGTCCCATCAACATCGTGGTGAAACAAGATGGGAAAATGAGGATGAAGCAGAAAAACTAACCCATCAGCAGGCTGAAGATAGCGGAGATGAAGATGATGCATCTTTCACAACAGGCTGTGTGAAGGTGCTGGAAAACTTCGAATTTGATTCTGTTGACAAGGCACATGCTGTTGGCGCCCATAAAAAGAGACCTCTTTTAGGACTGGTCCTTACTCCCACAAGAGAATTAGCTGTACAAGTAAAACACCACATTGATGCAGTTGCGAGGTTTACAGGTATGTAGACCCCACGTGCCGTGTCCTGGATTACGCTGCGTTTGGATCCTGGCAGTAGTGTTGAGCCAGAATGTGTGCCACGGTTTCTTCCCCATCATAAAACTGGGGTGGCTTTTGAAGGGTTAGGCTTCGTAGTCACTAATATTCAAGAAATGCTTTAGGATTCTTCAGTGAGATGCATGTGGAAGTAAACAGTTAACGTGGGATATTTTGCTTTAAAATGTTTCTTCCTTCAAACAGCTATTGACTCATGCTTTGGCAACACAGAATCAGCACTAGATACCCAGCCACAGCTGAGTTTGTCCTGGTTTTGGATGATGTAGGTTATATATAAAAAATCATTTCATGTTATATACATATTCTGTATTTTTTTTCATAATTTCCTTTTTTGACAGGTACATCAATCGATATAGATACTAGATAGATACCATTTTGCTCTCTATATCAAAAAAAAGAAATTACGGCCATAAATTTTAAGGGTAGAATGCATTGCTAGATTGTCTGACTTACTGCAGTCAGGTCACAGCATATTGCTGGGTGACACATCTGATGAAAGCAATTCCATCCTGTTCCTTTCTATTCCAAACCAGACATCAGCACATCTGTTAGGTGAATGAGTGAGTATGTGAAACTATGCAGGATGGGGAGAACTGGGAAACAACCCCCCAGTCCTTCAGTAGTAGTAATTGTTTAGTTATTGAAGAGGATATGTAGTGTAGTGAACTGCTTTTAAGCACGTCTTCCTTTGGTGTCTATGCGTCCTGCTGTGCTCATCAGTCTACAGCTGATTACAAGGCTAATTTTAACTCCTAGCCTGAAATGGTTGATTTATGTCAGTACAGTTCTGATAGGAGCAGTGCTATTTGTATGTAAAAATCTGCTGCCCAAGTGATGTATAGTTGCTGCAGCAGGAGAGAAAATACGTTTTTTACTGTGGGCTTTCTTTATTGTCTCAAACTTACTTAGAAAAAAAATCCCACCTGGAAGCATGGGATTCCACAAGGTAGTAGGCAGGAGAGATCTCTGGTAGCTTGTATACTGGGGGAATCTTGCACAGTAGCATTGAGTTTGTCATGGGCCAGTGTATTCTTTGAAGAAGCAGGGTGAAGTAAGCCACGTGTGGAGTCTGTGTTTCCAAAGCTAAATTCTTTTTTGTACCTTAACAAACTGCTTAAAGCTAACTTAAGGTCTCTGTGCTACTGTGCAGTCCAGAGCATCATTAACTGAGAGGGAGCATTCTTGTTGGGATTGTCCCATAGCAAATGAGCAGTTATTAGCAAGACAAGCATTTCTCAGTCTTCTTTGTGGAGGGCCTGCTGGTTATTCATAACAGGAACATGCTTGCTTGTGCAGATAAAGTTGACGTAACATGAGATTCTGAACTACGGGTAGACAAAGCTTAACAGCTGTGGAGGACATAGGTGGTTCTTCCTGCTGTTGGAAGACAGGTGCACTAAAAGAAAGACTACTTTATTTTTGGTATCTAACTGTAATGAGGATTTTTCTGCAAAATTGAGGTCATTGCTGTGTTCAGTGTTATATAAACCCCCTGAAGTTTCCTGGCAAAATGCTTCCTAGAAGTTGCAGTATAGACTTTTTAAAATAATTCTTTGAGTGGCTATATGTAAAGATGTTCACTGATAAATTAGTGAGATAAAAACTATTATTTATATGTTCTAGGCATTAAGACTGCAATTCTAGTTGGAGGCATGGCTGCACAGAAGCAAGAACGTGTACTGAATCGAAAGCCAGAAATTGTAATTGCAACTCCAGGCCGTCTGTGGGAGTTAGTTAAAGAGAGACACCCACATCTTTCAAATCTTCGGCAGCTCAGGTAAAGGTGCCTTTTAGAGTAACTGCTGGATACTGAACTGGACATCACTGTGTACTGATTATGTTTACTAGCTGATTAAATAATTTAGCCTACATAAGATCACTTACTTCTTTGCCAGAGTATTTTGTTGAAATGCGTAGTGATGATATTGATGGAGGGAAATGTCAATTAAAGCCAGTAGCAAAAACTTCATTTTTCCTTCAGAAATCTGTTTTTTCAAAAAGAAATGTGGAGTGCTACTGTAGCTACCGCAGCGTAGCTGGTGTTCCTTTGGGTTTTACATGCAGAACATCCCTTAACATGTTTAGCAGGAAAGATTCTTTTGAAGTGTATCGGATTTGTATTTATCTGCGAAAGTGCATTTTTACTGTGTGTTTTCTATTTGACAGGTGCCTTGTAATTGATGAAGCGGACCGAATGGTTGAGAAAGGTCACTTCTTAGAGCTGTCTCAGTTGCTGGAAGTCTTAAATGATTCACAGTATAACCCTCAACGACAGACTTTTGTTTTTTCTGCCACTTTGACTTTAGTCCATCAGACTCCCACAAGAGTTTTACAGAAGAAGCATGCTAAAAAGATGGACAAGAAGACCAAACTAGAATTGTTAATGGAAAAAGTAGGAATAAAAGGCAAACCCAAAGTGATAGACTTAACGAGGAAAGAGGCTACTGTTGAGACTCTGATGGAAACCAGAATCCACTGTAATACAAACGAGAAGGACTATTATCTCTATTATTTTCTTCTCCAGTATCCAGGAAGAACCATGGTCTTTGCAAACAGCATAGACTGTGTAAAACGCCTCAGTTCTCTCCTCACAATCTTAAATTGCGATCCTCTTCCTTTGCATGCCAACATGCACCAAAAGCAAAGGCTGAAAAACCTGGAAAGGTTTGCTGAGCGAGAGAGGTGAGTTGATGTTTTCCACTTCCTAGCAGAGAAGAAAAGAAATTGTGTAAAGGGTAGTGGGGCGAGGAAACAGCTCTTTTAGAGTGGGAGCTGGATGGGGGAGTTAGCTGGGGATGTGAGTCCTCTGTTCATGAGCCCAGGTTGTCAATGGTTAAGGGTGAGGTTTCACAGGATGGTTGAGGTGATGAACTGAAGCGAGTTCAGTGGAAGGCCACCAAGATGGTCAAGAAGCACTGGCTCTGCAAGGGGAGAGTCTGAGGGCATTGGGTTTATATCACCTGGGAAAAAGGCTTTGTGGGGACCTAATGGCAGCCATCCGGTATCTTAAAAGAAGATTATCAAGAAGATGGAGCTGGGCTCTTACAGTGGTGTATGGTAGGTGGATGAGGGATAACAGGTGCAAGTTTGAAACGAGAAATTCAGGCTGTATGTAAGAAAGAGCTTTTTCTGTGTGAGGACAGTCAGGCATTGGAACAGGCTGCTCGTTCTTGGAGATTTTTGAGGCTCAGTTGGATAAAGCGCTGAGAAACATGGTCCAGCCTTATAGCTAATCCTGCTTTGAGGAGGAGATTGGACTAGAGGCCTCCTGAGGTCGCTTGGAGCCTGAATTATCCTGTGGTCTGACAGCTCATTGCTGCTGAAGGAGCTGTCACTTGCCCTGTTGTCAGCCATATGGTTTTATAACCATCCTGCACACCTCTCTGCCCCTGTGCCCAGGTCCTGCAGCTCATTTGAGCCTTCTGTAATTTGGTTCATCTCACTAAGCCATCAGAAAACTAACCACTTGTTGCTGGGTAGGGGTTTTAGATGAATCACCTTCCTGAGAGTCCAGGTGTCCTAGAGCAGTGTGAGAGGAGGGGCAGTTGAGCCTTTCAGCAGCAGTGGGCAGCTGGGTTTACCCTGGCAGGCCTGTCCTGCCATATTAAGAATTATTGTTTCCTGCTGGCTTTGGGATGGCCTTTGTGAGGAGGCTGGTGGTCTCAGTACTTCCATGATCCAGAAGCCTCACAGTTTAGTTCTGCTGTGAAGTGCTGCGTGCTGTCTGACTGCGTGGGAATTTGTACCTTGGTAATCAGCTCAGTCAGGGAGAGCAGAGGTTGAATTGCTGTGATAGATCTGCAGATCACTTGGCAAAATGTCGTGTGAATGGCATTGGTCTAGGCCAGACGGAGCGTTTTCAGAGACTGCAGATTTTCAATGCAAGAAGAAATCTATGAGACCATCTATCACGGCCTCATGCAGATTGCAAGCTGTGGAATTTTCTCTGTTTATTTCTGCTTTGAACCTTGTAGCAATGGAGTATGCAGTCAGATGCCATAAAATCTTAACAAATTCCCGTTACCTACAAGTAACTCATTTCAGTTGCTGGGAGATTTTTTTAAAAACAAATTGTTCAATACCCTAGGGAGACTTTTGTCTCTGTAGTAGACTGCTTATATAAAAGAATGACTTTTTTGAGTAGTGCTTCATTTCTAGGGGTAAGGAGAAACACTAATTGTCAAAACAGAATCCTCCCCTTTATAATTCTAGCTTTTAATTTACTGAGGGAACTTACTTGAGTGCAACTTGGTAGAAGATATTTCAGCCCCAAAAAGCTGCCAATTAAATCTATGATGTTAATAATGTGATTTTTCTCAGCTGGTGAAACTTGTAATAACCTATCTGTCCTGCCAAAAGATCAACTGTGTTGTTAATGGTCTGGTCATACCAAGCTGAAGATATTTTTTAAACGCAGCCTGGGCAGAGCACTGAGAAATGTAATGAAGGGGAGCACACTCCCCTGCCAAGTGATTGGATTAGGTCATTGAACAGTGATTTGCGCTAGCGTTCCTGTGAATTGGGAGAGAATAAAAGCATAGGAAAACAGGATCCAGCAAGGTAGTGAATTTCTTTGTTGGAGACAGAGTAGACCTGCTGAAGGTAACATTTGCATTTTTTTCTTTTGCTTTAAGAACTGCTGTTTCAAGACTGCCTCTGATGTAATAATGGGTATAATTTGCTGTAAGGGCAAACAAATGGCCTTTCCAGCAGATGATACGGTACAAATCTGTTCCTTAAATTGCTGTGGTAGAATTCCAGGTCACTGTGTTTTATGTTCCTTGGCAGATGGTTTAGTCTTCAATCTTATGTTTATTAAATGTTATCACTTTCTCAGCTGTGTCCTCCTGACAACAGATGTTGCAGCTCGTGGTCTTGATATTCCCAACGTGCAGCATGTCATCCACTACCAGGTTAAACATTTTTTATGTTTATGCTTTTACTGTTTTGGTTTTGAAATGAGCTTTTGCTGATCCAAACCATGAACACTATAAAGCTGTTATTTTCAGTCCTGTGTATAGTATAATCCTGAGTATTGAGATTTAATCATTATTAATTTAACTCTCCTTAGTGCTTTGTACTTAAGGATCTCATTGCTGCAATGACTGACTGTAGTAGGTAGCACTTCATGAATGTGTCATTATATATCAGGAATGACATAACAGATAAGATTGGGTAAGGAATTGGCTGGATGGTTGCACTCGAAGAGTTGCGGTCAATGGCTCAATGGCCAAGTGGAGACCAGCGGCATGGACAGTGGGATGGAGTGCACCCTCAGCAAGTTTGCTGATGACACCAAGCTGTGTGGTGCGGTCAACATACTGGAGAAAAGGGATGCTATCCAGAGGGACCTTGACAGGCTTGAGTGATGGGCCCCTGTGAACCTCATGAGGTTCAGCAAAGCCAAATGCAGGGTCCTGCACATGTATAGGGGCAATCCCAAGCACAAATACAGGCTGGGTGGAGAATGGATTGAGATCAGCCCTGAGGAGAAGGACTTGAGGGTGTTGGCTGATGAGAAGCTCAATATGACTTGGCAATGTGTGCTCATAGCCCAGAAGGCCAGCCGTATCCTGGGCCACATCAAAAGCAGCGTGGCCAGCAGGTCAAGGGAGGGGATTCTGCCCCTCTGTTCCGCTCTGGTGAGACCTCACCTGGAGTCCTGCATCCAGCTCTGGAACCCGCAGCACAAGAAGGGGATGGACCTGTTGGAGCAGGTCCAGAGGAGGCCACAAAAATGCTTAGAGGGCTGGAACACCTCTCCTGTGAGGAAAGGCTGAGAGAGTTGGGGTTGTTCAGCCTAGAGAGGAGAAGGCTCCAGGGGTGATGGCTTTAAACTGAAAGAGGGTAAGTTTAGATATAAGAAAGAAATTCTTCCCTATGAGGGTTGTGAGGCACTTGAACAGATTGCCCAAGGAAGCTGTGGATGCCGTCTCCCTGGCAGTGCTCCAGGCCAGGTTGGATGGGGCTTTGAGCAACCTGGTCTAGTGGAAGGTGTCCCTGTCACCATTCTGTGATTCTCCTTGCTTTTTGCTTAACTTTGATACCCAGAGGTGTCAAAAGGCTCAGCCCTGTTACTCTTTTCTGAGGACACATACAATTTTTTCCTGCTTTGCAAAGGAAGTGACAGCGGGTCAGAAGTTAGGAGAGACTCACAAAATATTATGCAAGGAAGAATACTGGATCAGAGAACAAGAAAGTGTCTCTAGACTTTTTTAGTTTACCTTCAGCTGTGTTACATGCAGTGTACTATGTGTATCTAAAAAATAATATTCTCTGGTAGCCTCTTGGCAAAAGCATGACAGGCTGCTGCTAGCTTTCCATGGCCATCTTCATGGTTTTTCTGAATATTTGCAGGTCCCTCGTACTTCTGAGTTGTACGTACACAGAAGCGGCAGAACAGCCCGAGCTGCCAATGAAGGCCTTAGCCTGTTGCTGATTGGCCCTGATGACTTGATCAATTTTAGGAAAATTTATAAAACATTGGAGAAGAGTGAAGAGCTGCCATTTTTCCCAGTTGAAACCAAGTGCATGACTTCTATCAAGGTAAAGAAACCACAATCTCTTTGCAGCCTGAGTAGCTGCTTGCTTACTTGTGTGACTGCTTTGCCCATCACGTTCTTTCCAGGGTTCAGATGAAATTTGCTCTTCAGAACCTGGATTTGAAAATGAAGTTAATCACACTATCTTTTTTAAGCAATATTTGTGATTTCTTCTCAATAACTGGCCCAAGTTTATGTTCAAACAGAAATATTACTTACGTTTTTCTCCCACATTGTTATGTAGAGCTGCTGCTCACTAGATTCCCAGAAACAGTACAGGGACCAAGTATGTTTTGTGGCTGGGGAGCTGGGACAGCTCTGTTACAGGTGTTGCTTAAAGCCTCTTGTGTTAGGAACACACTAGAGAGCAATAGCAGGTCCATGGATTTTCAGTGGTATTCATCTGCCTCTTCTCAGTCAAAGTAGTGAGTTATCTGCTTTTCTGAAAATTCCTATACTGTGAGGCCACAGCTGCCACTGAACCCTGTCAAACCAGGTATGTTCCTTTTCTAGGTTATTGCCTGTTTTAAGGAGAATTCAGTCATTCACTAACTCGCAAGATAGACATGGTTAAGATTTACAAATCAATATATTTTAGACAGCATCTAGTCACTGCAGATTTTCTACTTCTCGTATAAGAGGGCGTGTCGTGCCTCAGCATTCACTTAACAGTTTGGGTGACATCAGCCATGTACAAATGGGACATATTTAAATACTGCGTTTGAGAGCAGTCCAGCTGGGGTTGGAGTGTCTGAATGCACAGTCATTGAGAACAGGAGAAAAATGCAAGCAGACAGATAATGCAGCAGATATCTTCCTTATGATATTCTGGTTCATGCTTATCCAGTTGGCTTGGACTGAGCCCAGAGTCCACCCCAGTGGCAACAGCAGTATCCTCACCTTGGGAATAATGTCAGCAAGTTTCAAAGCCAAAGCTTTCTGCAAATGGGGTATTTAGCATGAATCTTTCAGGAGATGCAGCTTTCTGAAAGAGGAAGAAAATCAAAGAAATGCTTCCACAGACTGATTTTGCTTCTCTTGGTAGTGACAAAGAGAATTTCATTCCCCCTCCCCCCCTAATCTTTCCCCCCGCCCCCCTCCACCCACTAAATGTTTCTGGTTCCTGAAGAAAATCTGTTGTTTTTAGAGTGTTTCTTCAGAGGTCCCTTCTGTATTTCTTGATAAGTAGTTCTTGGCTCTTATCATGCTCTGTCAATTAATGGGCAAATAAATATTGTTCCCACACTTAAATCTTCCTGCCCCCATCTCACGATCTTCTCTTCTATCCATAATAGTTCTCCTTTCCCCAGAAAAGATGTCTTTGTAATTGTAATTACAGGACTCCAGCCTCCTAGGCCCTTCACATGGTCAGGTCTCATTTACACTTTGCCCTAGGCTTAATCACAAATCTATGGTTGTTGGGACTAATAGTGCTGCTGGTTCTTTATGTCTGTCTCTCTGCCGTGCTCCTTCTCTGGTTCTGCATGCCTTCATTCAAGTTCAGGAAAAGTCTTGAAGGTATTTCACAGTTGAGAGGAATAAAATCTGTGAACCAGGGTAGAGGAGAAACCAAAAGAGGACTGAAGTTTTACAAAGGTGGAAAAACTATTTAAAATTTCTTGTAATGATCTAAGGAGAAGTGACTGACTTGTTTTATTAGTCAACTGCAAGTTTAATTGCGTCTCTCTCTGTGTTTTTATTATCCTGGCAGTTCTGACTGGTGCTGTAAGTGTGTAGCACCAGACTATTCCCTTGGGGTGGTCAGGGTGTCCTGCACAGGGTTTGTTTTGTGCAACCGCAGGCATGTTCCAAAGAGCAGAACTCGCTGCTGGGTTGATTATTATTTACTGTCAGTGCAGATTTTCTTTCCATAATGAATTAGTTATTTAAGGCAGCTTGGCCCAGCCTGAAGGCTGCAAGTGAGGTTGGGTTTACTGGACATCTTTGTTCCACCTGCGTGCAGCTGGGAAGAAGGACAGGACATTTTGTCCTGTGCCTGAACAAGATCAGGTGCATTTCTGAAAGCATGAGTAGCTCCTTCTGTACGGCCTGCAGGGGCTTACTTCAGAGTGGGACGAAGCTAGCGGCTGCCCCTTATTGCTGAGGCTCGTAACTTTAAGATCTAGTTGTACTATGTAAATGTGTAACTTAGAAGTGATTGGTATCTGCATCATGATTTGTCCTTGATGCTCCTGAATTGTTTGTAATGATTCGTTTAAAGAATGAGGAGTTAACATTCAGGCGTGTTTAGTAGTTGAGATGTTTTAGAAGTCAGAGTCTACTATGGATCTGAAGAAGGAAAACACTTCAACAAATGCTGACATGTCTTTATTTTGGGGGGGGTCTGCTGGGACAGCAGGAGGGAACAAAAGTGTCTCTGCACCTCAGTTGCATTGTAATGCATGCTTTCAAACACTGATTCTGCTAAAGTGCGCCACATGTAAGCCTGATTATAATGTCTAAAATGTACTTTTGTTGCAGGAGCGGATGAATTTGGCACGGGAGATTGAAAAGGCGGAATTTTTCAACAGTCGGGCAAAGCAACACAACTCCTGGCTCCAGCAAGCTGCAGAGGCTCTTGAGATTGATCTCGATGATGACATGTTTATGGGCAAGTAGAAGTGCTTGTTTATGGGTATGCTCAGTTGGTCCCGTAACACTGATGGCCAGAAGCAGCCCCACCATGGCAGAGGGACTTTTAAAACCTGCAGGGCAGAAGGGGAAGGAAAGGAGTGCCATTACTTAGTGCATGGTGTTGCTGGTGTTTTCAGGATGATTGTGCAGTAGATAGCACTGGAGCAGAGGGAGTGAGGTGTGACTATTCTGGCAAGTTGCAGACAAGTCCACCTGTCACAGGACAAGAACTGTTTAGCTTCTGGCAAACATTTTAGGGTAATTTAAAAGCCCAGTATGTCCTGCTTGAGTCTTGTCGCCTCTGTGTCAAAGAAAAAGCTGTTTCTCCACTTCTGCTTATCTCTCCTACCTCCCTGTAGTCAGGCAGCAGGACAGGAGCCTGACAGCTCTGTGTGGGAACACCTAGCAAAAACCAAAAATTATGTGACCTTTGTGTGGGTTAAATGGCCAATACTTATATTCAAGTTGCTGAGGTTTTTCATGGTGTGTTAAAAGTAAGTAATTTATTACATTTTTTAAATTAAATGTTCTGCAGGCTGTGCCTGAGGAAATGTGTAGGGCTGTACAACTACAGGTGCCTGTTAGTTCAATGCCATGCAGCTTTGCACTGCTTAGATGCACTGTAAAATGCCACGTTGTGTTTGAATTTTAGGAGCTGAAGGTATGCTTTCCTACCAGTTCTTTGAAGGCATGCTGAACAGGGCTCACTTCAGCTTAAGCTGTCTCTAACCAGGTAGCTGCTGAATATGCAGATGCCTTAATTTTGAAGCATGCGCAGATGAATTTTTTTACTTCCTTTATTCGTGGCTGCACTAGCTTGTTCTCAACCAGTTTGCAAGCAAGCAGTCATCGTCTCTGTCCAAACTGTTCAGGAGCGCTCTCAGATAAATAACACTCAGCTGTTTTGTTTTGACATAATCTGAGTATGCTGTGCTTTGAAATGAGTTTCAAAACAGCACATCCCGTCCCAACTAAGTTGTGGCTCTCGAGTGAAGCACTTTCTAATTGCCACCCAGAATCTTGCCAGATCCATGCTTTGAAATACATTCAGTCTCCAGTTCTTCCGTGGCTTGTTGGAGACCAATTAAAATCTCAGTCGTTCCTCCGATAAATGAAATGCCTCTTACACTGTTACAAATGGTTTAGTAATGTCCTTTCAGTTTGCGTTACAGAAACCTTGATTTCGTTTAGTCTCTCCAGTTCAGGCCTCTGAGCCTATTAACTATCTCCCATCTTTTCTATGCCCTTCTTTCTCCTATGTTATTAAATTTGAGCACCTCAATGTTTCTAATGTATAAGGAGGAAAGGGATTCCTGTTTTACAGGTGTTGAAATGAGGCACACATACAGTAACGAAATGCACAGAAGAAGCTTCTGCCTGAGCTAGAAGCCCTGGGTTAACACCTTACCTTCTGGGCCCCCTTTGCTTTTGTTCCCGAGTCTGTTCTGGGTTGAGAGCCAACTGAGTGATTCACCAGAATGATACTTGGCCTATAGTTACTTAGTAGTCAGGATTCTGCATGATCTTGCTATCTTGTGGGGAGCATGGGTGATGTGAAAGTGTCACAGATGACTGGAAGACTGTATAGGAGTTGAGTGACCTCGTTAGAGAGAGAAAGTTGAAATTAGCATCTGCCCCTAGCACTGCAAAAGCCAGGTGGAAAGAGGCCAGTGCAAGTTCTTCTCTTGTTGTAACATTCTATATCTTTGATTTCTGCCCCAAGGAAGAAAACCTAGTGAGCAAGAAGAAAGCCAGAAGCAGAAGATGCTGAAGGGGATGAAAAAACAACTAAAACATATGTTGTCCCAGCCGCTGTTTAAAGTCCTTATGAAAACCAAATACCCAACACAGTCTGGAAAACTACTGCCGCCTCAGACATCAGTGGGCATTTCAGAATCTGCTCTGGGTACCGTGTCCAAACAACAAGCCAAGAAGAAGAAATCAATGAAATTAAATTAGATAACTGAGCAAGATCACTCAGTGTGACGGAAGCAAGGACAATACTTATCAAGGCTGTCAGTGCTTATGGAGGAACTCAGCTAGAAGACACGTAGTATCAAGAGGATGTTGCCTGTGTCTTGGTTGTGCAGGCACAAAGCAAAATGTTGATTTAAAGGGCTATGCTAACATGCGGTTAGTTACTGTTGAGTCTTGTCCTGGATCTTGTTTTCTTACGTTCTTACTTAGTTTTTCTTACTCTCTGTATTAATAGAAGTTAATGAGTTTTGAAATATCTTTGTTTGTTACTCCTTTTTGTGAGATGAGTAAAAGTTACTGGGTGAAATTTACAGTGGGCATACTCTAATAATAAAACTTGATTTGAATTTTAATGGCCTGAAAGGACAGGGGAAGGTAGGCTGTATACAGTCCGAGTACAGTCTGAGTGGGTGATAGTGGGAGATTTGGCTTTTACTGCAGCCAGTTCAGTGGGAAAGGCAGCAAATATAGGTAGTGTTACCAGCAAGTCTGCAATTCTGGTTATGGAAATCTCTCCCAATATTCTTTCTCCTTTGATAAGATTTCTTGGTTCTGTTCTCTGCTGGGTCTAACTCCCTTACTCCTGTGTTAAAATGTTTTAGAATGTGCAAAAAAAGTCAAAGTGGCAATGGGCCAGGACTGACCTTGGGAAGTGTGTAGATTTTTGAGGAATAAGTGTTGCTACTCAGTGTTTTATTAATTAATATTTGGAGCTAAGTCTGTATTTAAAACATGTTAGAACCCTGACCTTTGCTTTAATGGAAAAGATGATGATGTTGTGAAATGTCATTTTTGAAGAGTGCTGCCTGGTAGTCATGCTTTTAAATCATTTTAACCTAACCTGGGCAAATATTTTTTAAAACCATTTCTACAAATATGTGAGAAAAATATATTTTGAATTTTTATTAGATTATATCAGCTGCGAAACCCAAAGTCTGCGTCTGTTTTCAATCACATGAGATTTCTAAATTGCTAGTAGCTGATGCCCTGTGCACTTAGCAGGCAAGGAGAGGGGAAAAGCACCCAAAAGGCAAGACACAGCGGTGGGATCTCTATTGATGGGAGCACAGGGAACTTTCACCTGCCATCGCTAGATTGGGCTGAGTTTTTGTCTTGTACAGCATAGAACCAGTGTCACTGCCGTGACAGAAGGTGCCGATTTACTCAGCTAGTTAAAAAGAAATTTGTTAGTGGAGTTGTATGCCCCCTCCAGCCACTTACCAGTTATGTGAGAATAGCAAACTCTTTACTCCTTCATGTATGTAAATAATTGAACACACACACACACACACCCCGCCCCAGTCTTTGGAGGGCTTGTCTCTTGCTTCCTGCCTTACTGAAGAAGAGCTGTGACAGTTTATGAAGCTTTCCTTGCAAGGCACTGGTTATTTCACACCCTGCAGAGCAGAGGGGGGAAGTTTTTTGGGGGCGGGAGGAGATGGTAAGATCTGTGTCCTCACCTGTGTGAGAAGATGACACATCTTTTGAGTTAATGTGATACCTGAAAAATAAAACCAAGAATTAAAAGAAAGTTCCTTGTAAGGAAAACTGAAAAAAGGAACTGTGCAAAGGCAAGCATGCCTTCATTCCTTTTCTGTGCCATTTTAATCACATTCTTACATTATGGAAAGGAAATTTGCATTGGTTTTGCATCCCTGAAGGTACTGAAGACCAGGTGGGCCTTTTCTGCATCTTGTGATGTATTTCTGCTTACAATTCATCAGCAAAATCAAGGCTGGATCCTGACACCGGCTCTGCACCTCCTCCCTTGTCTGAAAACCTGCATAAGGTAAGACAGTTTTGGCAGTTTCCAATTCCATGTGATCATGAGGAGAACTGAGTTGGGGACAGTGAGAGTATTGTTATTTCATCTCCATTGCTGCTGTGAGGTTTCTCGGCTGCTTCTGTTTACCTGCATTCAACAACCTAGTTCTCACACTCCCACCCCTCCATCTGGCCCTTGGCCCACCGTCTTGCTAAGATTCCCCAAGACGGAGCATGACTCTTCTGCCCTCCTCGCCATCTTCATGCTTGCCTGTGGCATGCTCTGTTGCTGGTTTTCTCCTGCAGCCTCCGATATGCTCAACAGGAGCTCTTAATGCGTAATCTGCTGATGCTGCACCCCCACAGGAGCTCAAGTGGAGTCCGGACCCTAAAAATATCTCAGTGTCTTAAAAAGAATACTTGTCTAGCACTCTGAAAGCTCCCTCGTGGCTGCCTGCTTTGCTGTGTCCTTATCTTGCCAGGATACCCCGAGTCTTCTACCTAGAGGAAAAACCTTATACTTGCTTTAGCTAATTTAAACAAATTATTAAACAGTAACTAGAAAATATTACCACTTAGATGCCCTCCTCCAGTGTGAACTAGGTTACTGCAGGAAGAGAGGAAGGCAAAGGAGAATGTTTTCTCCAGCTCTAATTATTTGCATGTGTGTCACAGTGTAAACTAGACGTGAAGAGTTTTACATCAAGTACATATGGGCAATTTAATTTTAGTATTTAATGAAATACGTAGTATCAAATGATTTCTGTAATGCTCTACTGGCACAGCAGTTATGCTAAGGCCTCAAACAAGTACTCGGGTGTAGCGGCAGCTGATGTCTGCTGAAATACCCATTAATTAAAGGACTAATTAAGTCTATTTAGGATGTCACAGCAGCTTCCAAGTAGACTAATAAAAGGGTGAGTTCAGCAGAGTGTTGGTATGGGCCAAGCTGATACAGAGCAACCGGTACTACATAACAGAAAATTGAAACCCTAATAGCTTCTGAGCCTTCATTTTTATTTTGTGAATATGTGGGGCCAGTTGACCTCATCCTTGCTGCAGTGTTCTTGGTCTGCCATACACCTATCAAGAGAAGGAAGAGTCCCTGTAGTTTAAGACATCTGCTGAGGAGATAGCTTGGACAGGATCTCACATATTGGACAGCAAAGTTTCCTGACATTCCCCATGCCTTCTCTTTCTTTCCCACCCCATATGTTAATAAAAGAGCAAGTTAGCAAAGCAGAAGCTGGAGCACTGCCTTGCCATATGCCGGCAGCCAAGGCACGTGGCTGGCCATGTGGCATAGGGGACGTAATTTGCATCTTAGTGAGAAAGGGCAGGGTACTACAGTCAATCTGTGTATCCTCGAAAAGGGGAAAGGGGTCTTTGCTCAGGAGCTTGCAGGGCTCTTTGACAGGGCTTTAAACTAGATGTGAAGGGGGAAGGGGAATATATATCAGGCAGACCCTGGGAACTACTGACCTGTCAGCCTCACCTCTGTGTCTGGGAAGATCATCAAACATCCTAGAAGCCACGCTAAGGCACATGGAGGACAGGGAGATGATTTGAGACAGCCAGCACGGCTTCACTAAGGGCAAGTTCTGCCTGACCAACCTAGTGGCTTTCTATGATGGCGTGACTACATCAGTGGACAAGGGAGAAGCCATGGATGTCATCTATCTGGACTACTGTAAAGCCTTTGACATGGTCCCCCACAACATCCTTCTCTCTGAATTGGGGTGATGTGAATTTGATGGGTGGACTGTTCGGTGGATAAGGAATTGTCTGGATGGTCACAGCCAGAGGGTAATGGTCAACGGCTCAATGTCCAAATGGAGATCAGTGACAAGTGGTGTCCCTCAGGGGTCCGTACTGGGACCAGTGCTGTTTAATATTTTCATTAATGACATAGGCAGCAAGATCAAGTGCACCCCCAGCAAATTTGCAGATGACACCAAGCTGAGTGGTGCAGCTGACATGCCCGAAGGATGGAATATCATCCAAAAAGACCTATATAAGCTCAAGGGGCCTCTGTGAACCTCATGTGGTTCAACAAGGCCAAGTGCAAGGTCCTGCACCTGGGTCAGGGCAACCCCCGATATCAGTACAGGCTGGGGGATGAAGGGAGAAGGACTTGGGGATACTCATGGACGAAAAGCTGGACATGAACCAACAATGAGCGCTCGCAGCCCAGAAAGCCAACTGTATCCTGGGCTGCATCAAAAGCAGCGTGGCCAGCAGGTCGAGGGAGGTGGTGAAACACTGGAATGGGTTGCCCAGAGAGGTAGTGGAGGTCCCATCCCTGGAAACATTTAAGGCCAGGTTGGTTTGGGTTCTGAGCAACCTGATCTGTTTAAAAGTGTCCCTTCTCACTGCACGGGTGTTGGACAAGATGACCTCTAAAGGTCCCTTCCAACCCAGAGCATTCTGTTTCTGTGATCCAGGTCCCTAAGCGGGAAAGAAGACAGGGAAAGGATGCTTTCTGATGATCTCACCTCATACTGCCTAACACCAGGAAGAAAATCTGGTGAGAAACACTGTGCTTTCTTGGGTGTTAAAATACCCACTGCTTTGTCCTGTGCTAGCAGGGTGTGTTTTGGGTGCCTGAGTGATTCCACATTGTTTGATAAATGGCTTGGTGCGGGAAGCAGCTCAGAAGACCATGAGTTGAGTGACTAGTAACAGACTGCTAATACAACAAGCAACAATATGTAAGTAATATCCAATAGTCCTTGCAGAAAAGTAGGATGTTGTCACAGGTCATAGCAGTGGGGAGAAGGGAGCTACCAGGCAGAAGGGCTCTCTTTTAGGAAGCGGTCCCGATTTTGTAACCCTCTATAGATCTCTTCCACTCCTCCCTCTGATTCTTGGGCAGATGTCTGTTATTTTTCTGGCCCATGTGCAACTTCCTATTCCAGCTTCATTCTGTGAAAGGTGTACTTAAGGGTTTCAGTGTTTTCTCAAGTCAATCAAAAGCTCCTCATGGGGCTGGCCTCACAGAGTTGCGAAGAAAGAGGAAAATAATCTGTGACTCCTGGGGCAGGTTCATCGGCCCGGGGAAGCAAGTGAACAGAGCTGCTGCACTTGTTTGTCTTGGAGTTCAGCAGCTCTTGCTGTGAAGCTGGAAGAAATTGTAGCCTGTTTCCACAGCAACCAACTTTAGATGGTACAAATTGCCAAATTCCTGTAGGTGAGGGCTGCAGTTAAAGAACACAGACCCAAATACTGGATTGGAAAAGGAGAAAGGGCACTGCAAAGTACACACAGGCCTTGGTACCACTGGGCTAATTAGAGGCCTCATGTTCTTTTATTATTGATGTAATTATATCAGTCTAATCAGTAGTGTGGTTGCTTTTATATTCCCTTTCCTCATGGGAATACCTGCACTAATGTAAGCAATTTGGGTACTAACAGGTGCTATGGATTTATGCAGACCAGCCACCATAACAGAGTCCGACCCTATGATCCCGCTGATCAGTGTAAAGTCCGAGTGAAGGTTTCCTATTCCTCTTTTATTATTTCTCCGGTTACAGCTCGAGCTGGGTACCTCTGGAGAGGGACCCCTATCCCAGATCACGCCTCTCAATTATACCCGTGCCACCCAGCACTCGATCCCCAAGTCCAGTCACTTAATTCTGGTCGGTGGTCTCTTGATTTCTTACTCGTTTTCACTGTTATTGGGCTGGTCTTCTTCTGAAGTTACCTCATTCTCTTGGAATTGTTTCCTTGGTCCTTACCTTCTTCATTTCACTCGCATCTGCTGGATTCAGCTTGTTCTGTGTTAGCAGCATTGGTTTTATCAAAAAGTTTACTCTCAGTCATCTCTTTCAGCGTAAGGCTTCACTTCCTTTAGCTTCTAGCGCTAAGCTGCTAGTGCTAAATGAGGCTATTGAGAGAGAGAATAGAGTTAATCAAATTTCTTCTATAACAGTCCTCCCTTTGTTTTTTTTCAGGCATCCCTGCCCATCTATAGCTGTTTTTCTATGAGGACTCTTCGCTACCCTTGCATAGATTTCATAAGGATATTCTGTAAACAATTCTAAGTACAACTAAAAATACAGCAGGCTATCAGAAGCATAATAACCACATGTAAAATATTTTTTAATGATATAAACTACTGGAACATAGTGATAATCCCCATCCAGAGAATAATTCTTCTAACCAATCATTTTCAAGGGGTTTGTATGCACTTTGGGCTCCTTCGCAGGCATGTATTTCTGCCTCAATCACCTTCTGTTATATCTTATGGGAACAGTCATTTATGTAGATACAGCACAAAGATCCAGTTAATGCAACACGCCTGTTTGAAATGCCAGGAGATAATCTAAGGCCAGCTTGTTTTGAAGGGAAAAGGTTCTTACTCGCTGCATCTCCTTGCTGAGGGATTCAATTGCTGTTCCTGGATCATAGATAGAATCTTCAAGTTCTGAAGCAACCTTTTCTGAGACCATTTGTAGTCTGATGGTATATCAGCCCACACAAACAATGGCAGAGCTGGTCCTTAACAGAATTTTTCCTGTAATGGAACATTCTATTACTTTACCCTCTGTTAGTGGATTTCTCCATGTGCTTTCTAGTGCCTTTTCTAGTCGTTGAAGATTTTGTTCTTGGGTTTCGATGAGGCAAGTTTCACTGATCCTCCTAATTGTTCCCTGAGGTAATTTAGAAGTAATGGGTAAAGATGGCACCCCACGGGCTGTGTAACAGCTGCCTGTCCAATTGGCCGGTAGTATTTTATTAAGCTTTTTGGCCACAGAAAAAATAGTGGCCTTGTGCGGCCCAGAATGGAGAGTAACGTATACATGTTAGGACACTGGTATGTAAGATTAAAATCCCACATCTTCCCAACAGAAGGTCAAAACCGTCTTTGTCCTCAGATACCCAAGTTCTATTTAGACTACATTGTCCTTTACCTTTCCACACTTTTACATAGTTCTGGTGTCGTAAGTTGAGAAGTTGCTGCAATTATTCACCTGTGGCCTGAAGCTTATAGTTTCAAAAAATGGGATTTGACCTTTACGGGAAGTGTGGGTGAGTTAATGAGGTATGGGTGCATACCCAACAATCTGGTTAGTTAGGCTTAGTATCGTTGGCCCACATGATAGGCCAATGATACAAAGGAATTGTGTTCCTTATAACGAAGAGTAGGGGGTATTAGTAAAAGCAGCAAAGAAAGATATTGTACTAACACAGTTTTTGGAATACCTCTCACAGAATGGTTTTGTCAATGCATGGTTGAACCCATTTTGGTGATGGTTTGCCCATTGTTTTCAATCAAATGTACAAAAGAAAAAGAACCAAAACACCTACACAAAGAAGGGTTGATACCAGAACCAAGGTAACCGCTCTACTCCTAAGAAGGCATAGAAGACAATCTACTAAAAAAACATTGAGTCTTATGGCTAACTCTTCTTCACTGGGCCGTTGGTTCCACCTGCCCACACAGCACCAGTTTGTTTATTCAGCTGCATCTCTTCTGGTTATATTTCCCCAGCTCCAACCTCAATGATGTTTTTCCCAATGACCTTTATGACACTTACTAATACACCACCCAGGATGACATGGGCCACAATTATTGAAGGATAACCAAAGTCAACCGTGCTGATGTCATCTCAAACCTTGCCCTCTTGGAACTGAGCCTGGAGTGATTGCCACGCTATGAGGATGGTGGAAACACCAAAGAGGACACGGTCCTTGATTTATGGTCTCTGATGGTCCACTTGGTCAAGCAGCCATGTGACTCCTCCATCCGGGTTGCTCTAGAAAGAAGGCAAAATTGACATAGTACTGGAATTTCCTTCAGCCTTTGCAAGCTCGAACAGTCTCAGTTTCAATCCCCAAGGTAGGATTGATGGAGTCCTGCAGGGTCAACGGTGGTCCATCTAACTGATATTCTCTGGGCAGTCATTTAACATGAGAGTGATGAATCCAGTTATCCTTTTCTGCAACCTTTACAGCAAAGTAAGAGTTAATAACACAGTGTATGGACCCTCCCATTTAGGGTCCAACTTTGTTTTGTGAGAGTGGACTTTTATCATTACTGTATCTCCAGACTCGAGATCATGTACTTGCATTCCAGCTGGTACTGGTTGAAATGATCTGGCTTGTGCCTATTTTCTTGCAGGTGCTTTCGTATCCCCAATACAAATTTGGTAACTCGTTCATCTCTGTCTAAGAAGCTGGTCCTAGTGGGAGCAAAGGTCCCAGGTACAGCTAAGTGCCTGCCAAACACTATTTCTGCTGGTGACAACCTTAGAGGGTTGGTGAGGGGTCTTTTTAATATCCCATAGCACTATTCCTAAAACTTCAGGCCATTTCAAACCTACCTGACTACAAGTTAGAGCAACTTTATTTGAGCGTCCTGTTGATTCTTTCCACCTGTCCTGAGGACGGCAGATGATATGGAGCATGTAGTTGTTGCTGTATTCCTAAACTTTTATAGATACTGTTTAGTATTCTAACTGAAAGATGAGAATCCCTATCAGATTCTATGGTTTAGGGTATTTCTTCTCTGGGAATGATTTCCCACAAAAATGCTTTGACCACTCCTGCAGTATCACCTTTCCCGGTGGGAAAAGTTTCTACCCATTCTGAGAGCTGACCCACAATTACCACCAGGTGCTTAAATCTACTCACAGGAGGCAAGTCAGCATAATCAATTTGCAGTTTTTGGAATAGGAAGTATGCTCGTGGTTGTCCTCCAGCCTCCTGCTTGAGTTTTGCATCGGAAAACTTCCAACATGTGGGACAAGAACTCACAATCCTTTTTACTGCCATATGTATTCCGGGGGCTGCTCACATTTTTTCAATCTGGTTAACAATTGCTGTCATCCCTCTGTGTGTTTTATCATGAAACCACCTAGACAAAGTCATTACATGTTTTCTTGGTAAAATGGGTTTTCCCCCAATAGTCCGAATTCCAGTTTCATCTTTCACAGCCTCCCAACTTTCCCATGGAGCCTGTTCTTCCTGAGTAACGTCTGCATATATTTGGACTGGGTTATTCATCTCTGGCCAGTTCTCAGCAGAGGAATTTGTTATGGCAGAACACTCATGTATATGTTGGTAGATAGCAGCTTTAGCTGCTTTGTTTGACAATTCATTATTTCTTTCAGTTTTGCTGAATCTTTTGGTAAGATCTGGACAGCATACTACAGCAATTTCCTTTGGAAACATAATAGCTTCCAGCAGCATTCAGATTTCAGTTCCATCAGAAATATTCTTTCCCATCGAGGTAAGGAACCCTCATTCTTTCCATAGCATGCCTGTTGCATGACACACTCCAAAAGTGTATTTAGAATCAGTATAGATAGTTACCTGCTGATTATATCTGCACGAGGCTGCTCTTGCTAATGCAGTTCATTCAGCCTCTTGGGCATTCACCGAGGATTGTAGAGGTTCTGTTTCAAGTACGTCAAAGTTTCTCACCATTTCGTAGCCCGTGTGTCTTTTTCCATTCACGTAGTGTGACGATCCATCTGTGAAAAGGGTTGGATCCGAGTTGTCTAGAGATTGACCCTGTAGATCTTCCCGTAGGCAGCTGAAGAGAAACACTACCTTAGCACAATCATCATGCAGCTCACCATCAGAGGGAACAGGCGGTAAAGTTGCTGGATTCAAAACATTACATCTTTTGAAAGCAGCATCATCTGCATTTAAAATAATTAGTTCATAGCGATGTGCTCTTTGTGGGGACACTGCTTGTGCAGCGTGTTGCGTAAGAATCAAGTCTGTTTCACATGGGATGTATATGGTTATTGGGTGACCCAGGACTAACGGTCAGCTTCTTTCCATAGTAGTCACTGTTGCTGCTGTTGGTTTAGCACTGCCGCTGCAGGATCCGACAGAGTTGAGCAATATGCCTCAGGGCAGCTTTTGAGCAGGGACTCCGCTGGGGACATGTTTAGAAAAAAATTTTTTAATATCCAAACCTGTCTGCTGCACAAAAGTAGAGACTGTTAAAAGTCTATCAGCTTCTGCTTCTGGGTCTACTCCGCCTCCAAACATTCTGACTTGTTTAAAAAATCTAGAGAGAAATGCTGAGAGTTGTTCCTCAGTCTTCTGTTGACATTCCCCTGTTGTAAAACAATTTGCAGTTTTTTGTCCTGCCAAATGTATAGCCTCTTCAAAGCCTTGTCTGGCTAATTGTAATGGTCTGTAGTTGGCATCTACATTATGATTCCACCTGAGATCCACAGTCAGCCAGGCTGTCTGGGCAGCTGCATCTCCCCCTTGTTCCGCCCAGCCATGGTTCCCATCAAGAATTGCCTGCTTTCTGTCATCTGGGGTGAATAAGATTTGAAGAAGCATCTGCGCATCTGCCCAAGTAGGGTCATAGTATGTAGTATTCCTGTAGTATTCCTTTCATGTTTGTAGCATTCCTTTCATGACTTGTAACACTTTCTCTGGGTTCTCTGTCTGTTGACTCCAAGCACTCAAATCCTGGGGACGCCAATGTCGGTAGACCCTTGTATTGGCTCCCTGGGGCACCTGGACCAGGCACAGCAGTCCCCAGTACTGGCACCATCTGTGAAAGTGTCTGAAAAACAGAAGTAGATGAGAGCTAGGGGGATAGAGAAGCCAAAGCAGAGAGTGGAGTATAGGGTGGGGCAGATTCCACAAGTGTTTTAGCAGATGATGTACTCACAGTATTTCTAAAGGAATTTTTTCCACTTTTTCTAGGCTTTTCTTTTCAGCTAGTGAATGCCCAATTAATCCCATACATACCAATAATCCATTTGTCCAGGGAACCTGTCCTTCACATGTTGACGTAGGAAGGTTAATTCCTGTTCAAAGGTTCCCTGTGGTGGCCACCTTTCTGCTGGATTGTCCTCTTGTATAAGGAGTGGCCAATCCTCTTGGCATAATGTTGCTAATCTCTTTTTCCCTATTCCTTTTGAACCATCGATTTTACCCCAGTTTTCCAGTACTTCAGCTAAGGGTATCCCCTTTTCTATGCTGAAAGTATTTCCTGTTCTACAATTCCATGTCTTATGTTGATCAGGCCATGCAATTCTCCTTTAGTGCACTATTTTACCAAAATTTAAAATTTTGAAGTGAGAATTTAAGACTCACCAGGTTCGGTGCATCCTTCCACCAAAGATCCCAGGTGGATTCCCTGTTGGCTCCAGTCAGATGTTTGGAGAGGAGAGGTTCTGATTATGGTTGCTTAGTGTCCCATCTAGGTTGCCAAACTATTACGGATATACGCATGCTGGCCACCATAACAGAATCTGACCCTAGGAACCCGCTGATCAGTGTAAAGTCCGAGTGAAGGTTTCCTATTCCTCTTTTATTAGTTCTCCGGTTACAGCTCAAGCCGGGTACCTCTGGAGAGGGACCCCTATCCCAGATCACGCCTCTCAATTATACCCGTACCACCCAGCACTCGATCCCCAAGTCCAGTCACTTAATTCTGGTCGGTGGTCTCTTGATTTCTTACTTGTTTTCACTGTTACTGGGCTGGTCTTCTTCTGAAGTTACCTCGTTCTCTTGGAATTGTTTCCTTGGTCCTTACCTTCTTCATTTCACTCGCATCTGCTGGATTCAGCTTGTTCTGTGTTAGCAGCATTGGTTTTATCAAAAATTGTACTCTCAGTCATCTCTTTCAGCGTAAGGCTTCACTTCCTTTAGCTTCTAGCGCTAAGCTACTAATGCTAAATGAGGCTATTGAGAGAGAGAAGAATATAGTTAATCAAATTTCTTCTATAACCCAGGAATATAACCCTATTATATTGCTGTACCAGTATTAGTAATAACAATACTGTAAGGTGGAAGGCATAAGGTGCAGTAATTTCAGACTGTTTCTTATAGTGTTACTTCTAAGCTGGCTCAAGTGAGGTCATTTCCATCTTCTCAGTTCTGAGATGACTTCACAGTGTGGTTTTCTTGGCAAGTTAAAAAATTGTGAGACTTAAATTTGCTGAAATATTTCTCATTATTTTTGTTCTTTGTTTCCCTAGGTTCTCTAAAGCTCCTAAGTTCCAGCTGGGAAAAAAACATTGTTCTTGCGCATATATAAAAGTATAAATATGATTGGAAAGTATGTCCTTTTTGTCACAGAAGTTTTCAGAAGGCTATTTTCTAGTACATCATTCAATTATATATGAGTATACACAAACACACAATGTGACCTAGCTGTTAGCTAATACAACTATGTATATCTGTATAAGAACAAAGTACTGTTATTAACAACCCCCCAGGAGTTCTCATTCATTAAAGAAATGAAGTATACATTTTCCAAATGATAAATAAACGTAAGCTCAAAAAAACATTGTCATCACACATTTCAAAAAGAAACAAGAAAAACTGAATGTTCAATCTGAACTAGACCTCAGCCAAAAAAATGCACCTTCCTTTAAGCCTTGAAACAGGATACTCAATACTGACTGTGTAGATGTGGCACTTCAGGACATGGTTTGGTAGGCATGATGGTGTTGGGTTGATGGTTGAACTTGATGATGTGCTTGACAGCACAAAAATAAACATTGAGAAGTATTTATCAGGAGCTGGTTTATTAGAAAAGGGTACCATCATCTATCCCAGCACTTTTCTGTACACAAAAGTCTGGGTGTTACCAATAGCCAAGGACATGTTTCTGCTTTCAATGAAAAAAATGTTTGTGTGTTCCATTATACTTCATTTTACTGCAATGCCTTATTATTTAAAAAACCCTGAACAACAAACCAAAAACCTAGGCTGGGAAAATTGCCTCTTGTAAAGCATTGGTCTGACTGAGAAACATTTATCTATTGTATATCAATGGAAGCTGTCTTTGTTATTCCTGCATTTTAATTAAACTGTTCCTCATATACAGAGGGTCAAACCAGAATTCAGTTCATGATGAATTACAGCCTCCCAGAGCTGGGTTACAGTGCAAGAACAAACAGCTGTGAGACACTGGTTCCACTGCTGGGCAAAAAATGCCATAAATAAACATTCCTGCTCTTTAGCGTACTTAAGACCATTTTATATGCTCTGAAAAGCAATGCAGGCTCTTGAATATATGACATCGTTTCCACAACAGAGGTCTAATGCACAGGTACATGCAGCACTGGTAAATGTGCTTTGCTCTACCAAACAGCAAAAGTGGAGGAGTTAGGGACGAGGGAGTTAAAGAAAAATATTTTCTGTGACCTTGGAATTGCTAGAACTACATGTTCTCCCTCTCTGCTTTGTTTTTAAGCTATCAGCATAACTTTTCAGATGAGTTAATGTGAAAAGTAAACACTCATTTAGAAAAATTGATTAAATACCTAAGAGTGTTGGGGGGGTGGAACTGGATTTGAGTGACAGCTTTACAAGTGGTGCTTGCCAATTCCTGACAGCTCTTATTAGTTACTGATCCAATACTATTAATATAGCCAGAACCGCCAGGTGTAGACTGGGTTTCTGTGTGCTGGTTGCTTAGTGAGCATCAAGCAAAAGATTGTCCAAATCTCGTAAGCCTGATCCCATTTGGGTGTCAAATCATTCGTCATTTTAAAGCCCTGGGAGTTCAGCAGGCTGCATTGTGTGCATAGACAGGCATCTTTCCCAGTTAAAACATTAAAAGATTCTGGCTTTATCTGGTGAATGGTGAATATCAGGCGTCATGTTTGTGTGCCTCCTGCACAAAAATGCCATGATCGTTCAAAAACTTTTGTCAGGTTCTGGAAGGAAACCTTCAAATTCAAAAGGCTGCTGCTGTTGTGAGAAGTAAACAAGCCTTCTCTCTGCTTTAGCCACTGGCTTTATCCATCCTGGCAAATATGATAGTACATTTTTCCCTAGCCAGCACTGAATTTGAAGTAAACAAATTCACTTTGCTGCTGGATTATAAAGTGCACAGCACATTGCAGCAGTGGGTGTGTTGATACATAACTCCAGTATTAGTTTCACGCAGAGGTCTCTTATGCGGATGCTGTTTTGTCCCATGCACGAAACTTCACCAGAGTGAAGTTGCTGCACAAGCAGTGGTTTTTCGCCTTGTGGAATCCTACCTGCCCCTTGCAAGAGGGAAATGAAATATGGTAGGATAAAAGGAAGAGCCTTGCTCTCCTCTCAGTTCTGCTTCGCATCTTACACCTCAAATCTCCTCACCCCTGGCTGTAGTTACCCCCATACCTTTCTGCCCCGCTTCTCTACGCATTGTTACAATAATAGAGCGTGAGCTGTTACTCTGTCTCTTGCTGGTTCTTATCGTGGCTGCATATAAATCCCTCTCAATCCCTCTCTTCTTTTTCACATTTGCAGGTTTTCCCATATTTATTTATTAAGCTATTGCATCAAAACTAACTCTTGCCAGGTGTAATTGCATTGCCATAATCGAGAAGACAAATAAAGTTCCTAAAAGATGATAAATACTCATAGTAACTACATTCCTGATAATTCACGTGGTGAATAATGGAGCAAACATCAAAGTTGTTAAAATGTCTCTTGTTAATATGATTTTTTAGAAAAGATTCACAATAGGATAGTGCGGTTTGAATTTAAGCTACTAAAGCTAGGGCATTCCTAGTGTGGGTGATGCATTTCCTTTCAACGTATTCCTCTTCGAAGCAAAAACCTCTGTCCCTGCCTGTCAGCTCACCTCTGGAAAGAGTCTCTTCAGCAGCCCTTTTCCCAAGCACATAGGAGCACATTAAGGGGAGCTAACAGAGGCCCTAAGATTGGCCTTTCTTCCTGTTAATCCAGCATTAACACAATTGCTGTTTATATCGCTGAAACCTGGCACGTTTCCTCCCCTGGACAGCCAGCACTCCTTGCTGCTGAGCGGAGCGGAACACTGCCCGCCCCTCCTCTCATGTACGTGCCCCTATGCTCGGCACTAGTGAGGCCACACCTCAAGTACTGTGTTCAGTTTTGGGCCCCTCATTGCAAGAAGGACATTGAGGGGCTGGAGCATGTCCAGAGAAGGTCAACGAGGCTGGTGAGAGGTCTAGAGAACAAGTCTAATGGGGAGCAGCTGAGGGAGCTGGGGCTGTTTAGTCTGGAGAAGAGGAGACTGAGGGGGGACCTTATTGCTCTCTACAACTACCTGAAAGGAGGTTGTAGTGAGGCAGCTGTTGGTCTCTTCTCCCAGGTTACTAGCGATAGGACGAGAGGCAATGGCCTCAAGTTACATCAGGGGAGGTTTAGATTAGAGATTAGGAAAAATTTCTTTACTGAAAGAGTGGTCAGACATTGGAACAGGCTGCCCAAAGAGGTGGTTGAGTCCCCATCCCTGGAGGTGTTTAAAAAATGTGTAGATATGGCATTTTGGGATATGGTTTAGTAGGAATTGTGTTGTTGGACGGATGGTTGGACTTGATGATATTAGAGGTCTTTTCCAACCTATGATTCTACGATTCATCATCCCACTGGCCATAGCTGTGTCTCAGGGCTGGCCTCAGCGCTAGCGGCTGCTGGCCTCTGCCGGCACCCACCTCCACCTTACCCACGGGAAGAGCAGCCCAAATGGGGGAAGGCTTGGGACAGACCAAAACATTGACAGAAGAACAGAGAGGAGGTACTTTTCTGGGACAGCTGGGTTTGTTTCAGCCCTCGTTGGAGTGCTGGAACATGTCCAAAGAAGGGTAATGAAGCTGGTGAAGGGTCCAGAGCACTTACGAGGAGCGGCTGAGGGAACTGGGCTTGTTTAGCCTGGAGAAGAGAAGGCTGAGGGGAGACCTTATCGCTCGGTCCAATTACCTGAAAGGAGGTTGTAGCGAGGTGGGTGTTGGTCTCTTCTCCCAAATAATTAACTATAGAAAGAGATTAAATGGCCTCAAGTTGTGTCAGAGGCTGTTTAGATTGGGTATTAGGAAAAATTCCTTCACAGAAAGGGCTGTCAAGCATTGGAACAGGCTGCCCAGAGAAGTGGTTGAGTTACTATCCCTGGAGGTATTTAAAAGATGTGTAGACATGGCGCTTAGGGACATGGTTTAGTGATGGATTTGGCAGCGTTAGGTTTACAGTTGCATTCATTGATCTTAAATGTCTTTTCCAACTTAAGTGATTCTATGATTCTACATGGTGCTCCATTGGCCGCAGTTGTAGTACAAGTAGGAAAATATCCTTACGTCTTGCTGATTTCTCAGAGTATTACCTTTGCCCACATTTTGTCCCATTTTCTGTAACTGAGTGTTGCTCCTTGGCTTGTTTCTCCACAGGATGAAGCTAGAGAGAGCTGCCAGTGTTTCTGGTCAAGCAGCCAATCTGTCTGGCTGCATCTAAAGCAGCTGCAGCATCGCCTGGAGGTGCATCAGGTAGGAGGGCTCATCTTCAGCACCTCTGCTGCACCTTACTCCCCACCTCGAAGGCTTTATCCCTGAACACAGCAGCCTGGCTCTGCTGTCTGGTGGCTTTTTCAGCCACCTCAGGAGGCGGAGGGGAGACCTTATCACTCTCTACAACTACCTGAAAGGAGGTTGTAGTGAGGTGGGTGTTGGTCTCTTCTCCTAAGTGACTAGTGATAGGATGAGAGGAAACAGCCTCAGGTTGTGTCAGGGGAGGTTTAGATTTGATATTAGGAAAAATTTCTTTACTGAAAGAGTTGTGAAGCATTGGAACAGGCTGCGGAGGGAAGAGGTGGAGTCCCCATTTCTGGAGGTGTTCAAAAAATGTGTAGATACGTCACTTCGGGAGATGGTTTAGCAAGCATGGTGGTGTTGGGTTGATGGTTGGGCTTGACGGTCTTAGAGGTCTTTTCCAACCTTCATGATTCTATGATCACGTGGCATTAAAGATGTTTCAGGCTGTTGCATGGAGTGGCTTTGGTATGCTTTTTGGGTTCCCATCAAAGTGTCAGTGCTGTTTCTAGGAATTTTACTTAGCAAGTGACCCTCCTGTTCTGCAGATACCAGGCAGAGCTCAAGGACAGCTTATCTGGCCTGCCCAGGCCAGCAGGAGACAGCAGGCTCCGTACTTCAGAGAGTGTACTGACCTGTAAACATCAGGGGAGGACTATTCACTTAAAGATACCTGATCCTTAAGCCTTTTTGTGTATTCTGAAGCCATTCAGATGCAAAGTCAGATAAAATGCTCTATTAATTCTATTGGCTTGGGAAAAACATCCATCAATGTGGTGTTTTGCTTAAACAGTTGTAGTAAAATTCAGGCTAACTGGAATTGGTGGGTTTGGGGGGATTATTTGGGGTTGTTGGGGTATTTTTGCCTTCCTCTGTGTTGTAGAGCATGGTGACTTTTTAGACTAAGATATCTAGATGACCCTTACAAAATTGTCTGCTACAACAGGAGCCACCAACACTGAAGATGTCTTCTCTGCTTTGCTCTCTTCTGGTCACACACAGTTTTTGCATCTTGTACTGAAGATCTTCGGTTTGCGGCAAATGTGTGAGTAAGGGTTTTGTGGGCTCTGAAAAGTAGAGACCATCTTGCTCTTGCAGACCTGTCTGAATACAGGCTTACAAAAACTGTCATTAAGTAGGGGCTTATGAATTAGAGAAAAGGCAAACGCATTAGTAAGGCACTTCATGCTTGATTTACATCTGGAATAACAACTCTCTCGTCCTTTTTAATGGATCGATACTTTCGTTTTCTCTCCAGAGGGGAACATCCAAGTTCTTTGAAGCACTTAAAAGACGTTGAGAGAGTTTTGAACACCTTCTGAGTTGAATTTCGTTGCGTAGTTCCCAGAGGGCAAAACTGCAGCATTTTGTTTTTCACAGGTGGGAGCAGAAGAGATGGGCAGCAAGAATCACAGAATGTTCGGGGTTGGTAGCGACCTCTGTGGGTCACCTAGTCCAACCCCCCAGTTAATGTCACCCGTGTTCATCGCTCCCCGGTGTGTAATGACTGGAAGGGCGTGTGCCTGCGGATGCAACAGCGTCTGCACGCCTTCCGCCTCACGTATATCGTCGCCCAGCTAAAGTTATTAGCAGCTATCCAAATAATTACTTTCCAGAATGTCTTTATGACAGCCTTGGGCTGCTCCGAGCGGGACATTTCGGCAGGGAGGAGGAGCAGACGCTAGATGGCACCGACGCACTGGCAAAGCCGGGGCAAGGCCGGGCTGGGCCGCGCTGGGGGGCCGGGCTGGGCTGGGCCGACATGAGCCGGGCCGAGATGGGCTGTCCTGGGGTGGGCTGAGGTGAGCCGGGCCGGGCTTGGCTGGGCTGAGCTGAGCTGGGCTTGGCTGGAGCGGGCCGCCCTGGCATGGGCTCAGCTGGGCCGGGCTGGGCTGAGCAGTGGGCATCCTCCCCTCTGCCAGGGGCCAAACCTGGGGTGCTGCAGCCGAAGCGGCCGGGCGGGAAGCATGCGGGATGGTGACCAGAGTAACTATGCCACGTCAGTGTAATACACTCTGCTTTGTTAGCCTCGGCAGGAGGTGTCACAGGCCAAGTTTCTGTGTCTGTAAATGTTCCTCTTTGTGGGTCATGGGTGAAATCATGGGCATTGGATATTCTCATCACCCCTTCACTTGCCCAAACTCACTCTTTCTTTGGTAACTCATTTATCTCAGCAACAAAGAACACAAAGCAAATTAGACTTTAGCCTCACTTAAACCATCAGCGTTTTGCATCTATTTTGTCCTTATGCCCCCGTGCTGACCTGTGTTTGTGCAGTCCCAGAGATGAAGATGATCACAGTTGTCCTTGAAGTCTACCCTAGCGAGGCAGGGCAGAGGAAGCTGGAAAACTTCTAGACAAAATGATGGTGTGAAGCAAGTGCCAAATATGGGAATGACAGCAAGGACTGGTATTCCGTAATCAGATGAACAAACCCCTGTTGCTGTTCCAAAGCTTTTCAGACGCAGCAGCTCTGGATTGTTTTCCCCATGTGCCTTCTGCCTGAAACAAGGACGTTTTAACTCTCCACACTTTTGTTGGTAAATGGCCCCAGCAGACACCTCTTGTGGGTTTCTCATTTGGGGAAATCTCACTCAGATGCTTCACTCATTAGTACTTACACTCTAGGGAGCCCTCATTGTGATGGTCACACAGGCTGAGGCCAGGTCTCCATTTATGCTGGTTGGCTGCATGCGGACCTTGCATGGGGCAGCAGTAGGGCCATGGGAGTTTGGGTGCATGCAATGGGGCCGTTTGCCAAGCACGTCTTGGGGGTGGATATCCACAGGCACGACCCAGGGGTGACATTGCTACCCTCTGTTGGGCTTCACCCAAGAAGCTAGAGTGGCTGGAGCCCAGTTTGCTCAAGTTCTGTTGGTGCCTGCAAAAGTACAAACCCAGGGAAAGCCATAAGAATGGGCTCTCCACCCAAGTCCCCATGTCATTCCTGGGGCATTGGGCACAGCCATGAAAGACAGCAAGGGATGCTGGTCACATCACCTGCCCTCTCCTGGCTTTAGTTTCTTGCTCTAAACACTCGTGGTGAAAGAAACTCAATCCAGAAGCCAGGCTATAAAAAGTGTGAAATAAATAGATTAGGTACAGCATCAGCTTGCACCTGATAAATCCTCCCATTTATCAGCAAACAATGATTTAGGGATTCCCACTTCTTCACTTGGTCTCACACTGCAATCTTGGAAAGCCTGTTCAAGAGTTGCAAGAACTCTTTTGTGGGATGACTGAGCCACAGCAAGGTTGCAGAAATATGAGAATCTACTAGATGAGTTCTAACATGACTGTTAGAAATAGGGGGGCTATTAAATTTAAGAGGAATCTACTAGATACTTGCTCTTAACTTCTACTCTTGAGCTTCATAAGCTTTTATACAGTCAGTGTTCGTACTCAGTTTTATGCACTTCTGTTGCCTGAGAGTGAGTCAGTCAGTACTTTTTTGCTGTCAGTATTCAGTGTTTCCAGCAATTTTCCCAGTGCGTAGGGCAGAAGCCCTACCTAAAGTTTACAATTCCTCCTCAGGTTCCTACGAAGAAGTGAGAGTATGAATCAAAAGTAGGCTGGATTTAATTCAATCCATAGCATCAAACACTACCCAGAATTAATTCTAACACTGAGAGCAAGACATTCACATCAAGTAACACAAAGATGCTTCTTCAACTAGGAAACTGAGCTGAACTACAATTGCGCCTGTTTAATCCTATAGTGTTGATGTGGTGAGTGTCTTGTTTTAATGAGACACGCATGTACCAATTCTGTAGCTGCTGAGGGCATGCAGCCATTTGGCAGTAGGGTGATTTGTGAAATGTAGGAAATGCCATTGTGGATTGCAGCAGTACACCAGCTTCCATCATTGACAGCAGTCAGCAGCAGCTGTTGAGAAGGAAAAACCAACAACTGGTGACAGGCAGATGTGGGTTAATCAGTCCTACGTAGAGTTCTCATACTGATTCCAGAAATTAGAGATCAGAGTAATCTTTGAAACACAACTTTCTTATCATCTGGTGTACTTCAGAAGCGATTGATTTTTATCCTATTCTCTTCTCATTACTTTCCTTCTCTTTCCTTTGTCCCTGGAGAATGTGTTTTGGGAAGAAGAGATATGACTGTTCTAAGCCCAAAATGGTATGTGATGGGAGAAATCTCTCTTAAGCATGATCCTCTTGCTTCGTGAATACAACATTTTTGTGTTAAAGTAGGTAACTTTGGAAATAGGTCCAGCTTTATCAGATTGCTATCTCACCAGCTGATGCCTTTTTATTAGTGTAAAAATAAAACACGGTCTTCTTTCTGTCTTTTCCATTAAGTAATTAAATTGATAGATGCTATTCAAAATCTCGTTTAGGATTTTAATATTCTTGATGGTTTTTTACATTCATTTAACAAAATCAGTCTTGCTTAAAAAATGTAAAACTTCAAGTGTTTGACCCCATTGCTCTAACACTGAGTGAGCTTCAGGTTAAGTTTCAACAGTGTAAAACAAGATTTTAATTGCTTGGTTTGAGGTAAATCTGTATTTGTCTCTGTCTTGGATCTTAGCCTTGGTATTCTATACATTACTTTATGCCTTTGACCTCCCTCCAGGGTAGGGTCCCTGCATGAAGCACTGTGCATGCAGGTAGTAAGCAGAGCCAACCAAAAAGTGAGAGGTCATGGGAAACTCTTGGGTTTAAAAAAAAAAAATATGTTTTTGATCCAAGTTGGGTGGAAACCAACATTTTTCTGAATTTCCAGCAAACCGAAACCTCCGCAGTCCATGGTGTGGATGGCTGGCTGGAACTCATACACTTGTAGTTCCACTGCTAATAGCATCTGTCAGTGCCCAGGCAGCTGCAGGAGGCTCCCGAAATCCCCGCGCTGGGGCAGACCCGTGGGCACGCTGGGGTCCATCGGCCCCAGGGCAGGTGTCAGGAGCACCTGTGCTATGGCCACGACCTGTCAAGCTGCCTCTGCTTCCATAAAAAATTATCGATCACAACATTGCCTCTATTGCCAGTAAAAGCATTATTTTGTTCTACCTTAATTTGGCTGATCCGAGGTTAACTGATATTCCTATCCAGGCTTAGGAGTACAGTCCCTAGTATCATGGTATTTGTTATTCTCGTGCTCTCACTGCTGTTCTCTGGGAAGGCACATCTCCACCTAGCTATTCTGGGCACCTGGGAAACTGGCAATGCCACCACCTCTATGGAGGAGTCCTCTTCCTGCGACCAGTTGTACTAAAGAAGGGATGCTTCCAAGGCAGTGGTGTGAACTTATCGTTACTAGCAGTCTGGTTACTGCCAATATCTTGACTGTGAAGCTTCTGCAGTTTTTCAGAAAGGTGGATTAGCCTTAGTACTGTTAATATTATTCTACACTTTTCTTTTGTGCTGTTGCTTGATTGCTGCCAAAGACTGCAACCACTTCATATTTTTCAGTGTAAGATTTTTTTTAACTTGTAGTTGTTATTCAGTTTGAGTAATAGAGTTTTAATATGGCCAGAGTCAATTATCCCTGTCAATCAGCAGCTTTAAGTCAGCACAATTACTTCCACTGTATAGGGCAATAAGCACATTCTCTTGAAATATAGATACCTATGTGGTTTACGAAGCACTTTATAAGCAGCATACCTGCTTTGTGTTTCTGCATTATGCATTTTTATCCCAGCGTATCCCAAGTTGCCAATATATCCTAAACAGAGCCATGCAAGCTATTGTTCTTGGGTAAGGGAAGACCACATCTTCAGTCACGACAGTGCTCATGACTTGTGGGGGAAAGAGACAGGTCAAAGCATCCATCCAGCTGTAACCCAGCTGGAATGGTATCAGTGCCAAATTAAATTGCCATTTCACCGAACTGGTAAAGCCAGCATTCAAACAATGGTGAGGAATAGCAGTGCTTTTCTGCCGCTACCCTGCGTGCAGAGCTGCTTGGGACCAGTGCAATTTGGTTGCATTTTACACTCTGCACAGACTAAACAAAGGGACAAAGATGAGGAATGAGACATTTATGAGTTTGGTCCGTGTAACAGCCTTTGATTTATTCCAGAGGAACTGAGAACAGTGTGGGCACCATTCTTCCCTCATAGCCCTGTCACGGAATAAAGACCACAGCAAGTCCAAATTTTTGGTTTTCTTACAGAAAAAAGGACTTAGGGTGGCCTAAAGAAAAGAACAAGGAAACAAAAATTATATGCAGCAGTTTACCAGTTTTAGTTTAAATGCTTTGAAGCATTTTGGTAGGAGAGGGGAAGCGAGAGAAATTACTGCTGAAATAGAAAGGTTTCATTCACTGGAAGATTCTGACTTAATTTCCAAAATCATGAAAGACTGCGGTCAAAAGAGGAGCTGTAATGCCTCTTTAAAGTCACATTTTACATTTGCAGCTGTCATTCTCATCTTAAGATGGCTCCTCAGCCTCCTCACCCTGGGAAGCCCTGGCCTCACTCCCTGGGAGTAGAAAGGGGAATCCTGGCCTCTGCGAAAGCTGAAGGATACAGGGAGCAAAGTGAAACTCTAGTCTAAAGACTCAGTGACTTTCATTTTTCAGGTATTTACAAAGTAGTATCTCAAAGGGAAGTTACATTTTCAGTCAAACAACACATTTTTGGAAAGTTTTGTTTTCATTCAGAAGCAGTTTCAGCATTAGCAGTGCCTATTAGCAGTCGTTCTGTTAACAAGATTCATTCCAGGACTGGTGCACGACAGCCTTCTCCGTGTGACTGGTGCTTTGGCCTTTCATCTGCGTGAATCTGGCTTTATCCGCAGTGACAAACACAGGAGGTGAGACCCACGCAGCAGTCTTGGGCAAAGAAGCTCGGAGAAAAGAGAAGGTGCCAGGAGATGGGCAGAGGCAGCCAGAATGAGTAGGATATGCCCAGTCACCTCTAAATCCTGCTTTTTAAGTCGCAGTGAAGCTGGTGACATAAGATACCCATGATACTACCCATGGTGAATGAAACCTTGCAGAGCTCTGCAGTACTGGCTGTCCCTTCTGTCAGCAAAGCACGCTGCCCCTCAACTGGCTGACCTGGACAGAGTTACTAGGGTCATGTTTTCACATGCACAAACTGCTCTTCAATCATTTCTCTTAACACCTCAGCAACAAAATCACTTGCCTTCCTCAGGCCTTGAAACACATTCTTATTTTCTTTGTTATCTTACTGTACAACTTAGTTTGCTGTTGGTTGTTGTTCTGACTTTGTCCTGAGTTTGTTGTACAGTAGTTTGTTATAAGAGATGTCTTTTAAAGGTTTCTGAGCTCTGAACTGAGCTTTGATAATTTCTATTTATCAAACAACATCAGCTTCCAAATACTTTTGCATTGAGCCTTCAATAACATAGGAAAATTCGTATCCTTCTTCAAATGAGCACAGCTGGAGTGGTTTTGGTGGTTTTGTTTTGGGGTTTTCTTATATCTGTACAGCCCACAGGGGTACTGGTTCACTCTGGGTCTTTAACTATACAGCAGCACTATAAGTAGTAACTATAGCATCAGAATATCATTAAAATGTCTGAAATGTGGAACTTCACAGAATCTGAAGTGACTGAGTCAGTGAGCTGCTACATCAGACTTTTCTGAAAGAAGAAGCAATTGCTGTTTGTTTTCCAATGGACTGACTGGACATGGAGCTGTGGTACCAGCTGGAGAAAAGATGTTTCTCTCATCCTCTGTGTGATCAAGAAGGCAACTTTCATACATAACATCATCCAGGGCAGCCCAGTGAGCAGCCCAGTCCTGTCCAGCCAACTGTTCCATGCTTTGGATTAAGGGCCATCACTACCACACCCTCCCTGGAGAGCATAGGGGAACCAGAGACAGCCCTCTCACCAGCAAGTACCTACCCAGGTGCTCAGCACTGTTGGTCCCCATATCCACGTGACTTTCAGGGATATTGATAGAAAGGTGGGATTATGCTGTTTTGGGCAACGGTATTGCGTTGCTCCCTGCTAGTGACTTTTCAGGTTAAGAGGGGTTTTCAAATGCATAGGACAATACGGTGCCTCCTGTGAGAGGAACGCACCGCAGGGAACTGTGATATACAGGTTCAAATCCCCAGTATCCCAGGTCAGCTGTTTAGCACTATTTAGCAAAAAAAAAAAAAAGGCCAGTGGGACCCAATCACAGGGCTAGATACTTAGTTCCCTTTGCTCAAAAACCCCACACTCGCTATGAGGCATTACCTAAAGACTGCTGCTAGGGACATTATGAAAAGAGCTTGTGTGATCTCCTTTACCTTCCCATAGCTTGGGCAGCTGATTTGGGATTGAAGGGAGGAGGTGTTCCCACTGAGGAACCAGAGCCGCTGGTGCCCAGCCCTACACGTAGCCTGCCCCAGAACAGAGCAGCAGTCACTGATTTTTCTTAAAGCACTGCAGCAAAGAGACACAGTGTTCATCTCTTATCAATGACACGGTGATTAGAAATGAATCTGAGGCTCTTTCCCCATCCTTAAATTGAGAGGTCCAAATTACATCTCATGGCAGTGCCGGGGCAAGAGTGAGGCGGGGACAGCAACAAGCTCTGCAATGGCAGCTGCCCAGGATGAAGCTTGGGATTCACAGGGTGAGAAGGGAGCAGGATCTGCAGCACAGTGGTGGGACATTTTGGAGAGCGTATGTGAATCTGCACTCCTGGGCTCTGGGCCCAATTCCACACCTGCAAGCCGGGGCAGCAGTGCTAGCTCTTACAACCGCTTGCCTACCTGTCCTAAAGGTTAGCAGCCTTGGCACCAGTACCACTCCTTGTTGAGTTTGGCAATTGGCACAGGGCATGAACAGCACTCAATTGCTGTCCCACACAGCTTTTACTAGCTGGATAATTCTTGGTGACTCAAGGAGGGCTGGTCTTGAGTGGTTTGATGCCAGAGCTATTGAAACTGATGCTACCTTTGAAATGAGACAAAAGACAAGGAGTTTCAGGCTAGATCTGAAAGAACTTGATGCTGCCTGCAATGAGTGCCTCTAGCTTCATCAGCTGGTGAGTCACTTAAAAGTGTCTAATCCAGTGACTCTTAGGAAACAAAGCTTTAGCAACCAACTCTCCTGTTTAGACTGGTGTGAGGGAGAAGTCAAGGGCTTGGTTTGCTGTAGCCTGGTGCAAGGCAGTGTCAGATGCTTCCTGTCCAATTTGGTAGGGGTTTCCAGCAAGCTTGGTCTTGGCAGCCTGCAGGAGAGCTGTGAATGGAACACGGTGTTACGACATTGGAAATTTTGGGCAAGATGTTCACCAGGCATAAGTCAGCAGAGCCCCTGTGTTTTATAGGTAATGAATCACCTCTCATGCAGAGGATGGACGCTGTGATAACACAGTGCAGCATGTGTGTTACTGACCAGTACCAAAGAACCGCCATGGTACCATGGGATCTGCGGTGCTGGTTTTGCATCCTGCCCTTTCTTGCTCCTCTGTTCCTGATCACGTCATCTGGCCCTGGAGAGCCTCTGCTCTCCTCCACCTCTTCCACTGCAGAGCTGAGGAGCCCCCCAGGACTGGACTGCCATCAGGGGAGGAGTGTAGGAAGGAGGATGAGTGAAAGAGAATTGCACCCCACTCTCCTCTTTTGGCTGCTGGTGCTTTCAGAGCTTCTGGGTGGTCTCAGCCATTGAATAATGGACTGGGGAGGGGGCTGTGTTCTCGGGGGGGCGGGCAAGGGCCAGACTCAGCGCAGCCTTTTTTGACTCCACTTTTGGGGGGAATTTCAAGGGACTGGTCTAAACCCCATGGGCAAAGTGAGCTGGGTAAAATGAGGAGCTAGTGTGGCGAAAGCAAGAGGCCAAACGCCTCTGAACCCCACTGGCCTCCCACTGGAAAAGCTCTGAAGTGCCACGGTCTGAGTTCAGCACTGTGAATGATTCCAGCAGCATCACTCATCACTGTTCCCACGGTGATCAGGTATGTAATACTCTGTCCATTTTGTAACCCCTTCTTTCTCCCGGAGAAGAAGGAACTAAAGCAAGGGGTTCTGCACTGATTTCAAGGTGGATGCCCTGAATCAGAGTGCACCAAAACATACATTGATCCCACTCATTCCCAGCACGACCAGTGTAATGTCAAAGTTATTTATTACCAGTGTGTCTCCATTACGCAGCAGTTACATCTATTTTTACCAAGCTTCGATATGCAGGGGAAACAAATGAAAAACAGCATTAGAAGAAAAAGTAGTTAAGGAAAACCAGCTAGCCTGATGCTGATGTTGGCAATTTTAATGTGTTGAAGCAGCAGTGCATTAATCTAAAATAGTGCCATGTGGATGCTTTCCACTTTTCCTCACCACATTGTATTATTCCACCACTGCCCACCGGTAGCTTGATTTGTGCCTTCTTTGTAGCATCTTGTGCTGATCTGGTCTCCAATACCAGACTGCAACTTTCCAGATTTATCACTGGCTGTGTCACTAGGTGTATGACATAAACTTTTTCAGGAGTGAATTCTGGCGATGAAAAGGAGAGGATTCTCTGCAGAAAACCATTAATTGCCTCAAGTCCTCTCCTAACCTACAGAATTTGAGTCTACAGCTCTGCTCACCTCAGCCTGTGCTCTCACTATGGTCTCATCATGCGGCTGTGCTGCCCCTTGCAGGCACACGCTGTAGCCAGGAATACAGGCACAGGGAAGCAGAAAAAGGGAAGAAAGGGTTTCTGTACCCCATTAACTAGTCTCAGAGAGTACTGGGACTATTTAGTGTTCTTCACATATCCCATCTTCAGGATTTCCTGCTCTGCCTATGAAATGTATGTAGATGCAAACTAGGTCCACAATCGGGTTTTTGAGACCAGAAGATGAGCTGATTTCCTCCTTCCTCTTTATTTTTGCAAAGTAAAATGATTTGTCTTGTCTTAATAGGGCCAGGATTTCAACTGAATATTGAGAGAGCTGAAGCAAGGTTCAGAGTTAGACCCAAAGCTGTAACAGCTTGGGAGCTGTCTTTGGGTGTTATTCTGGGCCCTTCCCCTGGCTCCTCCTCTGAAGGAGCACTTCTCTGCATCTCTTTTATCTCTTTGTTAAGACAGGATTATTATGCTAAATCACTTTAATACAGGGCTTTGGGAAGGGCTGAAGAAAGCCCTTGAAATATTGATGGAAAAACCATTGCAGTTCTCACTTTCTAGAAATGTCCATATATAGCTAAACTTAGGCAGTCTCCAAGGGGATTTATTTATCCTAGCGGACTGCGTGCTCTGTGGCTTTCTCCAACGGTACTCTGCTTCTCAGGTTTACATTCCCAGGCGCTGAAGCCTGAAAAGATCAGCCTTGAAGAACATGTTGTTACATATCTCAGACGAGAAGTGCAAGTCTCTGTGTCCTGGCTTTATATCCTGTCTGTTGTCAGATCACCTAAAAGGAGCCTAATCCACTGCCGTTACTGTTACAGGCTGGCAGCAAGATGAGACTAGCAACACTTCACGCAATGTGCATACCACACAGGCATAGGTGCGTGTGCTGCTGATGACCTATAGCCCTTTTTAGCACCTCTCCCCCCAGTATTTCAGTTGTTTAATGTATCTATTAACTTTAGAGCAATATGTGTTCTTTGCAGGGAAACTGAGGCACGGCATTACGTGGCTTTTCGCCAGTCGGTTTGTAACTTGCTGGTAGATGCTGCCTGCTGCTGCCTGATCAGCCGGTAATGGGTAGTTCTGCGCTTGCTAGCAATCCCACGTCGTGCTGGGGCCGCATGCGACGGGGTGGCTAACAGCAGCATGCCTTGTTCCTGGCTCTGCCCCAGCACAAAAGCCCCGCGTGAATTTCTGCCCCTAGAGTCTAGGATTGCCAGCTTCCCAGAATCGGCCATTTCTACCCCTGGTGACAAAGCAGGGCTCCAGCCCAGTACAAATCCCTTTGGGAGATCCTCTTTTTCTTTTGGGAGCTTCCCAATGATGCTGCTGCTTTTGTCTCTGTCCCCATTTCTCCCTGTGACTCCAGCAGTTTTCTGTGCAACTTGCTCACCTGCTGTCTGAGGTGACCGTTCTCCCGGGGGATAAGTAGCTCCAGCCCTTTGGTTTTTTGCATGAGCTGCTGCCCATCGTCTGAAGCATGAAAGCTCACTCATCAGCACTTGGATGAAGAAAGCAGAAAGCTCGCTGGCTGTTGTGCTTCTCAGTTGCAGAGAGGTGGCCAGCTGTGATGGCTTCCAGTTACCAAATGACTTTCCAAGTGACCATAAGCCTGCTTCTGGGGCTGGGCTGGGACAAGTCTGGTCCACAAGCACCAAGGCTCTGCAGGGGGCCATGCAGCTCTGCCTTTGCTGGCAGGACCACCTTCTCTTGCCACCAACACGGAGGCAGACCTCGAGCAGCTCCGGTATCAGCACTTGGCCACTACTGAGCAGAAGGGTCAGCGCCAGGAGGAGTGCTGCCCAGGCACAGCCCAAGCCTGTCAGGTGCCCCCTGAGCCTCCCTGGGACCTGGCCTGCAGTGTCGGATCCAGGGCAATGGTCTAGGAGACAGGCTTTTGCAGGACTGCTTCTCTTCTCAGTAAGGGCACAGTTTCTCAATTTATCTCAATTAAAATAATGAATAAGGATGACTGATTTAACCAAAAATATCAGGAGTAATCTTTTAACCACAGAAATCAGCTTCAGTAGCAACATTTTGTAAATGGCTCAAAATTCGGCTTCAGTCACCATGACTGTGTATCGCCATGGCCTGGATTGCACTTGGCCCCCCTCCAGGAATCCACTTGATATCCATGAGAGACTTCCAACAGGGAGGGAATTCAGGCTGTGCGGTGGCCACTGACACCACTCATTTGACAACAGGGATTTTTTTCTAGCCTGCTCAAACGAGGGGGATATATTTTATATTTACAGTCAGCAATAACTGGAGACACGTTCCCCTCTTCAGCTGTTGTATGTGAGTCTGGGGCCTAAGGATTTCTTGCAAGAACATGCCATTCAGCACCCCAAAGAATAGGATTTGTAAGTGGTGTGACTCTGTTGACCTAAATACTGCTCTGTAAACCATAAATAACATGCTTAATAACATCACGATTTTTGTGTTATCATGTTCCCATAGCAAGGTTTCAAGGTCATGCTGGTTTTTTTTGTAGTCATCTGACAGGATGACTAATTTCCTTATCAACTTCTGGTTTGTACCAGAAAGAGTCTCATGCTTCCTGACGATAGCTCTCACTGTGGGGTCCCCACTGTGTTCCAAATAGTCGGTAGAAGGGCACAAGGGAATGGACCACAAAGTGGATATAGGTGTCACCTACTTGCCTATTACATATACCTCACTGTCCTTTCTTTGCACAGTAGGGGCCAAATCCTGCTGATGTACAGATTTCTTCCTGCGGGATATGTTATTTTGACTGTTCATGGACCTCTGAGGAAGTGCCTGCACCTTACAAAATCCACGAAGGACCAGGGCCTTTGCATAGCAGCCTAATCTCACTGCTGGGGAGCATGGCTAGCAGTGGGAATCAATTCAAGATGATTAGTTAGGTGCACTCGTATCTCAGCACTCAGCTTGCTCCCCTCTACTGCATCTGGAGGTCATCTCAACAATCATGAATTCCAAAAACAGAAATTGTGAGTTCTTTGTGCTTGCCAGTTTTTAAATATGGGAGTTTACATTTTCAGGTTCTTTGCCTGCAACTTTGAAGGGTCTTGAAACAGCCCCTTTAGGAAAAAAAGCACACCATACCACCTTCCCCACCGCTACCTGAACAGTGGAGACGACTGCTACTTAATCTGCTGAGTCCAAAGCATCAGCTAGTCTGAGGTGTGAGAATATTATGTAGAGTGAATGTCTGACAAAAGGAAACAACCCTGTTTCACTCAGAGAATGTGGAAAGGTAAGAAAACAAGGTGACTGAAGTGATTTCACTTCAAAGTTTTGTCATGGAAATGTATTGAACTGAAAACTTTAAGCTTCTAATCCCAGAGAATCTAATTTCTGGAAAAGATGGTGATAAGGATGGAAAGGAGGAAACTCTTCACCAAGTCAGGTGTTGCTCCTTGAATAGAGAGTGAATACAGCCAGAGTCTGTAGTGACCTGAGAAAATTAATCCAGAGCGAGACTTCACACCAACAAATGAAATGGGTTTTTAAGAGAACCTGTTTGGTTTCAGTATTGTGGGGGTGTTTTTTTGTTTGGTTTGGGTTTTTTTTTTAAAGTTTACATGGGGACTTCTGTGTCCTTCAAACAAGCAGGCTATTCCTTCAAACAGACTTGATCTCATAGTGAAAGCAAGCCGGTGACTTTTCATGGCTCAGTGGCTAAATGTGGCCAAGAGATAAACTATTTATAGGCTTAACACCTGACTAGGTGTTAAATAGTTCTTGCTGATAAACTTTTTGGTGCAGAATTATCACTTCAGACTGAGACTAGATGAAAATGGAAAGACCTGGAATGCTTGAAAGGATTCACTTACGATTTAAAATGCATTTAAGAAAGTGCATTTAATGCATTGTCTGTAAGTTATGTGCAACTCAGCAGGATTAGAGGCTTTGGTAAAAATAGGGAGGTCCTTCACCTGTATGTAAACAACACATCAGTGAATTTACTTAAAGGAAAATCACCTAAATGTTTAAATTCAGCATTAAAACACAAACAGGTTTGTCTACACCAAATAAGCCTTCTGCAAGCTGGATCTATGTTTAGCAGCCTCCACTGGGTGGTAGCCCCCCTCATTCTAACATAAATATTCACTTGATCCCAGTATATTTGTTATAGAAGCAAGATAAAAAAATATGAAGGCTTGTTGGACTGACTTGCTTGTTTGGAGAAGCTGGCAGAGCGTAGTCGACCTTAGGCATGTAGGGGTGGGCGGTCAGGGAGCAGGACTGTATTCATTTGATAATGTAATAAATGTTTCAACATATCACAGCCCTCTTGGTTGCCTTGCATGGGGCCACAGGGGTCACAACCAATTTGCTGAAAAACATTGAGCTATAAAACAGACTGGAGCCTCTTCTACTGAAACTGTAATCCTCTAATAAATAAGTGGAGAAAAGCAGACTGTCACTCACAAAAGGATGGAAGCAGAAGTGCAGAGCTGTCTCCCATCCACACTGCTCCCGTGCAAGCATGTGCTCTGGGGCCATTTTAGGGCAAGGTCCACAGTTGCCTGGAGGGCAGAATCCAGCCATGGGCAAAACTTGAGTCCTGGGGGCTGAGGGTGTGCCTATGTGGCCTGAGAAAAGTGCTAAGCAAGGCCAATAGACTGCAAGTTGTCCAGGCAGGTTTCTTCAGGTTGGTTCTACCCAAGTGTTGTGTGGTTGCGTGGAGCCAGGAGCACAACAGACCTAACAGCCAATGATGGGAATAGGAAGCAAGGGGGTCAGGAAGCTCAGGGTGCTTGTAGCCACTTTCAGTCCAGTCTGTGCTTGCAGTGATAGTGTGGTGGAGCCGTCCAAGCATCGCTGCCCTCTTCCTCAGCACAGCAGCCCTGCTGACCACAGTACATGGTTGGAGTCTGCAGGTCTAAGAGCTCCCTGTGCCAGAAGCCTGCTTTAGACCCCACCTTCAAGTAGTAGACAAGCTCAGCAAGGCAGAAATGAAACACATACTTTGTGAGTCCTCTCAGCAACTTCATTTCATCTTGGTCTAACCCAGTTTCCAAGCAGACAACATCATCAATTGCTGTGATGCTGCTAAGCTGCACTATGCAGACCTGACTTAACTTTCTACCCAAGTGCAGTTGTACTGGTAAGTTGAAGAAGATTTCTGTCCTTTGTGCTGGTATCAGCTGGAGAAATGTGTGCTCTGAGTTTCCAGCCATAACACTATGCAGATCCCACGGTCAAATTGGGCTGCAGCTATCATAGAAGGGATCTTGGTCCCTTGTCCTCTACCTACAGCCTGACAGCCCGGCACACAGGCTCAGACCTGGGGAAGTGGGTCTGACTCGCTCCCTGCTGTTCCTGCCACCGCTGCCAGCCACACCCCAGCACACCGATTGCTGGTGACTGTACTTACCGGACTGCAGCTCGGGAGCAAAGGGAGGCAGCGACAGCTGCTGTTATTACAGTGAAAGAGACAGCAGTTGCCTTAGAGTAGCACTTACTGTCAGGCAATTCATCACTGGGTTTCAGTAGGAAATCTCCACATACCTCTTATTTAGCAGCTTTCCTCTCTAGCTTCTGCTGCCTGCAAAGATAGTGAAGAAATACACAGGACTGTTTTAGAAGAGTTAGTTGAAACAGTGAGAATGAAATATGTTGTTAAGGAGCTTTTAATTGTGTGATGCCACACAAAGAGGATTTCCATGATGTTGGAGGAGTATATAAAAACAACTGTCCTTTGAGGGGGGAATCTGGTAGCTCTGACAGTTCAGCCTCCCAATGGCCTCCTGAAGTAACAGGAATGCTAATAATCATAATACTTAGTAACAGAAAGAATTAACATCCTGTGGTATCAGACATTAATGAGATCTCCTCCGAGATACTGTGAGCAGTGTTCACGGGAGGCAGCCTCAGCCCAGACTGGTGCAGGCAGCGAGACCTGAGCAGGGCAGGGGAACTGAGAGCCTCTCTGGGACAAGGGGAACTTGGCTGCCTTAGTGCTAGCAACAAAGTATCCCAGAGTGGAAACCAGTGCTTTCTATAAATAAAGCAAGGGCATAACACCAGGGAGAATGAAGAGCCGGTTAAGCTAAAGCACAGACTTGGCAGCAAAAGAAATAAAGGGCCATGAGTGAACTAGAAGAACGTCTGTAATCAGAGCAGAGAGGTCTTGGACAATATATCACTGGGTGTAGTGGGAGCTGAGGCTAGAGCCATGTTTGATGCTGTCCCTTTGCATACTGTCATTGCACTCTACAGCCCCGTGAAAGCCCTCCAATGCTGGAGGTGCCTAAACCCCTCAGCGCCCTCCCCCAGGCACTGAGAGACCTCCAGGAGCTGCACGCTCTGCATCCCCACACACCCAGCACAGCTCAGGCCGAGCAGCTTCGTGCTTTTTCTCGCACTTGAGCCCCGTCAGAAGTGGCTGATCAGCAGCTGATGAGCATGGGGGAAGACACTCATGTAATAACTGGCCCCAGTGTCATTGCTGAATCTAGCCCAGAGGATTTCACACCACAAGCAAAGATCTAGGCTTCAGTCTGTGCAGGCTGCAGCGCTGACTCAAGGGTCACGGTAAAATACGGCAGTGACTCCTGCCACTGCATGTGGCATGTGCACTTGTGAGAAAGGGAGAGAGGCAGCAAGCACACCACTCTCCCCTGGAGAAAGACTATAGTTTGCAGCTCTCCCCTTGCTCCAATGGACTATGCCTGCTGCTTAAATTTCCTACTGATTGCAACATGTGTGAATGTGCAAACACTCCCCATGAAGAGCCAGAAGAGGGTCACCAAGAGATGAGGCAGAACTAAACCCTGACACCAGGGCTCTCTCTCCTAGCACAGAGTGAGAAGGATACTTACATCTTGTTGCACTTGGCAGCCAGCTCTGCTCTCTGCTGGGATGCAGCTTCCATCCTTGCTTTAATTTCTTGCCTCTTGGCAATGAGCTCTGCTGTGACACAATTGACTTTGACCTCTCTCTTTAGAAGTGGATGCTTCTAGAGTGTGTTTACACTGCTTTCCAGCGCCTTGCCGGGGGCCTACCAACAGAACTGGCTTTGCAAGTCAGTAAAGGCACACAGCAAATCCCTTTGCAATTGCATAAAGCCAAGCCAGAGTACAATAACTCTTTTCTCTAAAGCTGGCCAAAACCTGAAGTTCCACCCCTTCACCCTCACAGCACAGGCATACACTTTACGTGATGACCCCAAACCAGGACAGAAGTATGACACTTTTAAGAAGTTCCCATTTTGTCAAAATAAACCATAAGACTTCCTCAGGCCATGCAAGCAGCCATCATAACCTCGGGTCCCATCCTGCCACAGCCCCCAACAGCATAAAGTGGGAAGAGACCCTTCAATCAGGGGTGCAGCTAAGCAGCAGCAAAGGGGATGGTGGTGGGCTGGGCTCTACTTACGCCATTATGACTGGTGAGGCTGGTGGGACACTGCCATGTGGGTCTGAGCAGCCCTTGGAGTCTCTGACATCCACGGAGCTGTCTGGATCAAGCTGGGAAGTGTCCAAACTGTAGCCAAGCCTCACTCAATGCTGTCTTTATGCTGGTGTGGGTGCACGTTGATTTCAATGAATGGCAAGTTGCCACACACTGGCTGGTGTGGGAGAAACTTGCTAGATATGGGTCTAATCTCCAGAAAGATGTAACCTTGTGTGGGGCTTTTAATTGACTGGAGGGCATCCTGGTTATCTCTAGGCATTTCAAAGAGGTGCCAAAGTTAAATTAGCCAACTCTGAAGCTGATGAACAAAAATAAACCTCCTGTGAAGTCAGTGCAGTCCACCTAAGCTCTGCAAAGTCCAAGGAGGCACCACCTCTCTCTCTCATGATTCAGGGGGGTATAAGGTGATGAGACTGTGGAGCATTGCTCAGTGCCTAGAGATATGTGGGATGAATCTAGCCAAAGGAACTGGGAAGGTGCCGAGGCACATCCCGCTTTCTGCATAGTAGGGAGTACCTGAGGCAGGACTTGAAACATGTCATGAGCCAAATAGGAGATGTCTGTAGCTAACATTTATTGCCTTAACACAGTATGTTTTTCTTCTTTGGCTGCATTCGTGATTTGTTACCTTCTTCTCATAATTAGTATTGTAAGTAACTGCTTTTGGGATGTTATATGTATGAATGAAAAAATACATAAATTTTTGATGTAAGATTTTCTTTGAGGGAAGTCCCCACATAAAAATGTGGCTCAGCTCAAATTTGAACAGACAATCTGAATGTACTAGATGCTTGGCTTCCTGCACTCATGACACCACCTCATCTCAGCTGTCGATATGCCGTACTAAGGTAATTTTTCTGAAGAACAGAGTGCCACGTGCTCCCTTCTCTAGGGGCCCAAAATTGGATCCAAATAACAACAGACAAATAGCTGGAAAAATCTGGGGTAAGCTTGGCTGACACACGCACTGTGCACTGGGAGGGCAGTGGTTTTTTCAAGAGTTAAGAGTTTGCCTTGATTTAAGGAGAGAATGCCATTCCCTGAGATTCTCTGACATACACATGAATAGGCAAAGAGATTTGTCCAGCCTCATGGATGATGGGGACATGAGTGACACCTTTGTCCTCCTCTTCCCTGGGAAAATACACAACAGTCAATCAAATCAACTCAAGCATTACCCAAATAATGAATTTCTTACTTGGTGTTCACTTGTCTGTATGTGGTGAAATGGCCTTTGGCTTCAGCGGGCGTTTTGCCTTTAGAAAAGCATTCATAGCTGACCTTCCCTGTGTAAATCTGTTAAAGAGAGTCACCCAAGGATATGCAGAAAAAACTGAATGTCATGCAGGACTGCCAATCTTTCTGGGCTCATACCCAGACTATGAGAGTAAGGAGAGCAAGACCCATCCCTCATCTCTCAGTGAGGGTTGGAGGTGACCATTTCTCTTCCCCTCCCCTGGGCACCAGAGGAAGGGAATGACCGTATGTTAGTACTGATGATGCTGTCTACCACCTAGGCCATGCAGGGCACAATTGTAGGTTGCCTTGTTTGCCTTCACTCCAGATTTGGACTCTTTCTGCTGCAGGTTACACCACTGATGTGGGACAAGGTGTTTGTGTCAGCCAGGAAATTACTCAATTGACATATTTTTTAAAAATTTTCATCACTTATTTACCAGCAAAGTCTGGTCAGGCCACAACTTTCATCAGGTTTCTGTTGATAATATTTCTGGTTACTGATTTTCTGTTGATACACAATTATTTAATTATTTGGTCAAGTCATAATTCAGTGATGCTGACGTAAATTGAAAGGGAAATAATTGTATTCATTTGTGTTATATTCAGGTAAGTTAGAAGAGCTGAGGGCAGGATGCATCTCCTTTTCTGTAGCAGATCTATCATCAGCACACTGAATGCAGTGATGGTTTGAAAAGTTCTTTAAAAAGTTATTAATTGATGACCAGGGAAGTTTAATATTGTGATTTTTATAAAGCTTGATTGGTTTCATAAGCAATTACACTACTTGGAAAATTTTGTTTTATGAAGCAAGGTCATTTCAGTCATTTCTGTTATTTCAACATTTCTTTCAGGTTCAATGTTAAGTTAAATGGAAATGTAAAAAGAAATCTGATGTATTTTGTTAGATTTTGCTTTTTAAAGAAAGACTACACTGCATGTTTACAAACAGATCAAGAATTTGCTTCTGGAATCAGATCTTGTATGAGTACTATCAGCTTGCAGTGATGAGATTTTTTTCCTAATACTTTTCGAACCCTGGTAATAGCAATGATACGTGGTGCATTGTCGTAGCATACAATCACACAGCTCTGCTCAGTAGTGTAGGATAGCAAAGATGGGAAAGGGTTGTGTTGAGACAAAGAAAAGAGTCTCTTTCTTTGCTCTGATATCAGCACTTTCAATGCCGACGGGGTTTTGGGCTGAGTGTTTACAGAGATGACTGTACTTTGAAATGTTCTGCACGTAAAATGAATGGGTATTTTTATAAACACATACGTCTATATGGGCAGGGCTCCTTATGAGGACAAAATGGACTAAATACAGACTGAGGGAGTATAAAAGAGACCTGTCCAGCTTCTTGACAAGTTGGTGCCAAGATTATACTTTAATACTGCACTCAGGGGCCAGGCAGCAAATACATCGCATCATATTGCACAATGGAGAAAGGCATTCAGGAGCCAGGCAGGTTTTCTGACAGCAAGATTCATCGCAGAAATTACCAACACAACAGCCTTTATATTGCACTTATCTTTCAAGTTTAACTTCAGTGTTTAACTCCCAAGGTCTGAAATTTTATAAATCTGTGAGCCCAGATCCTGCTAGACAAGAATGACACATTTATCAGTATAATTCAAAGTGTGACGGTCTCTTGAATGGGTCCTTCTGTACGGATGGATGTGAAAGAGCTCATGAGGATTTTCTTCAGATGAAATGTTTGTCCTTCCACCTGTATAGAGATTGATTCAGTGGACATGACTGTTGGAATCTTAGAGAAAGTACCTGGTCTCATAGGTTTTACAAATGGGAGAATGAGATATGGTCCCAGTTACAGATTTTCCACTGGGCACAGAGTAAGTCTGGCAGCTAAGGGATGAAAAATGAGGGTCCTGTTCCAAGAGTAGTCCATTCAGAATGTCTTCAGTGATTTTTATGCATTTGATTTGTTTATGATTATAAATTTTGGAAGTCTAGAGTCTTTTATTGCTGGGGGTGGAGGTCTTTGAGGGCAAGCTGCAAGAGAATGGTCTTGAAATGTGCAAAACTAATGCACATGCCTGGTATGTTGCTGATTCTTTTGAACAGATACTCTTGGAATGAAATGCTGCCAACACACATGGGAAGGACTCTGCCCCTAGGATCTTTTGCACCATTTTGAGAAGGTCCGCTGGGCAAATCAGCTAGATGTAGCAGCTAGAGAAGTAGGTTTGGGCAGCAATTTAGATAAAGCAGGTCGATGCATCTATGTGGCAGAGCTCTGTGGTGTGTAAATAGATACCATAGTGGTGGGCACATTACAGCTGAGGGATGGATCAGATAATCTCACGCGTGAGCAGCAGCTGCACATACTCAGTTTCCCAGATCTGTCCTAGGCTTTTCTGGGGCTGAGTAAACCAGTTGTGCACATATGTGTCATATTATGCATGGTGTTGTTCTGTCTTTGTATTTTTATTGACTACATATTATCTGCTATAAATTCCGATTTTGCAATGAAGAATCATCTCACTGCCTTCTATAATCCCCTTCCCCATGTTGCAAGACAGATTTAAATTCAGTCAGTGCCTACCAACGTCATCGCACTTTGTTTTTATTTTCTGGGATGACACCCTGAAATGCACTGCACTAAGTTTACAGATAGAGCTCTTTTACACGTACAGGAAAGTTACTATTCATTCATTCTTCCTTTTTGTCCTACATTCCTTAAAAACACTGCTTTTTCTGAGAATCTCCGACCAGCATGTTGTCCATAAAGGTTTCTTCTTTTATATTCAAAGGTATGGTGGGATTTGAAGTCACCTACCTGTATTCACCCAACTGGGTCACTAAAACATTTTTTTTTGCTTTCTGCAGCTGCAGCAAATGTCTCGTGTGAGACTTCTGGGGACCCTCAGTTGCTCATGATGAGTTGGGAGCGCAGTAGGAGTCTTTCCCGACGTGCAGTGCCCTATGCACAAAACCACATCTATTTGGATGACTTCTCCTGTAAAGCAAGGGAGCGGAGTTGAGAGAGAAAAGTTTTAAACAGCCTCTGCCTGCATCAACGCAATCCAACCTCCTTAGTTTTAATTATACCAAACTATGATTTGAAGCAATATGTATTTCAAGATGGATGCAAATCTCCTGCAGATCTCCGCTGAGCGGAGGGGAGCAAAGGGGAGCTGCATTCCCGGCCACGACTGCAACCCCTGGTCCCATAGCAGCCTTGGCCGTGTCCAGGCAGAGACAGTGGGGCAGGGGATTATGGGCCTCAGGGCTTGCGCTGGCAAACACTTCTTCTGCATGCCACTATGCAGAGATCTGCCAAGTCATGTTAACACCCTTATCTGGGCAAATGTCCCTTCCTTGCCACATGTAGCACCTTGGGGAAAATTTCAGCCTAAAAGCTTCAAAATCAACTGCAAAAATTTCAGTAAAAACAGTTCCCAGGATACCTCCAAAATACAAATGCTGCAAAGAGAATTGGAGGTTTAGGGTTAGATTTCTTGTTTTCAGAAGCTGCTCAACTTGCTTGGTGCTGTCCTTTTTTACACACAGTTCCCAGTCCTCTTTATGCATCTGTGTGTGCATGCATGTGTATCTCCTGCAGCGTATGCAGAGATTTTATCTTTTTTTTATCTTCTTCCAAACTGCAGTTCTCTCAGAAGTTCTCTCAGCACAGAAAAGTGTGTTTTTCCTCTACGAAATAAACAATAGAGGTGCAGAGTCCCATGCTTATATCTGTCTTCTGCCATTTCAGTTACATGTAATTGTACCTTTATTTTTATGTAATTTTTTGGAGGTCTTTGTTAATATGCATACTGTGCTGCAAATTTTTGTGGTTATTTTTTTCCTGAGGATGTTTAGCCAGTACTGAACCTGTCCAGTCACGATGGTTAAGACATATACTGCCTAAGACAAACTTTTTTTCTGCTTGCTGCAATTCAGCCTAACCGTCTTCATAATGCACACCTATTTTTCATATTTCATTGATGCCGTGCTCGGACAGAGTGGTGGACAAGTTATATCATCAGGTCCTTTCCAGGTCTGTTTGCAATTGTGGTTGTCAGCAAACTACCCTGAACCATATGGGATGAGCAGAGAGCTTTTCACCCACGTCCAAAGAGCCTGAAGTCTCACTCTTCATTTCTTACAAGACATGGGATCACTCTGGAGCTCAAAAACAAAAAGTATCAATGTGTTGTGAGAACTTCATATGCCGAGTCAGTGTATGCTATTTGCATGTCGCATTGTTTCACAGGTCTGAGACATAATTTTAAAAATCTCTGGAAGGAACCTACATGCCTCTCCCTGAAATGCTTCTTGTGCACCTTGGCCTGAGCTGCACCTTCTTTCGAAACAAGTAAGTACAGTTCCACTAAAACAAATGGGGACACACTGATTTCTAGTAGCTAAAGATCTGCTCATTCTTCACATAAATAAATGCTAAATTCCCTGGTCTTGTCTGTCAATTTTGTAGCATACAGTGAAGAACATAAGGACGTACGGAAAGCATCTGGAATTAGAGTTTTAGCTATATGAAGGAATTCTTTATTGGAACGAAGCTGGAGAAAGCCCGCACCTTCTACAATATTTTCCCCAGCTACTCTCTTGCCACACTAATTTGTACCTGTAATGGATATCTCAGGTAATGGACTTCACCCTCTTCACCCAAGTACAGCTGATTTCCAGTAAGATGGATGGCTATAAACCCTTCAAAAGGGATAGGCGAGGAAAGAAAGGTGGTGGGGTGGCACTGCCTGCAAAAGTGAAGTCTTGATGCATGTGTGGGGTTTGGGATTTTTTTTTTTCCTTTGACTATGTTTTAAAGCTAGCCACAGTTTCCTGTGTGACTTGAACTCAGTGTTCACAGCGTGTCCCAGTGTCATTTCTGTGTGACTCAAGGTGTCAAAAGCTAGGCTGGTGCGTGCAGTCTTGCTTGCCCCTAGTGCCTGGCTCATGGTGCCAGCATCCATAGGGGATGGAGGTCCTTGCTCCTGGTGTTCAAAGCCACGTGTGGGTCTCTGCTGGTACACAGCAGGAGGTTGTCAGAAGTTTGACAACAATAGCACAGAAACATGCTATTTGGGGCTCTTGGATTCAGTGCTTCAAAATGTCATGTAGATAAAGAATTTAGCGAGATTCAAATTTGGGCTCAACGTTACATAAAAACAGGGCTGTTGAGAAGTAAATAATCAGAAAAACATTTGTAAAGGTCATAAAGTGCCAAGTTTTGAAGATTGAAACCAGTCTTTATGAGCTGGCAGGATGTCTCTGAGGGGAACAATTTATCCTGCCAGAAGTTTCTTGCAAATGCTCCCAAACCATCACTGTCAGAGTCAGCCTATGGGGTCTATTTAAGCTGACCACTGGCCTGGTTGATTTTTAGGCACGGAACAACAGAAAACAAGATTAAATCCGAGATTAATCCATGTTATACAACTGTGACCACAACTAATGTGACAGACTTGATGTACAGTTGCAGCAGAGAAAGCAAAACAATTTTCACAAAAAAACAGAATGTGCCAACCAAGAAATGACTCAGTCTGTGCAGCATTTCAGTAAAAATACCTTTGACACTCTGCATGGACCCACCTACACACATATATAGTGTGAGTAACTTAGGATGTCTAAACTTGTCTCACAACCTCAGGTCAAAAAGAAATCACTCATTAAAGGAAAAAAATGGTAAACAGGATTTAAGCCCTTTTGAAGGGCACTGCACTAATAGCAAAATGCTTTGGTATCTGGAGAGCAAGCACAAAGTCGATGGACAGATTTCCCTACACTCACACAGGAACTCACCTTGTTTTGGTCCCGAGAGACTGTCCCACCTGAGGGGGAGAGTTTTTGGCTGAGAGGACTGGACAGTGCCTGCCATAGCCCGTGATGTGATCGATTATCCTGCCCCTACACCCGAACTGAGCCTGCACGTGCTCCCATCAGCTTCTGGGCAACTGTCAGGCATCAGCCCTCTCCATTTGGGCCAGACCAGCTTTGCCCCAGTGACCCAGGGATCTGTTTGTATCCCATTTCTAGTACCCTGAAACAAAGCCCTCTCCTTGCCCAGCTGCCACAGGAGCATTGGTTCCCCACACTCCCCCAGTCCTTGCTCAGCAGCACTGCACGCTGCCTGGGTGCTCTCCATGCAGCCTGGTACCAGGTCAATTTGCACATTACAGCTGTCAGACTCTCTGTCTGATGGCCAGCGGCATTCAGCATTTTCTGTCTCATCCTGGTGACCCTCCCTCTGCCAGGCTGTAGCTCCAGGGGCACGGGTGGACAGGGACCCTGTGCGCCAGCTGGGAACCTACAAGGTCTTTTCCACAGCCAGGAGCCACAGAGGCTGACAACTTGCGCTGGAGGAGAGCTTGGCTTTGATGGTCGTCATCCACAAATGGCCAGAGTGCCAACAGCCCCACCATCCAAGGCTTTGTGAAAACACCCTAACCTTTCCTTATCAGCAAGGTGGGCCTAGGTAAATGGCAAAGGACAGAAGCACGGCAGCAGCTCAGACGGAGAAAATACACCCTGCTTAGCGTTACAGCTCTCAGTAACATCAGGGCAGCTTGGCTGAATTTCAGCTCTTTACTCCAGCCTTCGTCTGTACTGTTGTGCTTGTTCTCATCTTATCTGTAAAGGTGTTAAACAGATTTTCCATCTCACTTTATGGCTTTGACACTTGTATAACAGGGTTTTTTTCCTGCGCTCAGGTTTTCCCGGGAGCTATGATATCCAAGCACAGCTCAGGAAGCTAATGATGCATAGTTTGGAGATCTGGCTCTCCCTGCCTCAGCCACACTGACTGGTGACTTCTAGCCCTGTCGTAGCTGACAAAACCATGTATGTAGCAAGCTACTTCTTCAGTGTGACAGAATCTGTCCTCTTCTAGGCTTAGAGTTAAGCCTAAACAAGTTAAACAACCGTTTAACTTTGCTCTTGAGGAATCAGAGTTCTCTCACTTTGGTGGGAAAAAACTACACAATTCCTTTCGCAATTCCACTCTAATTTACCTACTCATGTCTTTTTTTTTAAGATAATGTAGACTGTCATAAACAAATTACTATGGGACCCTAATTACTACATGATACAAAAAAAAGAAAGGACAAATACAGAAAATTATTTTTTTTCTGTCTTCTTGCTTTTAGTGACGTCTTTTCCCTTAGTACACTTGTGACCCTTATTATTGCACTGTCTGCCTACCAGCTCAGTAGATAGAGTCCAGAAGCCTGCTGAATTAGGTAAGTGTATGGTTATTTTTAACTGAGTTGAACGTTACATGTTTGTATGGCATGCTGTGCACCAGATATACGCTGGTGTCATATGACATTCTGTCCAGACACTTGTCCTAAATTTAGTGCTAAATTTAACCTGAGAGATGTAGGGCAAATAATTAAATGTCAGCCCTGCAAAACAAACCTGTTGCATTGTGATTTGAACTTAGGCATAAGCCTCTGGTCCTCTCTCATGCGTGCTCCAAGCAGTCAGTGCAGGACAACGACCCTTTCTCAGTGGCAGTATAAAGGACAGTTCATTTGATCAGGGCTTCAGGTACTGTATTTATTACATATGAATTTGACCACACAGCAAAAACAGCACTGGGTAAACAGAGATGATGGTGCAGTGCCCTTTAGCACTCTATTCTGGTTCTTTTGCAGTTCTTGTCTGCACAGCAACCTGTGATGTCCCAGGCCTGGCCATCTCATCAGGGGGAGCAGGCCAGCGTAGCATGGCAGGAGTCAGTGTGGACAACAGCTTGTCCCCCTGCTTTGAGTTTCTGAGCCCCATGACAGCAAATCCGCTTCCAGTTGGGGTGCCCAGAAGCCACCTTCAGCATTCATCCCAAGCCAGGCTGGAGCCCATCTCTCAGGAACCAAGCCCACCCACTTCTCCCTTGGGCTGTGCACAGGAGGGTCTTGCTCTGCCTTGCCACTCTGGTAGCACCTGCTAGCCCTAATTCAACTCCAAGCATATAGAAAGTCGTAATTCCTTGAACTTCATTGTGCTTAAAGTTACGGTCATTTTTGCAAGCTGCTGAATTGAGGTAGGGGCATCTTTTGTTTTTCAAGGGCTGTTTATCTGTGGCAATAGTAAAGCAAAGACAGACATGTATCTAGAAAGCCTGTTGTTCTCATGTCACTGAGGGAAGGGGAGCAATGCAACAGGTCTTATTGCATACAGCAGGCACGACAGTTAGAACAAAATCAGTCTCAAAGGAATTAGATGGTACCAGAGAAATGCATCAAAAGAGATTTTGTTCATAAACTAGCCTAAGGGATCACATGGAGAGGTAAACACCCATTGTATATTTCCAAAGGCTGCTTTAAAAAAACTGTGGAAATGTTGTTCCCCATCAAAACTGATTTCACTTTTCCATCATTGCTGTTCTGGTGTCACTGTTTTTCGCAGGACCTTTGCTATTCACAGCAGCTTGTGCCTCTTGTTGCCATTCTCATCCTCCTGCTCCCCTGCAAGAACCTTGGAGCAATGGGGTTGCAGCAACATCTCTGAATTTTGTGGTTTTTGTAAAGGTCAAGAAAAAGACAAGTCTTTCATTAGAATTCTTACTAACGTACATTATAACATAAGATAAATGATATTTGCACAGCAAAGAGTAACCAAAAGATAATGTTTATGCTTCCCCTCTTCCTCCAAGGAACATGTATTTGTTTATACAGTCTTTGGGTTGTGTTCACTTCATGCTAGCATTTCGTATTCCCTCTGACTGATTCCTCTTTCAGTCTGAGTAAGTGGATGTGACCTTATGATGACATTTGCAGAGAGGCAGTAACTGCGGTAGCTGCACGTTCTTCCAAAGCTCGCTATCAGGGCAGGTCCGGGCTGCGTCATCAGATACCTGAAATGGGGCTCGAGACCCCAGATGCTGGGTGTTCGCCTTTGTGCTCATCCAGAATTTCTGGAGAGGTGAATTTTGTGTGTGTCTCAAAGGTAAAAATTTTCTGTGAGGAGCCACCGTACAGAGATGGAAGTTGTACACTGCGCCGAAGGCCACTCTGGCTCGGCGGGGGGTGGGGTGGGGGGGGTGTGAGTCAGGAGCCATTAGCGTGGGATAAATTCCTTCAGAAAGGGGAATTGTGTTCTGAGAAGAGTGATCTCAAAACACCTACTTCTTTGCAGCACTGAAGTATTTAGGCAGCAGAGTCAGCAGTAATGTATATTGTGTTCCCTACCCTTGGGCATGCGTGACATCCCGCACCTTTTCCCATACAAGTGCCTCTGGCTCCTTGCCTCTCTCAGGGTGCTGGGGCCAAAGCAACCTCTGGCTCCTTGCCTCTCTCAGGGTGCTGGGGCCAAAGCAATCATTAGTTCTTGCAAAGGAAATTGAAACCCTCTTCCCCTGCAGGACTTTCTATCTTCTTGTTCTTTGTACATGGGTTGTATAGCGGGAGGCGCGGGAGGGTTACTTTTGGTTCTGCTGTTTGCATTTAATCTTTGGGAGTGTCTGGTGGAAGCACAGCACGGCAACACCGAATGCGAAGCTCTGCTTACTGAAATATGATTGCAAAAGGTCCAGAGATGTGTGCCTTAAGTCTACGCGCTCAGTAAAATACGCCACCAAAACATCTTGCTGTCTTTCTACAGCGAAAAATTTCAGTCAATGTGTAAGTAACTAGGGAACAGTTCCAGGTAATTGGTGCACAAAGCAGTATGCTAGTCTGTGGCAAAGTATTGCCCATCTATGGCAGCTCTGCGCACCGAATGAGTGTGTAAGGAGCTCATCGGACTCTCGGGATGCACGAGCAAACTTTGCTTTTTCACCAACTTCGGTTGCTTGACTTAGTCTTGTCTTAAAACAGCGCTTAGTAGAGCTGAAGGGTTACTTCATTCAACTAATGGAAGTAGAGACTCTGAACAAGCCCCAGAATAAAGGAAATGTTAAATGTGCTTTCCTAACCTGACTTCTGATCACTATTTTGAGGAAACGTGAAGAAGAAAGCAAATCTTGCCATTTACTTCACCATTTTTTTTCATGTGGTCATCCTTCTTTGTCTTCTTTCAGATTCACATCTCCTTTATTGCACCCTGTTTGTGAGACCCTAGCTGCCTCACTCATCAGCATGAGTTGACTATTTCCATCATTTTCTATTCAAAGAGAAAGCAAACAGATCTAATATGCAGTCATTGAGTTTGAAATCTGTCCCAGAAAATGGTGTAAATATATGTATTTATTTTTACAGGTGACATTTTGTAATCTCTTGGAATGTCTTGGGGTTAAGCTGAAAATGCCGATCCATAGCTGTGCGTGCCCCAGGGGAAATACTAACAAATGTGATGCAATGCTAATAAATCATAATGATTGTTATTACTATGCTTTGGATGTGCTGTAATAAAGCCACAACATTGTTTTGTTGGAAAAAAAATCAACCCCCAAATATATGATTTCATTCCTGTATAGTAATATTTCTGTAATTAATATTTAAAACTTCTGTGAGGTCTTCCTCTGAGGATACTGAAGTATTTCACAGATACTAATTAAATAGGGTCTTATTCAGCAATCTCTGTCCATCTGAGTAGTCTTGTTGGCTTCCTATCTGCAAGGAATTTTAGACTCTTCTCTAAAGTTAATGTATTTGATTATTTCCACTTCATTAATGTAGAAAACGATACGCAGAGGAGTTAAATTATTTACTCAAGACAAAAGAGAGAGTTAGTGGTATCTGAAAATAGATCTTCTGAAGCAGAGTTATGTGCTTTTATCAGAAAATGGTGCAGCAGCACTCATAGGAGCTCCAAATACATCGAAAGAGCGCACGGGGCTTTGCAAGGAAACCCAGGAACGTGGGTGGGAAGGGAACTGCAGTGTGCTTGGTGTGAATGTCATGGGGAACCACCTGCAATGTTCATAGCTGATAGGACCTCGAGCCCCAGCGTCTTTTTTGGAATCAAACAGTCCATCCTGGAAGACCTAGACATTCTTGCCTCTGCCAAATGTGAATCTGCATCACAATACTGCCATTTTTCCTTGAATTCAGTGGCACATCAAGCCAGTCATCAGAGTGCCAAGGGTGTGGATCTGTTGAGAGACTGACAAAAAGCAAGCAGAAGTGTTAAATGTGGGAGATATTCACTACTGGTTGTAAGCCAAAGCTGGTTACAGTCTTAAATTAATATCAGGAAAAAAAGGGCTGGCTGTTGTTTGAAAGTCACAGAGGGTTGGCTGACATGTTTTCAAGGGTGTAAGAGTTTCACACCCTCTTGGTGATGACATCCAGGGCTCCTTTACCTGCCACCGTAACTGCTGAGCGTCCTCAACTTTGGACAAAACAACAGCCCTAGCACTAGCTATGAGGGGCAGATGGTCTTGCGGGCAGCAGAGAAGGTGGACGTGTCAGATACTGGCCATCCTGTCATGCTGGAGCAAGTTGGTTTGAGGAGCAAGCGTTGAGAGAGAGTGATGCTGGTCCTGAAAGACCCTGAAAGCAAAGCAGGTGAGTTGGATGTGATCGCCTGTTAGTGGATGATACGGTCTTGCTATATTGGTTCCCTTCAAGATTGCTCTTGTTAAGCCTTAGGCAGGGGGTGTTTATGCACTGGCAGAGTGAGCACAGCTAGCCTGAGGCTCGACAAGGTACTCGGAAAGGAAACCAGACCTGTTGCAATCTAGGCTTTTCTCTCTTTATATGCAATGTTTTGCCATGGGAATCAGTGAAGCAGCAGCTGAAGGAAAAAGCACAGGCATAACTTTGATCCTGTGTTATACTGTTTGCCTTCCTTCATCATGTCAGCTGGACAAATACACAGAAACCTTCCCAAACTGAGAAGTATCTCCATGTTCCACCTAATCCAACAGTGACAATTCTCCTGTATGTGCCTGACTGTTTTCTTCTAGCTCATCCCTGAATCAGGGCTATCTCTCCCTCGGCCAGGTTGCCCTCTGTCAGATGTGGGGAAGATGGCTACCATTTCACATTTATGGTTTCGAGGAGTCTGAGAGAGGGTCTGTCATTCACATTTACATGGTACGAGAGCAGTTCTTTCCCAGTGGTACGCTCTTACAAATACTACTTGGAACAGGTTCACAGCTGCTTTTGTCATCTTTTGGAAGCCTGAAGTCTTAAACTTGCAGCCTTAAAAATATATGAACCACTCCAAAACATCAATAAATACCCACATAATGTTTGCCTGTTTTGTTTAACAAGCAGCAGCTAAAAGAAAAGTAAATTGACCTCCCTTCTCCCCAAGTAAATAAAACTCTTCAGGACAACATATTTTACTTCAAAATTATAAGGCTTTTTTTTTTTTTTTTTGCTTTAGGTTCCAGAAACATGTCCATATATGGTCTACTTGTCAGGGACAATAAATAATGATGTAATAGAAAGGTCAGCTTTTTGTCATTTAGCTACAGGATGTTTGATGAAGTTCTTCAGATAACGCAACAAAGAAGAACTTTCGGATGGGTAAAAGTTTCTGCCGTGCATCTTCAAACAGGAAATCTGAGATTCAGAACAACTTATATTTTGGCTTGTATTCGCTGATCATGGGGTGATCCAGAAATAAACTCCAGGCTTCAAAGCGAGAGCGTTTCAAAGCTGTCCTGCAGTTGATCGAAATATCCAGGCAAAGCAGGGAGATGAGTACCAGCAAGGATTTTCTGAATTAAGACTTGATCAAGGAGATAACCCATTTCAACAGTATTGTTACCCTTTTATTTCAGAACAAAAAGGTAATGCAAATATGCATGTTTTGAACTTATTTATCGTTTTCAATCTGTCAGTTTGCTGTGTCTATGCAAATATTTATTCCTGTGGTAGTTTGTAACCTAGCACCCTAACATAGTCTAGTGAGACTTGAGGTTTGTGTTTGTGGGTTCTTTTTCAAATAAGCCATAAAACACTCGCTGGTGTTAAGGAGATCTATTGGTCTGCCATTTCCTTATTTTTCTTTTACTTGCAGGTGGTGCTTGTACCTTTGTCCCTAGAATAGCTTGCTCAGAAATAAGTGTCATTGCGAAAACATGATAAAGCACAACATAACGTGCAGTGAGGAGGAAAAAATTTACATCAGCAAGTGATTTCTTTCATTTATAAATCTCCAACTGGTATGACACAAAGCTAACATTGCACTGATTGCTGTGTGAATTAATACTTTCTGAGAAGAAATAAAAGCTTGCAGGTGTATGCATTTCCAGTAACGAATTTGCATAGTCACAATTTGATGTCATCTAACATATGCCAGACAGACAGGTGACCTGTTTTGACAGCTGGGGCTGGACAAGGGGATTTCTTTGCTCGGAGGACTCTTTTGGGAAGCCTGGCTTTGCTCCTTCAGCACTGGGCTAGAACTTGCGCGGTTTGCATAAGCTGTCATTACAAAATACATTTGCCTGTTGCTGCAGCTGGACAGCACGAGGTGTCATTCTCTACCACCCCAGCTCCGGCAGATCTGATGGGCACTGAAATCTTTCTATTTTTAAAAAATCATTTGCTTCCCAGCAGTAGTTATCGGATATAAGATTCTTGGAGAACTACAAAGGTTTATCTGGAAAATGCCCTAAAATACAGGAAAAATGTGAATACTTTAAGTGCTGCAAATTGATGTAGCTTCCAGGACCAGCAGAGGAACTGGCCAGAAAGGCGCCACAGTGAGAGCTAAAGCGGAGGCTTGGTTTCCCGTGAAGACTTCCAGCCGTGTTTACCTTCCCGCTGTGTGCGCTCCTGCTGTTCTCAGTAGTAAAAAGGCAAACACGAGGAAAGGCAAACATGTATCTGCAGAAGCTGGGGCTCAATCATTCCTTGCATTAAGCAAAACAAGCAAGCCACTCCTCTCCTCTCTCTGTTGCAGCCTCCAGAGACTTGTTTTTGTTTTTAGAAATGTGGTTTATCACACCCTGAGCCACAAATACTGAGGTCCTGTATTGAGTTACAAGCTGACTGAGATAAACTCAGGGCAAAGGCAGCCAAAGTCCCTGGCTCTGCTCCCTTAATGACCTTGTCAGTCACCTGCCACCCTTCTCTGACAGCAGTAAGTAATTCTGCTAATTCTGCTGCCTCGGATCTATTGAAGGAGGACAGGCAGCCTTGCTAAGCTTTTCTTTAAGGAAGTGCTGTCCATGGGGACCAGCTGTTTCAGATGCTAATGGTACTGAATAGTGCGGTTCTGCATGTTCAACATGCCAGCTGTAATCCTGGTTGTTTGTTTATGTAGCATCAGGGATCAGAGGCCCATTCTCCCAAACACTGTATGTTGACAGAGCTTGTAGTCCAAATATAATAGCAACCTAATTGTTTTTGTCTGTGGCTTTTGCCACGATGTGAGTTGTTACTGATAGTCACCCTGGCGAGTAGCACCTTTGGTTTCAAAGATCTGCCAGGTACAGCTGCTCGTTAACCCAGGAGCAAGCCTCACAGCCTGGCCCTGGCACAAGCATTTCACTTCTAACCTTACTTTCTGGTCAGTGGGTGCAGCCAATTTACCTCTGCATGGCACAGGCCTGATTTCTACATCTGAACAAACAAACTTTCACTGAAACAGGCATGGCAAAATTAAGAATCAGGATCAGGCCCTATGTGGAAATGATGATAAATTTACATCCAGCAGATCTTGTCAGACTGAGCAATTAAATGGCAGCACAGGCAGCAGTATCCTAAGACATGTCTCTGCCAAGAGAGATCACTAACGAAGCCGTTGAAATGTGAAGGCAAAGCCATCTAAGGCAAAGCCATCTCTAAGGAATAATAAATGCACCATACCCACAGCTTTAAAAATCAGGTTCTGCTCTTACCATGCATGTAATACTCTGTGCTACCTGCCTGTGAGGATGGGCTCTTGGGCTGCTGCAGAAATGCAGGGGATAGCCAAGCCTTAAAACCTCCCCCAAAAGCCTGCAGTTAAGGCGAACGGTAAACCCAGCATTTAACTTATAAATCTGATTCCAGTACTTTAAACATACAGTGAGTAGGCTTAGTGCAAGCAAATGGATTCAAGCTGCATTTAGAAAGACCACTTCGGCCAGATCACACTTATCTAAACTGGTTCAACCATTCCTACCAATGAAGATTTTTTTTTTTTTCACACCTTCGTTACAGAAGCTTACAGGTTATAGCGCATCAGTCTAGTGGGCTTTCATCAGGCTGTGGTAGTTCACCACTGGCAACAGATGGGGTTACCTTAGGCCTGCTGAGCCTGGGTAGGTCCGGACAGCTGCAGCAGCACCAAGCGATGCCACCCAGCTTAGCTGCAGTGAAAAAAGGTTAAACTGGATCAGGCTGCGTTGCACCAGCCTCTGGCTGAGGGCATGCACTCGGCCTGTTGGCGCAGCTCTGTGGCTCGCCGTGGCTTGTTGCAGAAATAACTTGAACCAGTGCCTGGGCCTCATGGCTCTGCAGCTTCAAACAAAAGCATCTCCAGGTGGGAGGGAGGGTGGTGGTTCCGCTCTGCTCTGCTCAGGGCCAGTTGTACCTCCTGCCAAACTTGGGCACAACACGCAGGTCCGTCTGAGGTAGGGGAGACAGGCAGGGAGAGCAAGGATGGCTTGAAGCCCCTTGAAGCTAGGGGTCAGGACAGCCAAGGCCATCCTCGGCTACCAGGACCAACCCAAAAGCTCCTGCAGCCCCAGGACATGACCCTCACACCTTCGTTGGCGTTGTGCCAGTTAGATGAGCAGAATTGAAAGCTTTTTCTATTTTGGGCCCCACGAAGTTTCTTCTTGCAGGATGAGTCAATGACAGGAGCTGCAGCCAGCACTGTTGTTTCCGTCTGAACATGAGGAGGAACTTCTTCTCTCTGAGGGTGACGGAGCACTGGAACAGGCTGCCCAGGGAGGTTGTGGAGTCTCCTTCTCTGGAGATATTCAAGACCCGCCTGGACAAGGTCCTGTGCAGCCTGCTGTAGGTGACCCTGCTTCGGCGGGGGGGTTGGACTAGATGACCCACAGAGGTCCCTTCCAACCCCTACTATTCTGTGATTCTGTGATTCTGTGATTCTGCTCTCCGTGGGACTCCTGTCAAAATATTTAGATTAGTGAGGATCACCAACATGCAGGGGAGGTTATCTTCTTTCTCTGTGAGTGGGTGGGACCCACTTAACCCATACAAAGAATAAGAAGGTTAAGTAGGAGTGATCCCCAAACTCAAAATCTTCCTTTTCCCTCCCTGTGCCTCAAAGAGATGTGAAACAAAAGAAGGAGGGAGGGGAAGATGTCCAGGAGTGGCCTTTATACCTAGTTCCTTTGAGGATTTAGTAAGGCACCTAAATCAGTTAGTTCCTCTGTGCCAGAGTGTGGAGTCGCACTGGTGGTTGTCTCCTGTAAGCTCCTCCAAGCCATGACTGCCCACAAAGGGACTCCAACACCCAGCTCGGAAGCACGGTGAGGCTGGACCCACTGCCTGCTTTGCCTCCTGTGCTGTCAGGATGCCGGCAGTGGGACTGGGGAGGATAAAGTGGAGCAATCTGTGCCCTGTGCTCCGCTGCTGCAGGCTGCCCTTGGAGAGGAGCACTTTTGTCTCCGTTCTTGCTTCCTCCAAAGAGTTGTTGTGCATCACGTCCATTAGGAGCTTAAGATCAGACCCTGCCCTCTCCATTAACTGCTTAATTTAGGTCTCTGAGTCACCATCAGGGCCAGGTCCCTACATTTAGGCATTGCAGTGCTGGATGCTGCAGACAAGCCCTCTGACTCCAGCCCGTGGGTTTCACACATCCACAGCGCACCAGTTACCGAGTGAGTATGTAGGCTCATGAACTATGAAAGTGCTGCCGAGCATGCCGAGAGTTGAGCAAGCCAAGGAGCAGCAGAAGATGCTAGGAAAGCAAAGCTGTGTCATGGCTCTTGGCCAGCCGTGGGCTGGAGCTCAGTATGGGAGCTATCAGCAGTATGATGCCTGGGCTTGGCTCCTTGGGACAGAGAGGGACATTGCAGAGCTGAGGCACGCCAGCGCTCACTGGAGAAGGTAACCAACAGCAGCCATGAGAGATCTAGCTGAAAATAAAAAAAGAAAACCCAACAAAATTGGGTTGCATTATTTACAGCAACAGAAGTTTTTATTTTGGCACTTTTCATGGCTGTAAAATACTTCCTTCATTGTTAAAAGTCACAATGTCAGTGTGAAATCTGTTGGGCTTCCCTTTAACCTGAACTCTTCCCACTTCTGGTGTATGCTTGGAGTCTGAGGTGGCTGTTGATGTGGGAGATATCACCTTTTCTGAAGTGAAAAGCTTGAATCCAAGACGTTATATTACTTATGACTTGATTCAAGCTCTTTCAATTTCTTCAAACTGTATTAGTTTCTTTTTTCCTTTTTTTAAATTATGGTTAAAGAAACAAACGTGAGTGTCCTGACATGCATAGATACGGCTCTGTCACCGTCTGGAGAGCTACCATTTCCTCCAGGTCAGGACCGTCTCTTGGCCACGCGCACAGCAGTGAGGACTGCTGGAGCAGGGCAGTCTCTGAGCACCAGGCTTGCGGCGTGCTGGGCCCTGCTGCCATCGCCGTGGGTGCGAGTCCCCAGGAAGGCAGGCTGCCCCAGGCACCCGCTGAGCCAGGCAGAGCCCAAGCAGCCATGTCGGGGCAGGGAGCCGCAGGCTGCGCTGCCGGTGGTGCCCGGTGCGGTGAGAGGCAGCTCCTTGAGCAGAGGGAAGCTGGGTGGCTCTGCTGGGGGCCCAGCCCCTGCTGGGGGCCCAGCCCGGGCCGGCGCACAGCTCAGTATGGCCTGCGGCCTGGCCCGAGCAGGGATGGGGGGAGCTGGATACCAGCCCTGCCGTGGCATCGCTCCACTAGCCCCTCTCCTCTCAGCGCCTGGGGGACTGTTCTGCTGGCTCTCTGTCCTCCCTCTCCTGCCCACGGGCAGCCTGTACCCGTTGCTTCTCGTCCCAGCGTTCTCAGTTATTTTACACAGTTCTCACTCACTGGTGTGCTTACAAAAAGCAAACCTATTACCCCTTGGCCGTCATCTTCTTAGAAGAGGCAAGCTTCTCCATGTCCTCCTGTGAAATAAGCCTTTGGCTCTTGAATTGTGGGAGCCAGAGTGCTCTCTGGCATTCAGATGAGGTCATGCGAGAGCATCAAATCCTTCATGACATTATTACTTCCCTATCACTGCTGGAAATGCCACAGTATTTTGGAATGTCTTTGCTTTTTTTGAGTCCACGCTGCGGTGATGGTTCACAGTCATTCTGGTATTGCTGAGCGTGCCCTGATGTTCCCCCTTCTCTCATTTCCAGCTCTCAACCACCAGTTTTCACAAGTGAGTCTGACCAGAAGTCTTAAAGCTCATGACCTTGAACTTTGTTCTGTGAAGTGAAAAATCAGAAGTGAAACTGAGCGGTGTCATGTTGTTCTCCTAGCGGAGTGAAACAACGAAAGTCACTTCAAGAACAGCTTTGCATGTTGCTTGAGAGATCTCCAGATAAGTGGAAAAAATTACTCCACCAAGTCTCTTTACACTTCGTGGCAGAGATCTTGCCCTTGCAGAAAATCAGCAAACAGACAGACATACCTCTTCCCCTAATTTTATGCAATTAGAGCAAGAAAAAGAAACCCAACAAAAAGAGATGTCCATTGGTGTTCTCCTAAATAAATTCATTTCAAAGCTGCACCTCTTTACTCTTAGGGGGATTTCCATTACCTATTTTTCTCTTCAGCTGTGATAATCAGAACAAGCAGATAAAAACCTGCCCTGCTTGCAGTGGCTCCCCTCCCTTTTTTGAACAGCTGCTAATCACCAGTTACTTCTATGTGATAGAAATGAGTTAGCTCATTAAGCTTACATGCATGTTTTAGCTGTTCATGTTCTCCCCCTGGTGAAGGATTTCTGAAGCATTTTCTGGTCAGTCTAATCAAGAAGGAGAGCTGAACAAAAGCACAAGATGGTTGAGTGTCTTTCTTTCATTTTCCAGATTCTGATGATCACAATTTCCTTTTACAGGAAAGCAAAACAAAATAAAACAAAATGGCTACGACGGCAGCAAATACTCAGAGACAAACAATAGGCTGCGAGGAATACAGTCTGTACAGCAGCTTGAGTGAAGACGAGCTTATAAAGATGGCCATCCAGCAGAGCTTGGAAGAGGACGCCGCGGGCCAGCCGGCTGCCCAGGGCCACCAGAAGCCGGTGGTGGCAGGTCCCGGTGAGGTAGCCACGCCAAGCCACGCCAGCAGCCACAACCCGCCCTACTGCATCTACCCCTGGCAAAGGTGAGTGGGCTGCACCCTCCCGGCAAGCACCCAGCCCGCGAAGAGCAAAACACGTGCCTTATTATTAGCTTTACCGAGCGGCTGCTCTGAGAGTCTGTCATTAGTGTGAAAGCCAGAGTCTGCTATAAATCCGATGAGGTCAACAATTTACACCCTCACAGCAAAATGAGAATTTGCTTGCTGTCATCCGTTTTAAGCAACAAGCAAAGTAAGAAAAAGGGCAGTGCTATAGGCTCTCCTGAATGGCAGAAGCCCTGCCAAAGCCAGCAGCTCCTTTCCCCGGCAGGGCACATCGTATGCCAGACTTACACTTCGCCAGAAGGAGCACGGCATTTGTTCTGGGAAAGCGTAGGAGAGAGGCCAAAACCAGGCATATAGAACAGTGTGAGCTGGCTACCTTTGACATAGAGGATGTCGTTATTTCAGATCAGAGTCTGACCTCAAGCACATCGCTCTCAGCCAAGAGCAGGTCCAGACCCTGAAGCGTGGCGGCGTCTCCCTCCCTTGCGATGCTGGACTGTGGGTTACAGAAGCCTGCTGACAGTTTCCAAACCAGACATTGTTCTCCTTTCATTTTTTAAAAGGCACATTTCTCAAGGAGGGAGGGAAAAGGTTACAAAGCCATGCCAAAACCAAGGAAAAATATCCATGTAAACTTTTTTTTTCCAATAATCTGGGAGTAACAGATGTTTTGTTCCTCCTTTTTACTCATAACTCTACTGTCCTCTGACACCTCACCCGTTACCACCTCTGACTGTTTGGTTTCCAAGGCTGGGAAACCGGTGACAATTTGATGAGCAGTAAGGGTGTTTCATAGCTGCAGAATCAGGATGCTGTACAGCAGGCTGTCCTGCTCCCATCAAAGGCCATGGCTTCTCAATGACATTACCGTGCACTTGTATCATCAGCAGTGCCTCAGGGACCTGACACGGGGGAGAATGAGGGCTTCCCTGGCCGTTTGGTCCTGTCCTCCTTGGGCGTCCTTTGACACCTGCTGCGTTGGCAAAAGACAGCATCTGCAGTTCCGTGCGTTAACCTGTCCTGCCTTTGCCTCAGCCCCGCAGCTTCTGACCTCCCGCTGCAGGAAAAAGCTTTGCAGCTTGTAGCTCCAGATCTGTGGCATTGCTTAACTCTCCTGCCACCTGGGAGAGCTGAGGTGGAAAGGGAGCCAGCATCCGGGGGCCCGGGGTCCCTCGCCGCCCCCACCTCCAACCTGCTTGAGTGGCACTTCGGAGGTGACGAATGTCACCTCTCCTCGTGCCTGCTTCCTGTGCGGTGGCGGCAGGGTTAACCTCACTGTTGTCTTATATGGTCATTTGAATCCCTTGACGCTTCCTCAGAGGGCCAAAAATAATCTCGAGCCGAGCGAGCAGCTGAATCCAGCACAGAGCAAGCCGTGGCCATCTGCTTTTATTCAAAGCCCTGACCGGCAGGCTTTCTCGCTTTGTCTCTGTGGATGTGTGTCTCTGTTCCTGCCTTAACATGACCTGTTTCTCCTACTCGGAGTATTTCTCTTTATTTCATTCATGTCATCGCCGCTCCAGACTGGCGGCCCAGGCGAGGGGCCGCGCTCAGCCATCCGGCTCAGGGGCAGCCTGGGGGGTCAGGCGAAGGTACGACGGCAGCCTCCGCAGCACATCCCAGCCCGTGTAAGTGCCTCCCTCTCCCTCTCCCCCTTTCCCCCGCGGTCGAAACACGCCTTGCTGCCCGCTCTCCCCCTCAGCCAGCTCTTCTGGGTGGTGATGCTGTCTAGTGGGGGGAAATGGTGGTGTTCATCTGGAGGAATTCATGAACTGCTTAGAGGGGTCTTGCTGACACCTGCACCGCACCCTCGCTGCCTTCCCGCTCTTCCTTCTGACCTTCCAGCTGCCCTGGACCGTGCCCGAGCTCTTGCGGGTGACCCACCCCAAACCTCCCTTGTTCTCTTATCCCCGTTCATCCCTCTCCATCCTCCAGTGCACTTGTCCTGGGGACTCCGGATCATTCGGTAGCTCTGAGGTGACAAGGACAGCAGGGAAAAGGTGCCTGCCCTGTGGTTTATTTATATAGGCTGGCTCCCGCATCGACACAGTAGATGCGGCAGGCAGGTGCTGGTACTAAATGCACCCGTATTAAGTTCACGGTTCAGCAGTTGGGAGGAGTGGGGAAAACAAACATTTTATTCCAGTATACAAACGGGGTGAGAAAGTCCAGTCCTTCAAAGCAAATATTTTATAAATGCTCCCAAGATGCCGTGCCTGTTCCCAGCAGTACCCGCACTGTCGTGCCACACTGCGGAGGGCTGTTGGGGAGCCATACCACATCCTACCTGCCCAAGGAGGAAACCAGCTTGACTAACTTTGATTCTCCTGGCCACGTTTTGCTGTTGGCAGAGACCATAAATAAGTTTGGATGTCATGGATGAGGAAAGCAGACAGGCAAGGGGGTGGCCCAAGCTCTGCCCCAGTGCCTGGACCACGATGGGTTTGTTACAGCTCTGTGAGGGGCAGAGCAGGTGCAGTCACCTGCCTTTAGTTGTCAGACACAGAGAGGAAAGTGTTGTAGGCAGCATTTCTCGTGTGCTGCAGAAAACCCTTCTCTGTATTTTTTATCTACCCAGTTCAAATCCACTTTGTTTTATCCATCATTCAAGTCCCTCCCTGGATGCATGGTTGCAGTGACTACTCCTCCGCTACTCTTCTTCCTTTTGTCCCTCACCCAGCTCTACAATGTCCCTCACCTCACCCTGCACCCTGGCTGATCCAGGCTCTATCTCAGGATCTCCACAGACATTGGTCTCCCTGACAAAAGTGAAAATCTTATTCTGCTGAAACATGAAACCTCCCCCATCCCTGTCACCTGCCAGCTCCCGTTGGCCACACTAAAATTGCATCCTCTCGTGAAGTGCTCTGCACACCTTGCATGCCTCTCTCCTGCTCTGAGTGTGATGGCTGGAGGGCAGGCTTTTCTTCTCCATTATGAAGCTCAATAGAGTTCAGTCCACAAGAAGGCTGATAAACTAGCCCTTCCCTGCTGCCAGGTAAAAGCAGAAATGTGGCTGGGAAGGCACAGGAGAGCATAATGGCACAACTGTTTTCTAGCCCTGGTCTCACAGCTGGGTGGGGATAATAGTTGGTTTCACCTGGGGACATGTTCCTTCATGCTGCCTGCATCTCACCAGGCTGCTAGGAAAAGAAGGAGCTTCCTGAATGCTTCTGTGCTCCACAGAACCTCTTCTGCAGCACTCAGAACTGACGCCTCCACACATCTCTTCTGCAAGGCGTATTTATTATCTTGGCTACCAGCCTTCGAAACGCAGTAATTCTTTTGATTTGTGTATAAGGTTAAGATTTCTTCAGATCTTCAGGCTCCCTCCACAGTTCTGATACTCGTTTTTTCTATGGCTGATGAAATCCAAGCAGCAGAACATGTTGCGTTTTTTCTCTCAGCCAGCTACAAGCTGGGCAGAAAACAAGGATTTCACATGGACATTCATTAAACTTTCTGTACTGATCTGGAATTTGCTTGGCTAAAGCATCTACAGCCTGGTCCAGCAAACCCCCTTATATTTCTCAGGAATCATTTAAGGTCAAGGAGCCTGACAGAGTTTTGCTTCATTCAACATCTGAGGGCTTAAGCAGAATAGTAACCAATTCTTCACGCATTTTTGACCCTACCACAGATCCAAGGTACCCTCTGCTTTCGCTGAGGTCTCAGCTAACACGATTCATCTTGCATTTGCTGCGTGCCAGCCCCATGCACAGATCCTGCCGGGGCCCACCTGGCGTGCAGTAACTCATTAAGTGCTGGTAACTCTCTCGTGTGCCCCAGTCCTGAGGTCGCAGTGAGCAGCCCTGCATGTGTAACGTGAAACTTTGCACAGAGCAACAGATGGCTTCAGCAGCCTTGTGCCAGAGGCTTTTAAAGAGAAGATCCCCCACCTCCTCCTCCTGTCCCAGCCAAACATGCCAACGGTTGCTGTGACTTCAACAAAACGCTCAATTTCAAACACCTCTATAAAAATCTACTATCTGTACAAAACCAGCAATTTCAGGTTTAGTCCCCAGGGTACTCTAAATGGTATGGAGATACAGCAGCGTCCCTGGGACCTCAGCCCAGCAGTTGTCTGAGGGTCGGCCGATTTCTCCTGGGTGGGCTGTGGCAGCTGCCTGCTCTAGCTGTTATCTCCTCAGGCAAAATGCCTGGCTTTGTGTCCTGTATCTTCCCCCATTCCAGTGCTGCTATTTTTGTGACTCTGCTGACTTGAGATCAGTGGTTCCAGTTATGAAGATAAGGAGCTGAGAAGGAGCAAGAGAAGGTGCAACCGGCACTAAGTTTTTCACCTGTGAAATAGTGTCTTTCCCATACCTTGGCACACGTATTGAGTTCACCTGCTTCTGCTCCAGGCCCTGAGTTTATCCTCAGAGAAGCAGCTGATATTAGCACTGAACTAAAAGTCACCAGGCTTTTATTTCAGTGCTCATATAAGTGTTTATGGCACAGATTGGGTACCTCTGGGCAATCTGAAATTAATGAGGCCTGTGTGAGTTTCAGGCAGTTGGTCTGTCCAGCCCCTGCAAGGCAATAAAATCCAGTGCTGCTCCTGTAACCTGTGCCAAACGCAGAGGTTGAACCAATGATCTGCTTGAGGACTCCCGTGCTGAACTGCCCATAAATTTCTGTCTCTGATCTCACTCTGTTGTGGCATTTTAGACCTTCTGTCATAACGAGAGTTTCTGGTTGTTGCCAGCGTCACTGCCCTTCATGACCTTCATCACATGCTGTATTCCTACCCTGGTGATGTCAATAGTCTCTCTGAGACACGCACCTCCCTCCCCAGTCTCTCTGCCTTCAAGGCCACAAGATTTTCTCTTTAGAGTTAGTTCAAACCACAAACTCTCCTGTGTTTTCAACATCCTCTTGTTCTCTGTCTCTGAAGATACAGCCCACGTTCATTTTTGGCAAGTCCCCATCAGAACTGGAAAAATGCTTCTTCCTTTACGGTGTTTGCCATCCTGAAGCTTAGCCATTTGGTGCCTCAGAATAAGGAAGCAGTGGCTGCCTTCTCCCAGCACAGCTCAGCAGGAGAAGGCAGCAGCGCTGGAAGGCACAGCACACTGCCATGCACAGAACCACTGCCCGCAGCAGGCAAGGCTCCTGCCCGCGTCATCTGCAGGGTACCAGGGTACCAGCTCCCTCCGCAGCCCTGGCCGGGGTGGAAGGAGGGAGGCAGGCTGGACTACAGGCACTGCTGAGCCGTGGCACGGTGACTGCCAGGCAGCCTTGTGACTCCAGCAGAGCGGGGAATCCCGCAGCGGCTCCCGCTGCTGTTCTGCAGAAGGACTGGTGTGCCCAGGTCAGCCCTGCTCTGCAATTGCTCTCACAGAGCTCAGAGGAATAGGTTGCTACCCAGACCATGCAAATGCATGCTTAGCAAAGGGAAGGCTTGCCAGAGCGATGCTCGCTTGTAAGCTGCTCGTTGTGCCTCACTTCTGGGTGGCATGAAGAGCAACGCATGCTTTTTGTAGATTTTCACAATGAGCCTCTTCTTGAAAGCTTCAGAATTAGATAGCATCAAAGAAGATAACTTTCGCACTATTTTTCTTTCCATTGGTAAACACTGAAACACTACTTTAGCACTTTTCAGTGATTCTACGTATTTCAAGAACTTTCTACTCCAAAAAGGCTTTAAAATATTCCCTCCTTTCCAATTATTTTTTCATTCCTGTTACTTGCTGTGCCTAGAAGTTACTTGGCCCTGTGGAGCCTGAGAGTGGTTTTCTGGGTTCAAATGGATTGTAACTCAAACCACTTCACAGCTTGGCACCAGGTCCCAATTGTAGTTCCAGAGGCCCCTGACTGTTGTGGTTATTTGGGGAACTGCTAACTTGGCTAAGAGGTTTGCAAGAGTGGACATGGTGACAGAGCTAACGAGTCTGCTCCCACGCAGCCTTCTAAAGACCAGATTTTCACCTAATATGTTTTACTGGAACATGAAAGACAAATTTTTGAAGGTCTATAATGTCCAAAGTGGTTACCGTTTCTGATAATTTGAGTAGTCAATGCTGAAATAAAATCTGGGGTTCTCGGGGCATGGTCAAGAAGGGCAGCTCAGAATTTTGTTGGGGATGTGGATTTTTTTTTTTAATCCTCCCTGACTGAAGAAAGAAGAGTCAAGACCGACACTGTAATGTTCACATGATCTAACCAGATCTAGATATCTTCTTAACTGGTCCAGCTAACTTCTGAAAACAGGCTTGCGTAAGAGAAATAGGAAGTATCTTTACAATACAAGAACAAGATTTATGGAGAATTTCTGCTTTAGGACTAAGCCACATGCAAATCAAAGATAAAACTTTCTTCAGGGATGAACAGGGGCAACGCTCTTCAAAGCTGATCTTGTTTAAGAGATCTCTTATGGAAACACCTTGCCACATGGGAGGCATGTATTTACCACAACCATGGACACGCATGGCAGTGTACAGAGCATGGGTAGAATTGGTCTCCCCCAACTCCAGGTATATAAAATATAAATGTTTATGTCAGAGATTAGTCACACCTACACTTTCCTTACACTTCAAGGAAAGAGATCAGCAGCTCCAACTAGGGGTTCCTCTGTTGTGAATGGTCACATTAGGACAGACAAATTTTACCTGCACAGACCCTGTAGCAAGACACCTTAGGGCTACAAATACTTACTATATTGGCTGTAAGGGTTCACTATTTTGGATGAATGATACAGTGATGTTGCTGAAAAAAAGCTTCTCAGTTAGGAAGAAAGCACTAATCAGGTTTTAATCTTGTTTTAAAGAGAACTTGACCCTGTAGTGACAGCAATCAAGGATGGAGATGAAAAAGCAGTATGTAACATGATGAAATCAGGAAAAAACCTTTCTGAACCTAATAAGGATGGCTGGATACCCCTCCATGAAGCTGCGTACTATGGCCAAGTGGGTTGCCTGAGCCTGTTGCAAAAAGGTCAGTGAAGTTAAAACTAATTCATTAAAAAAGGGAGAAGAAGAATATGAATAAACTAAAAAGCAGAATTAGCAGCAGCCCAGTCCTTGCCTGGGACTGTGTGTGAAGGTTTTTTTTCAACCTCTCTGAGCATGTATTGATTTCACCTTCTTTTTGAGATTATGTTTCCAGACTGAAGCCTCTAAAAGTTAGGATCTCCAGGAGAAAATTATATCTGGAGATATCTTGCCACGCCCTGGATCTCTCACAGTAAAGCCTTGTAGTTGATCTCTCGGCAGTTGTGAGCTGCTTGGCTGCTACCGCTGGCAGTAATTACCCCAGGTCCCACAAGCTGGGGAGCCAGCCAGGCACCTCTCTGCTGGTGCTTGAAGGTGGTTAACTACTATAGCTTGTTTTCAAGTTGCTACTGAAGAGCAGTTACTCAGCAGCTTTCTGCATCATGAGTGGTGATAGCTGATCATTTTAATCCAGGAAAAATTTCTTTACTGAAAGAGTTGTAAAGCATTGGAACAGGCTGCCTGGGGAAGTGATGGAGTCCCCATCCCTGGAGGTGTTCAACAAACATGTAGATGTGGCTCTTCAGGGCATGGTTTAGCAGGCATGGTGGTGCTGGGTTGACAGCTGGACTTGATGATCTTAGTGGTCTCTTCTAACCTTCATCGTTCTACGATTCTGTGAGATGGTGACTGATTTAGATACTTAATCTGAGTTGTAGCAACTTCATAGTATATTCTTAACTTACTTTGCCCGTGGAAAAGAAAAACAAATAAACAACAAAACTCACCTAAAACTCCAAGGATTCTGAAAGCTGATGGTGCTGCAGATACTTGTTTACTTACTACATGCCATAGTGACTTTGGTCTCACTGTTTATTCACAGCATACCCTGGCACGATCGACCAGCGCACACTCAATGAGGAGACGGCTCTCTACCTGGCCACCAGCCGGGGCAACCTGGACTGCCTGCTCGCCCTGCTGCAGGCTGGAGCTGAGCCCGACATCTCCAACAAGTCCAGAGAAACACCGCTCTACAAAGGTGAGTGCCTGCATTTCCAGGGATGCTGAGCTCTTCTGGCACCACCAAGGCAGAGCTGCAGGTTCTCTTGCCATGTGGGGCTGAAATGCGGCAATTAGCTCCCATCTTGCACCTCCCTCCAGTAGTCCTGTAGCTCCTATGTCTGACCTGCCACTCCATGGCCTCTCTTCTTATCCACATCAGAGGCAGCATCAGTGGTTGCCCTGTGGGCTGTGGGCTGCAGCATGGTGCAGAGGGTGGGGAGTGTGATGCTTAGCGGGGCCCTAAGCACAGGGTGTCTGCACAATGTCCCAGACCAAAGGAAAGCAGAAAGCTGGATAGTGCAGGAATACGTATGCTTTTCTGAATAGTAGGACCTAAGTAGCTGTTAGAGGTGGGAGTACAGTAACCACAGACATGCCAGTGATTCATACACTATGTGGGCCAGACCGGGCAGTGTGCTACAGGAGATGCATAAAGTTAGAAACCATTCAGCGAGGTAGATAAAGTGTTTAACATGGACATACAACTTTGCTGCTGGTCAGAGAGAACACTTTCTTTAGCAGGACAGCATTACATTAATGATATTATGAAGATTCGGAGTACATGATCTCTCACACCTTTGTGTCCCTTCCTCTTCTGTTGACTGCTCCTGGCATGACTACTGTTAGCACTCTAAAACATTAAAAAGCACATATTACTGGTTTCAACAGTAATCTTGCCTCCAACTTTGGATGCCTGACATTAGAGCTGCTCAGTTTAAAATGCCTTAGTTTTAAAATTCTGGCTTATAGTCAGCTAAAGGAAAGCTGTTCAATTGTGCATTAAACACACAATACTGGTAGTAGTAGTAGTAGTAATAATAATAACAATAGAAATAACAATGATAATAACAATAATATGAAAGCACCCTTTAGTCAGAGAAAACCCATGAAGTATGTGCTAGTGCTGATGCAAAAATCTTCTACTCTATCCTCCATCAAAAAAGGAGCGAAAAAATTATCATAACAAATTACTCACCCCTGGTATGGAAGAAAATTAAACTCTGGGGAGCTATGCATAGATAATTACAGCTGTGCCCATTCAGATAGTTGCTTTCAGTACAAGTGAGTGACTCCTATGTATGGGAGAGGAAGCCATGGCAATGTCCCAAAGGAAGAATCAAAACCAAAAGGCAGGAACTCTGTGAATAAAAGACACTACTATTTCAAAGAAGAAAACAATTGCTATGGAATGTGCTGGTCTCTCTTTCTGCACATTGTACAACAAATGCTAATTGTTAGTTGTAAAAGTATTAAAAATAAAATTATATTTCCACAGTAGAAGTGTGTAGGAAGCCTCTTGATTTGGGATTCAAAATGCAATGGAACAAATTGGTAGAATAAAAATCAATAAAATACTGTTAATTATCAAGAAAATACTTTTAGTTCAGCATGGTCCTAAACTATAAATTTTTGCAGGCCAAGAGAGTATTACTGACTCACACCATTATTGTTTTCTAAGGATTCTGTGCTGCCCACTGTTGGTTTGAGCTTTTTTTATTTTGTTGTCTATATAGAGCTTTATTCGCAGTTCAGGGCAGTAAGATGCAGAGTCAGTTTGTGCAGAATTTGGAAAGAAGGTGTTCAAGTCACATGATTTCTGTCACATGTTTGTCCTTCATAAATTATCTCCTGCACCTTGTCAGCTCCCTGTGTCACTGTGGTGTCTAGTTGTGCTAGCTGGATTTCCCTGGGTACCAGGCTTGGCACGAGTCCTGCACAGGACACGTCGCCTCCCCCCGGTCCCGGCTGAAGATTGGCTTCACTGCCGCATCCTTTACAAGCCCCAGACAGTGTCATTTGGCAACAGCCTTGGCCCTCATTTTGTCCTAGATGGATCTTTGGTCTTACTCACTGTGGCCTAGTTGTATTATGTTGCCTTATGCTACATGAAATGCATACCACAACACCCAGAATCTTTCAAAAGCCTGTCCTAATCACTTTCCTTTCTTCCAAAACAGCCTGTGAGCGCAAGAATGCAGAAGCTGCCAGACTCCTGGTACAATACAATGCTGATACTAATCATCGTTGCAATCGAGGATGGACTGCTCTCCATGAGGCCGTCTCCCGAAATGACCTGGAGATTATTGATATCCTTGTGAAAGGGGGTGCCAAGATTGAGTCTGCAAACTCCTATGGGATCACTTCTTTGTTTGTAGCAGCTGAGAGTGGGCAGTTGGAAGCTTTGAGATACCTGGCAAAATGTGGTGAGTACAGTTGTGCCATTACATGCCTTTACTCATTTCATTCTTAATATTTCAAGTTCCCATTAATTCTCCCTGGCTTATTTTTTCTGCCTCTGAAGACAAGGCCTAGGCTGTGGTCGTGCTGAAACCTTGTTGCTCCAGATGGCTGAATTGTGTAGAGTCTTTCAGAGAGGATGGTCTAGACACATACACTTCTTCAGCATTCATTCATGGTCACCTACTTTGGGAAGCAACATGGTGCTCTCTAACTACATTGCCTGACAGGTTTCAAAACCCATATTGCTGCACACATGTAGCCTAAAATCCAATCAGTCATAAAAGACAGCTGTACTTGGTAATAGATGGCAGAAGCTGAACATTAGCCAACCCCATCTGCTCGTGAACATGTGCAGTGATGGGCAAGGTGGCAAGGTTAGCTCTTCTCCACTAGTGAATTCTGCTGAAAATAATAGATAAAAAGCTATTGTATAGTTAACAGATTTACACTAAGGACAAGCAGACTCGCTCTCCCCCATGTGTATGTGTTCAAACATATAAACAGAGTAAATTTGGTTCTAGTTTACACAACCTGCCTTTTACTGCTCCACTCCTGTAAAACTGCTTTCCAATTAGCACAAAACACTTTACTACTATTCAGAGGCAAATTTTATTTTCACAGTGGGCTCGTATCTTCAATGTAGGTAAGAACTGGGTTCTGCACTTGTAAAACAGAGCTAAACAGCAATGAAGATAAGAAAAACTTCTGAAGCTGTTATTATGGCTAAGAAAGATATTAGAGATGGGGAACAAAAAATGTTTTCTGCTGTCCAGCTAGTATTGTCAAGTCAGTTTTATATGAACAGTTAGTCCATCATACTGCCAATGATTTTAGATACTAAGCCAGAATGTGATTTGTGTTTCAACTTAGATAGATATTAGGATTTCCTTAAAGTTCAATTTTGAGAAAAACACATAGAAGAAAATCCAATAAAGCTGTCCGATTGTTTCAAGCCCTGAAAAGCTCCTCTGAGAATCCCAGGAATGATATCACTGCATTGTTTACGATGAGCAATGTTCAGCATAAAAAGCGTTTCTTTTTCATTTCTTTTTCATTAGGAAAGTAGTCCTGTGTTATGTTTTGTCACTGCAATTCTCCTGATGTTTCCAGCTACGACATATTCAAAGGGCCAAACACAACACAGATGTTCCATTCTGGGGGGAGATCACAGGGAAATGTTCTGTCTGGCAGAGAGTTTTCCTGATCAAACGTGAGACTGATTGGCTTCTTTATTGGGGTTTAGAAGCAGAACTGCAGTGAACTGTCATTCCCATTTAGGATACACATAGAGCAGCCTTCCTGAGGACATATTACATAGTACAGTATATTACAGTCAAAGCCCAGACTTTCAGGCCTTAAATATCTAGCAGAGAAAAAGCTAGATTTCAAATTGTTTGTGGCCAAAAAGTATCAGGTCTTCTTGCGTGTTGTTTATTAAGCCAGGCACACACTAGAGCTCAAGAATTAAAAAATGCCCCAAAAAATCTAGTATCTCATTAATAATATTTATCTTTTTCTGGTAAAACTTACCATTGGACCCAAATTTGAACCATCATGAAATGAGGAGATATGGTCTCAGATGCTGAGTTTCAAAATGAAATACTCATTGACTAAGGCATGCCCACATAAAAACTGATTAGAACTGTTGCTCGGTACTATGCAGATGTCATGTTATAGAGCCCTATTTTAGCCTGGATATGTACTAAAATTGAAATACATATAAATGTATTTAAATTATGAATATATAGAGTATAAATAATATGTATAAATATAAATAAAGATGACATATTTATTTGTAATAAATAAATCAGAGAATTATTCATAATCATAGAATTTTGGAGAGCACCTATTGAGATCATCTGGTCCAAACTCCTGCTTAAGAGTAGTGTTTATACATAGTGTAAACAAATAAATGCTAATAGAATTATTGTGTCGAAAGAAAAGGCCATGCTGTATAAAGAACAGCATATTTTATAGTTTTTGCCTTTGAGATACAGCTGAATGAAGACTGGATTCAGGACTGGCAGCTCGTGGTTGCCACCCATGTTAAACTCCCCTTATAAAATTCAAATCATAGTAAAAACCAGTGGAGATCTATGATATAACTGTATGTAACTGATATAATTATGTCACTTTTTCATTTTGCTCTGATATAACCTCATTCACATCCAGCACACTTTGTAGCTCCAGCATCATGGAGACATTTGTTTGCACTCAAAGTATGTTGCTTCCTTCTGATTTTAACCTTCTGGTGCTACAAAGATTTTTTTCCTTCCTAGGTGCTGATATAAATACTCAAGCCAGTGATAATGCCTCTGCTCTTTATGAAGCCTGTAAAAATGGACACATACCTGTTGTGGAGTTTCTTTTGTCCCAAGGGGCAGATGCTAACAAAGCCAATAAGGATGGCCTGTTACCTCTCCACATAGCAGCCAAAAAAGGGATCTGCGAGTAAGTTTTAGTTAATTTCTTAGTTTCATCTTTTAGACAAGAATCCAAAGTCCTTATGAAAAGGAGAATATAATGTCCCAGACCTAATTCTGAGCATTGCAAGCAAGGGAGCTGCCAGTTGAGAATGGGGCTTTCTACTTGCAGAGCTCAGGTTGGAAATTATAAACTGAAGAGTATGTTTGCAGGTTGGGATTTGATGGGTTACAATGGGATAAACAGGAATGTGGGGTGCAAGATCCCATTAACTTTGCCAAGATATCACCTATTACAGATAAATGACCTCTTGTATCTTGGAAGTGGATTAAAGTGAGCTCCACAAAATATACTTGAGATGGAACAAAAAAGCACTGTAGCGGGTGGTTAGTCCTCAATAGCTATTGCAACATAGTTTGCAACTATTTTCCTGCATGAGCCTACTGTCATTCTTCTGCACAAGAAGAACATGCTGCATTCATCTCTGATGCGTCCAGGTTTTATTAACAATAATTCAGATGCTGTCAGCGGGAAGTGGTTAAGTGAATCTCTAGGGCATTAGTGAGATTGTTGCTAGAATATGGTGTCCAGTTCTGGTATCCTCCCTTTCAGAAACCTTTCAGGAAATTGGAAAGGCTTCAGAAAAGAAGTACAAGAATTACTCACAGTCTGGAAAATATACTTTATTAGTGGGTGATTAAACGACACTTGAATGTAACAGACAAATGCATAGAATGATCCAGTGGTTTTTTTTCTGAAATGAAATGTGTTTGGGATAGAGCGGAGCACATTCTTTAAACAGTGAGAAAAGTAAATACTGGAAAAAATAACCAGGAATTGGGTAGATTTACTAGTCCTCTGAAGTAGAGGTGTTTATAGGAGGAGAAGCTCTACAACCTGTGACAAAGGTATTGATTTAGAAGATACTGTCTAGGGGTGAGATTGTTGCCATTGTCATGTAAATAGTGTTTACCTAGCTCTTTCAAGACCTGAGACATTGCAGCATGGTTCTGAGTCTGAACTTTGCGTTTACTTCTGACCCTAGGACAAGTTTTAGCTCCTGCCTTTAACCCCTCGCTGTTGGAAGGGGGAGTGGCCCACAGCTATTCTTGCAAAACAGTCACATCTTGCAGTGACAGACCCTTTTGGTGGCTTCAGTGGACTCTTCTGACTATCACAGTTACTGTCCTTTCAGCAGTTGTCAAAGGAGAGAGTATATCCAAGGGCAAAGCCTGTTTCTGGATGGTAAAGCTATCTTTGCAAACATCTACTGAAGCAGATTCTTACGTATTTCACAATGTCTGAGGAATGAGAGCTTTTGACAGCACTACACCTTCCCATAGTATCTTTTATCCCAGCATTTAGGTCTGCTTGGGAATCCCAGTCAAGCTTCTCAAATCACTCTGAGAGACCTGAGGATATTTGTTTTCTGTAGTTGGAGCAGGCCTGGTTCTTTGTGCAAGCTGTGTGTTCCCGGGCAGCCCAGTGTGAATTTATGTAATGGGTTTATATGCTTATGGCATGTACAGGAATACCCTGCATAGACTAATGCAGGCATGATTCAAAACTTTCTCCGAGGTTTGAGTTATGAAGACATTTTCTTGAAAATGAACACATTTTAGATGAGAAATGTGCCTGAGATAGAACCCAGCACCAGTTGCTCATTTTCAAAAGAGTTCATCTGAAAGTACAGCAAGTTGGTCTGAATCCAATTTGTATACAGAGTGTGGGCCAGCTCTCCGAATCTTTTCCTCCCTTCTATAGTTCCACACCCCGACCTGAAAAGAAATCTGCATGGAACTCCGCAACCTGAGTCCACCCCCATGTTACGAGAGAAAGGGCCTGATTCAGACATCACATCTATTATTCCCAACAACAAGCAGCTCAAGTAAGACCAAAACTCAGCCCAAACTCTTGAGTTCTTTCACTTGTAAGAGACTTAGCACAAATTTTTGTGCACAACTGCTGCAAACTAAGTGCAAAAGAAAGAAAAAAGAAAAAGATCTTCTTTTATAAATATTTATCTAAATGACAAAGCTTTAGCCCAATTGGCTGATCATTCTTAATTCCTTTGGTATTCAGTAAAATAACACCCTGCATGGTGACCTCTCTTTGTATTCCTGCAGATTTAATACGTAATTCTGCAGGAATTCCACACTTCAACTTTTTGCCAGAGCACGAAGTCTCCCTACCATCAAAAAGCCAAGAATGTGGTCCCAAGGCTCAACTGTGAACTCTTGTTGCTCGGTGTTTGTTTATTTTAAATGACACCTTGTCAATACTGACCTGAAATTCATAAGGGTCATCTCATCAGCTGTAGGATAACTGTGAGCGGTCATTTAACTCCTTCCCCCTTGGAACTCAGATGCTGAGAAGGGAAAATTTTGTGAAGTGTGGACAGATTTATTAAGCAAATGCAAGTCAATAAATTCTTGGCACCCGCTTACTAAGGATGCTCTGCCTCCACCTCCATATAATTCCTAACAAATCAAAATTATAGAAGTAGGTGTCAGGGATGAGAGGAAACTTGGCACTATTTTGAAACCATACATGAAGCTCAGCCCTGTGATAGACATGGGATGTGGTCTGGCTTGTCTGGCCTTGGCTACCTTCACTTGAGCTGCATTCTCCCTCTAGACAGACAGGAAAGACGGCAAAGGTGGAGGCACCATGTTACAGGACCAAACCACTTTGAAGGATGAGGAAGAGAGACAGGTTCAAGCTACAAAATTCAACTCTGATACAAATTTGATGCTTCCTGCTTTTCCTCCCAAAATAAATCTGGGGTACAGGGAGTGTACTGAGGTCTGGGACACTGCAAGCATTCAGATGCAGAGCTTCAGTGTGGCACCCCTGTGGTGAGGCTCAGGTCCCCCTTGCAGACAGAAATGACGTGGTGCCTCTTTAACTCAGATGTGGAGAGCTGGCTGAAGTACATATGCTGGAGGGAAAGAACAAACCAGACCTTTAAATCTTCAGAACAGTTGATCATGGGATGACTAATGCTGGCACTTGGCATGGCGTCCTTGCAGTGCTCTGGGCCCTTTCTGTTATTATGGCTCTTACAGAACATTTGCTAACAGTGGGAAGTTGCCAGCTCACCAGCACCCAAACCTCCTGCTCCCTGGTGAGCGTCACAGAACTGAAAGATTAGTGAGCCTGTCTGGAGAAAAAAAATCAAAAAATATACTTAATTTCCCAAGATATTTACATAATTTAAAAAGCCTTTTTGTTTAAAAATGAGACGTAGAAGTAACTTGGAGACATCAATAGTCCATCATGTAAATAGGAACACAATCCTGTAAAGTGTCATGCGTCTTCAACTCCCATTTCAGCTCCTGAGACCGTTGGAGTCTCAGGCTTTCACAGGATCATTCAGTGCATCACAAAGGTTTTCCCGAGACTAGCACTTAGATTTGGCTTAGTTCATTATGTAAATATGTGTTTGAGGGCCCAGTGCTGGGACCAGCCATTGCAGTCAAGCTGAAGATATGCAGCACTTTAAAGGAGACACACTGCATGGTGGGAAACTGAGATTTGGATGTTTGTGTGTTAGAAGAGCTGTTGACTGCCAAATAGAGGAATTTGCAGGGGAGGAAGAAGAGTACAAGAAGGAGTGCTTAGCTTGCTGGGTCCCACAAGTTCCTTTTTTAGATCTCCCTCTCTCCACAAGCATTATATAGGGAGCACGGGCATCTCCTGAGGCAGTAGGCAGACTCGGGTTGGATGGTGCTTAGTTTCTTTCTGGAAGTAGCTTAAGGTGACTCATCTGTATTTACAGAATCAACCTAGTGCCTTGGCTAAACCACCCAACTTCATGAGCAGGAAATAAGGGTTTAACCCATGGGGCTGGCCATGCATCTCCAATCATACCTATGGAGACATACAAATTATCATGAATTTGTGACTGTGGGGCTCCTGTACATCATATATTTGAAGCTCACATACATAATGAGAACAGCTTGAGTTATGTTGCTGTGTTTAGGGCCACAGCACATTTTCCGATAGCAATCCCTGATTACTGGGGTTTAGGACTTGGCTGTACATTTTTTTCTCTCTGGGCTAAAGCATAGAAACCAGACTGGAAAACATTTTTATTTCTTTTCCTTCCTTTTCTTAACTGTCTTTTTGGCTCCTCATTATCTGGGATGAACATTGATAGCGCCACGGATTTGCCACAGCCAAAAGCCACACAGTGAGGGCCTCCAGGATGAGGATCAATCCAGGCTAACAATAGGAAAGCAAATATGTAGTTTATCCTAGCTCAGTCGTACAGAAGAAGGTTGGGTTTCACCTCCTTTCTGGTCTCAAGCCTCTAGCTGTGGCTGTGACCCAGGAGGCACACTAATGCCTTGTGTTGGTGTCCTTCTCTGCTGAGCGATAAAGCAATCCCAATGAAGGTGGGGAGACACAGCCTCTCTGCTGGCACCTCAGGCCAGAGGCTGTGTGCCCGTTCCTTCAGTCCTATGCACAGCACAGTGATGGAGGTGGAGAATGACTGGGAGATCCTGGCTGGGTGTCTGCCCTTTGGGCTGTGACACCTAGGAGAGTTACAACAGGATGTGTAGGTAAGGTGCCAGCACATCTCTTCTGTTGTAACTGCCCCTGCAGCTTCCACTACCTCATAGAAACTGGTTGATAATTTCAAAAAAACCCTGGTCCTCCAGGAAAGAGGGGGTCACGCAACTCACATTCTTGGCAAGGTAGGAGCACAAGGACTTGTTGACAGTTTTCAAGTTCACACCCTGGTTTCTCTCAGAGAGAGTTGTTCCTGTGCTCAAGTTAGCAGGCTCTCTCTTAAGGTTACAACCACACATCTATGATTTGCTGTGTGGCTGTAGATCCCCTAGATGCCTTAGAGCTCACTGCTGTTCACTGACTCTCCACCGGGCAGGATTGTCTCCATGTTGATCCCTGTGACCAGCCGCACCCGTGTCAAGCGCAGTGGCATCAGCCCCCTGCACTTAGCGGCCGAACGCAACAATGATGACATCTTGGAAGAGCTGATCGATGCTGGCTACGATGTCAACACCGCCCTTTCCAATGAACGGTCCTGCCTTTATGAGGACAGACGCACCACCCCGCTCTATTTTGCTGTTTTTAACAACAACATCTACGCCACGGAACTCCTGCTGCAAGCAGGAGCCAACCCCAATGTTGATCTCATCAACCCATTACTCATCTCTATCCGACACGGCTGCCTGAAGACCATGAAGCTGCTCCTTGACCACGGAGCAAACATTGATGCCTATATATCAAGCCATCCCACTGCATTTCCGGCTACCATCATGTTTTCGATGAAGTACCTTTCTGTGCTGAAGTATCTCCTCGATCTGGGCTGTGATGCAGGTTCCTGTTTTGAGTGTCGGTATGGAAATGGCCCACACCCTGCATTAAATTACAGACGGGACACACTTAATGATCCTCAGCTGGCCAAAGGGCCAACCGTAGTACAGGTAAGCACTGCTTAGTTTACCTACAGCACTTCTGGGGACTTCTCCTACCCATGCATCTTGACAGCTTTAATGTATTTTTCCTCCCAGCTTTCCTGTGAGAGAAGATGCCTTTCTTCCTACTTTATTTACAGAAAAAAAGGCTCAACAAGAGTCTGTGAATGTTACGTGTCCATGTTCAATGACAGCAGGAGGGTAGGCAAATGCCGCTGTGGCCCTAGGTTGAATTTGCAGTGAATTGCAGCCATCTTAACAAACTTGCTGTCAGATCCACAATATTCTTTTCCTCTGGACCTGGGGTGCCAGGAGTGAAGCATGTCTTCTTGACAGGCAGTGTCACATGGGCGGTAGCATACGGATGGTAGCACATGGGCAGTAGAAACCTGCTTGGTTTATTTGCTCTGTAAGATTTGTTTTGTCTGATAGGGAATCTAAGCTCCCAGTTAAACTAAAATTGTCTAGTGCTTCACTTTATAATGGTAAACTAATGAATGTAAATAGTTGCAATTTCCAAGTCTACTGGATAAGCAGCCCTGGAGAGGGGCTTCAACATGCAACACAACAAAGAAATCTCGGCACGGAAGTCTTTCTATTTTGCAAAGAATCAGGAAAGAAATAAATCAGCTTCTACCTAGTTTAAGTGTAGATTTGAGGGATTCAGAAGAAAGTATCATTTAGTCCAAAGAGATGGTCACCAAACACCCCCTTCACAGTGGAAAGAATAAAGAAAATCATCAAAAGATCCTAGGAAATTTTTACCTTTCTATCAGTCCTGTCTTCCAAAAGACTTTACTCTCCAGTAACATGTCTGGGAAAAAAACAAACAGAAAGAAATCTTAGAAAGAAGATTGTAAGAGTCCATCAAAATAATCTCTTATCCCAAATAGAGCTGTCTTGTTATTGAGAGCAAAATTACTCCAGGACACCACATTTTTGTCAAAGAAAGATTAGAAAACGTTATATCATCTCTAGTTCTTGAACTATGATATGGTAGCACATAGAGTGAACAGAGGGCTGGAATACCAAGGCAAGGGGAGAGAGTTTGTCTGTAACCCTCTATGATATTCTAGCCACTCAAAAACAGTTCAGTCTTCACCTATTTAAGCACAATGTTTCCCTCTGGATCTCACCTAAAGCTAGTGTTAGTGCCTAACAAAATATTAGGTCACTCAGAGAGAGTCATTGCCTCAAAGGTCAAACCACACGAGGCAGAGGTAGCAAAAGCTGTGTAAAATTTTATCTGTGCCTAGAAAGAGATCTGTGAGGATCAAATGCATACAGAGAAAAAGCAATCTTTTCCCTTCGATGTTATTTTAAATTTGCTTCTTAGTGCTGAGAATTTGGCTAACAAAAGTACGGCTTGTATGTATGGTGCAGCTTCATGCTACAGTTGTGATATGGGTTGTATTCCGAAATACAGAGGCTCCTATGAAACTACAGCCATCTCCACACAAAATATGTGCATTTTTCATTTTCTCGTATAAGATTACATACGGAAAATAAATCTGAATGATTAGTCTTTATACAATAAAGTGAAGTGGAAGTGGATTTGAAAAATGCGTAACTGTATATCATTACTGCTGCTACTAAATTAATGTGTCCTGGAGAAAGTGAATGCAGAAAAATGGTTGTTGTCTGACTCCACGTTTCCAGAATTTCAGTGTCAAACCCGTGAAGGTGGGGAGCGCAGGATCCTCCTGCCACGAGAGGGCATTCAGGGGCCTGCCGAGGCCGCAGGCAGAGTACGTCCCAGGCCCAGAGTCACCCTGTCCCTGAGTCAATCCCATTGCCTCTTGTGGCAGGTTTGCATTATTTTGCTGTGCTTCTTTTCCTGCAACAAGTTTTGGAACATTTTTATTCCAGAAAACTGTTTTATAGGTTGAACTTGTGAATAGGGAAGAGAGAAAAAGGCAGGCAAGGTCTCTGGCAGAGACAAGGAGAGCAGTAAAATCCAGCGTTTTACTGCCCTACGCACGTGTCCTCATTTTCACTCTGGCAAAGTGACGTTACTGCTTGGAGATGGTAGTGCAGATCCCCGGTTTGCACATCCTATAGGTAACTGCATGGCAATTGCATATACACTGGAGAATGACAACCAGATATACTAAACTGAACTTCCCGTAAGAGGTCTGGGTTGGAAGCTGTGCATTGTCTGCTGAGATTCTCCCAACATTACTGTGTCTAATTCTCCTGGGAAACATTACATGGTGATGGTCAACGAAAAAAAAACTCAGAAGAGTAGTAAACACCTCTGTGAATGCTCTGACCTTGAATAAAATGACCTTATAATTTTCTTCAACTTTCTTCTTTCCTAGATAAGCTAATGTAATTTTTATTTCTAAATAACACTGTCCACACAAGAGTTTAATGCATTTTGAGTTAGGGCTCATGCACGTATAATCAAATGTGGTCTAGTTACAGGTGCTGAAAGTGAAAGAGGTTTAAGCTGGTGCATTTTCTTTCCTGTTTGGGGTGGGCTTGGAGGGTGCCTGCAGTCAGTCTCAGTGACTCAGCTGCTGGATGGCACTTCAGCCACCATTATTCAATTGGGTTCAGCCACATGCCTGAGTTCTTATCCACACAGCGTGATTTAATTCATCTTAAATTTTCTGACTGTTCACATGCAGGTAAGTCCACAGATATCTTCATCATATGCAGTGCCCTAACAGAGACAGATGAAGCTGTCTGGTATCATACACACATTTAGATGAAAGTGGGAAGAGAAGTCACTACTTTTTTGAAATAAGACTGCTTAAAGTCAGGTCTTTAAGTCTGTTCTTCAGCATCTCCATAAGCAGCCTTCCATGCGATGGCTCTGAATACTCTGCAGCTCACACTGGGGGCAACAGAAGGTTTGCCTGATCCAGGACTGTGTAAGGAAGATACTTCTGCTCTGTATTAGGCCTAGCGTAGTTCTCCCACGGGCGCGTAAAACTGCCTGGGATTCATCTCTGCAGAGATTTCTCCAGACTTGTTTCTAGTGAGATGTTTGGTCCCCAGAAGCTGCAGATACCAGTGGATTCACTAGAAGTAAGAGGTGCTGTGTTCTGCTGAATCTCTCTTTCCCTAAGCCTCCTTTCTACACAGCTGCTCCACAGAGCCCCTTCCAAGAAGGGAAAGGGACCCAGGACACTGGGTCACAGCACCCTGGGCTGCATGGATCTTTCCACAGCTCCTTTGCTAGCTTGGAGCAAAGCTGTGAGCACTTCTCTGCCCTCCCATTTCTGTGGAAGTAGGGCCTTTGGACCCTGTAAACAATTCAGCATCCTCTGCTGGGAACCCACCAGGGTCATGGGTACTCCTGCAGCTGTAAAGAGGGGATTCTGCCCTCAACTGCAAAAAAAGAGGCTTTAGTTGAAGTTTTCTGGGGGAAACTGGTAATTGCTCTCACAGCTGGTAGAAGCGTGGGACATCTGACGCAGTCGGGGCTGTTGCTATTGTTGCAGTTTCCACGGGTGCGTTCATGTCCCACCGATTGTAATCAGTCTGTTTTTCCTTGAAGTTTTGTGAAATGGTGTCTACTCCAGAGATGAGTCGCTGGGCTGGGCCGATCATCGATGTTCTCCTGGATTATGTGGGTAACGTGCAGCTCTGTTCCCGGCTCAAGGAGCACATTGACAGCTATGAGGACTGGGCTGTCATTAAAGAAAAAGCAGGTATGGTCACCCAGCAGACAATCTGGCACAAATAGTCGTACTATTGGATTCAAAACCTCAGTCATCATCTCCTCTCAGTATTCATCCTTTGAACTTGATATGATTTTCCTACTGAGACTGAATTAGATTTCAGACCAGGTATGAGGCACTAGAAATTGCTGGGGTGTCATCAACTCTGTGACTTTGAATGTACAGCAGCTGTGGATCTGACCTACTGAGAATGAGCCTTGCCAGTGTAGAAAGACCCATTCGACTGCACCTGAGATCAGGGCAGGCGGGCAGCGTGACCACCTCCACAGCAGCCCAGCAGGCACCAGTGGCCTTTGAAGCCTTTACTAATATACTGCTTTCCTAAACATCCTTTCCCTCAGGATCCAAAGTCTTTCATAGACATTATCAGAATTAGTTTTCTGGCACCAAGACAAATTTTGTACATATTACATTTATTTTCAGTGCAAAGACTGAGTACTGTGAAGCAGCTTAACTCCTCCTAGAAAGCTCAGGCTGAGATGGGATACAGCACCCTGTCCTCCAGCCCTGCTTCCTTCCCTATGTCATGCCTCAGAATAGATAAGCTGCCACCAATGCCAGATGCATCATCCCTCCATTACAGAAAAAAAACCTTTTTTCATTCCTCCTTCTTCCATTTTCCTTCTGCCACTGCCCTGGCCAAGTCGAGCTGTCCCTCTGAAGCTTAAACCTGTTCTGCTCATGTTTCTGACCCGCTTGTCTTTCAGAGCCGCCACGACCTCTTTCCCATCTTTGCCGTGTCAAGGTACGAAGCCTGGTTGGAAGAAACCGCATTAAACTGCTTGACACCTTGCCCCTCCCGGACAGACTGATTCGATACTTACAGCACGATTACTCACAGTGACCTCAGGGACACGGACATGCAGCGGCTTCCCAGCATGGCACGCAGCGTTGTTGGCATGGCAAGGGCGCACACCGTGCCCATGGGGAGGAATTGCTGCTGGCTTGGCCGAACACCCTCTCAGAGAAATATGCTTCTGAAGCATGAGTGAGGAGAAAATGGAGGAAGCAGAGAGCTAAACATAGGACTGTTGTTAGGCTTTCCAAGAGAGAACACATATGATTCACCTCCAAGCTTGGTCTGCAAAGAACGAGAAATGAAAGGCAATGCTGAAAAATGAACAGTGCTGAAGCAAAGTATCAGTGAGGAATTCAAAGGTGTCCTGGGGCTGTGGTGGTGCTTAGCGTCCTTGCTGTGATCACAATTCAGAAATTATCAGGAGTCAACATATTTGGGAAAACAATCACATTTCCTTCACTGACTGAGATTTTTATTTTAGTTTCTATTCTGCTTTTTGGATTTCTGCTAAGTGTGCTGGTTGCTAATTTCTGATAACTTGACACCATCTTGCTAACAATTATTCTTTCATTTGTTGGACATTTCTTATTGACTACTTGATTTCTGAACATTCAAAGCTCAGAAGTTTTTAGTAGACTAAAATCCAGAAACACTGATTCCTTCAAAATTCAAGGGAAGGTTTATTTTACAAGGATGTAAGAATTGTAGTTGCACATAGTAAATACAGTTCATGTTGTATTATGTTTGCAGTAAGAAGTAGGTGGAAATCTGCTAGAGAGAATTTCCTACAGTGGGGATTTAAAAGCAAATCTGAGCTTTTTCTTTTTTTTTGGTGTAAATTAGTAGTAGGTGCACTGTAACCAGTGTAACCAGTAGCTTTACTCTGTCATGAAGCTGGTGTCAGAACAGAATAAAACCCTAGACGAGCATGAACAGAAAGTGATGTGGAGGAGAGAAGCAAGGTACATAGGGAGAGGCAACACTACTAAACCAACTTTATCTGTTACTCCACTAGAAGATCTCATCCCTAAAAAACTCAGCCTCTCTTACCTCTTTGGACCTCTGTGGCTATAACAATACCACCACTGGAAGAAAAGAGAGATTAAGTCAAAATTAGAAAAGTGGGACTTTGAGATTTATGAAAAAAAAATACCCAGAATTAGGCTTCCAAATCCTTATTCAGGTGCCTAAACAATGCCAAGTTTCTTGCACCAGGTGCAGTTCCACTTAAGCCAATGGGACCACTTTTGGTGTCAGATGTTACTGAGGCAGAATAAAAGTCTTAGGATTTAGCCCTGAATTTCCTGCCTTTGGAAGTTTAAAGTGTCTGTTAGCTCCTTTTGACACTGATGAAAGTTATTATCTCAGCTTATTTGAAAATTAGGTCACCTATTTACAGCTCAGATCCACAACTGATTTATGGCAGCTTAACAAGTTACCATCTATCAGCTGAACTGCTATAATTGTCCGTGAAATTCTTTTATTGAAGTTTTTAACAAGTCACATTCCCTCACAGCTGGGGAGGCTGAGGAGCCCACGAAGGGTTGTTGGCAGTGACTACAGATCAGTTGACAGGTATGACTTGCTGAACTGCTGATTTGATGAGTGCTTCATTCCTGACTAGGCACCTAAGGAAGGATGGAAGAGCCTAAATTTGGAACCACGTCTTTGCAGATCTTATGCTAGAAGCACACTTATTCTTACCTTAGATGACAAAGGAGCTGTGCGCCATGGTTTGTTTGGATTCCCCACCAGAGACCTTGCAGATCTGGTTTTGTTTATGGCCTGCATACCATCCATGGAATCAGGTAGAAATGTAACCAGGGAAAATGCATTGCACCAAGTTTGATTTGTGTGGAGTTTTATACCTTAACACAGGACTAAAAGTGTGTTGCACACATAGAAGTCTGGGCACAGAAGTTCAGATTCTGTGATGTTTTTGTGTGAGATGTGTTCAGCACTTGTGGCACAGGATATGAGCGGAAGAATTGGTTACAGCTACGGGCATTCTGTCCACAGCTGTCTACTTGCCAAATGCAAAAGAAGTTGAAAAACCAACAGTTTCAATTCACACTGAACAGTGATCTTCTTGCAAAGCTTTGGAAAATCAGGTGAGATTCCTCCACTGCCAAAATTTTGCCCAGTGACTTCCATTACTACCAGTTTAGGTTCTATCCCCTTGTCTCCTGCAGTGTGAACAGGGAATTGCTTCAGGTTAAAAAAATACTGAGTGGAGGGAAAGGGATGGGGAACAGGAAATATTTAGACCAGCCTTGCCAATGAAGAAGGCCTTGCATCAGTAAGCAATAGCTTGAGAGGTAGAAAATCACCTGTGAAGTTTGTGCATCTCACTTTATGGGGCTGAGAAGTGAAGGTCTGGGTTTTACCCACACTGATATAAATCAGAAGAAAATTCCTTGAAATTAAATGAGTGTAACAGAGTTATAGAAGGTGATGGATACAGAAGTGGTTTGGTGGAGACCATTTACTTAAGCCCTTGTTCAGCGTGCAATGATAGCTCCAGGGACTGCTGGCTGATAGAAGGATTCACAATCACCAACTGCATGTATAACCACAGGGGTGGGATTTCATAAGTGATCCCAAACTGGGAATTTCCCCTGAGCTAACATCATTACTTACGCAAGTGTCTCGTGAGTTGCAATTTCTTTTTATGTCCTTGGAGAAGTTGAAACTTGGTTTGAGTGGAGCAAATATGGAAAGTTTATTTCTTCTTTCAAGCAAGAGACCTTCATCTCTATGGGGAGACCCTTGTCCTCGTTGCTCTCAACCACCTGTCCTGAGCAGGAGAGTCACTGAGCTGGAGAGCACTGGTCTGATGGGAACATACCGCAACTGTGGGAAGGAGAAGGGCACACTGTGCACAGAAACTGAGGAGAACAGTCTGTTAGACAGTGAAGCTGGTAATTACAATGTTATTAACTCCTTTCTGCTTGATCCTCACAGCAAATCCTCACACACTCAGTTTACATTTATTTGCACTGAAATGGAGCCTGCTACCTCTCCCCTCCAGTCATTGACACAATATTTTGTGCACAATACTGCATCTGTACAAATTCAATGTGCGTTTAATGCACACATCTAGAAGCTACTGTGAAAAGACAAATAGCCCCAAACTCAAACACACCAGGCTTTGTAGGCAGATCAGTAGTTCTAGTGCAAGGTAAAGTGACTTGTTTTTACCGAGTGTGATAGATTGACTCCTTCAGAGATGATGACTTTATGTGAAATGTTCTCAGAATATTTCATGACCAGATTACTGTACATTGTTTTTGTTTTACTGCAACATGTGCAGTTCACTTGATGTTCTTGTGCACTTTTTTGATTTTTTTTATTTCATTTTGTATGAAAGCTTTTTCATTTACCTCTCCCTTCCCACTATTTATAAAAACTATTGTGGTTTTAACAGTTGAAATTTGCATTGTTGTAGTAAATAGGAGCTCTCAAATGTTACGTTTCCATCTTTCAAACAAAGTATGAATAAACAAGTAGATTCTGAAGGGCTATCAGCTGTCCTGAATAGCAATATTGAACAACCAAACACAAAAAAAGCCAGGAAAAGTCTGAATCGATCCAAGCTTGAACAACTAATAATGTTGATGTTAATCTTAGGGGTGAGAGAACAGTAAGTATTGCTAGAGAGAAGGCAGAGTTTTTATTCTTTGCAAAACTTTTGGAAAGTCTCACACATCCCCGTTCAGTGATTTTTGAATATACTTAACAGTTGTCTTCTGTTCATTTGCGTTTTACTTCATTGCTGCTCCAGTTCAGGGCCCCAGCAAGGGCCACCGCCTGCCTTGGGCTGCGAAGGGAAGTTCCATGTTGCAAAGGATTTGAAGGATTTTTAAAAGTAATGTCAGTTTAAATCTGAGAGTAAATGTGTAAGTATTTGTGTGTCAGGGGTCATTTGGAACAGTCTGGTTCAATCCTTCATCGTAACTTAAAAACATGCTATTCTACTACATGGAAAATGTACAGCAATATACATTCAAATCAGAAAAACAAGAAAAAGAAAACAAAGAATTTAATATCCAAAAGGCAGAAACTTGGTTTAAACGCTCTTCTTCCTCTGGATTTTTTCAGAAATAAAAATTCTACAGAGGCTGTTCTCTTTGCCAAGTATTTTAATTTTGAGAGAAATCAATATTCTGGTGTGATACGCAGCATTTTCCCTTCTCAACTCAAGCAAGAACACTTGTCCACAGCAATCACTGTGGACCTCTGGTTTGTTCCATGGGCTGCTCTGGTCACCCAGGTGGAAATCCAGACCGATGTCAAGCAGGTTGCTCTGCACTAGCTGCACTGAGACAGAGTTCAGCACCTGGCTTCATCTGGATTACAACAGTGACACAGAGCTATTGGTGTGAGAAGGCACCCCTTTTTCCATGTAAAAAATTCCTTGCTTAAAGCTCTGCAAATAAAGAGCCATAGTTCTCCTCCCATTACCTTAAACAGAGGTGCTGTCTCTGTTTTCTGTTAGAGTGTGCTTGTGGAGAGGGACAGTCTCCTCATGGATTTTTTTTTTCCAAAAAGACAAAAAAGGAAAGACATCTAATTATATTCATACTTTCATTTCAAGATCAAGAGCTAACCTGGTCACTTTAAACCTTAGATCAGCTCTTCACCACCTTGCACCTTGCATGTATGTGCTCCCAAAGGTATTTCCTTCTCTGTCTCCTACAGGAATAGTCTATACAGGCTTTATAGATATATTAAATGCTGGTAGCAGGGAGAAAACAATGAAAGCCTTCTCTGTTTCTACGTTTGGTCTGCTGGACTGTTGCAGCCATTGTATCCATAAAAGTAAACACTGGTGGGATATACTGTGAGGTTTGGGGAGAGAATGAGCTATTTTTAGCCTGAGAGTAGGTCATATCCTAATGAAAGTTGCAACGGTGTTATATAACACCACGACCCATCAGAAGATCCAAAATGATACTCTACAGTTCCTTAAGAAGATATTTTTTTCACGACTGCAATGCTGTCGAAAGAAGTTTTGCCTGTTTTTCCCCTTATGGAGATACCAAGAGTCGTAGGGAGCTACACCAGCCAGAGACCACGCCGATCATGGCCACTTTTGATTGAGTCCTGGGGAAAGGTCCCCTTAGCTTCAGTGAGAGCAGGTTCAGGCCCTGGGAGATCACAGGTGTCCATTCTCCAGCACTTTTTCCCTCCATAATGCACTTCTCTTGACCTCAGTGATTTACTCCAGTGTAACTGAATAGATACATAGGCCTGCAGTATAAAACATTTCAGATTTCACGTTCTGTGCCTTAGCACAACTTTCTCCATGGGTTTAAGAGAAATCTAACTTTAAAAAATCCCCTATTAACTTTTCTAATGCCAATTTGTTGAAATGATTGCGAAAATACTGGGAAAATCATTTGCAGCCAGGTCTTGTGATAGCATCTTAAAATGAGGCAAAATAAAAGATGTCTGTGAGCCAGAAACCAAGGCAGGCTATTCTATACACTTTTTTCTTCTATGCATTTTATGGTTTTGTATTCAACTAATTATAAAATTTCTCATTTGTTCTGTTGATGCAGAACAATTTCTGATGTGGAATTTCACCCTGCTTCTGTTTGCACCAGCTTAACACTAGGTGATTTCCCAGCCCCAGAAGAATTAATTTTGATTTGCATCACTCTGAATAGGCAGAGATTTCAGCCCTCATAACTACCCACCAGTGGCAAGTCAAACCTGTGTCTAGCTGGTGGGGCAAACATGAACAGACCGCACTTGCAGAATCACCAAAATAAAATTACCTCCTTTCTTCCCTTAATTTTTTCTTTTAATTATCTCAGTATTTACATCAAGAAGAGCTTAAATCAATTCACAAGAATGGTTTCTACATTAAATACTGTCCTTCCAGTCTCTTGCACGCAAAAGGAAGTGACCTGAATATCTTGACTTCTCAGGAATTACTTTAAAGTACAAAAACTCTTTGAATGGGTCTAATTCATTCCATTTCGCTGCTGCTGCTGCAGGGCAACCTCGGAAAGATGTTCCCACATGGAGGAGGTCTCCTAGGTGTTACAAGTGCAGCTATGAATGGCCTGCAGCCCCGCTCGCCGCGGCTTAGACAATGCCCGTCGATGAAAGAGCCCCGGTTTGCCTCACGCTCCATGCCACCAGCTTCGTAAGGCTTATTCCCAATTTACACCCGTGTACTGAGAGGAGAGTGGAGCCCGAGCAGCTGCCCAACAGTTACTAATTCGCTCCAGCCCGCTCACAAGGAAGAGGGTGCGACTGCCGGCCTCCCACCTCACCGCCCCACGCCGCCGGCAGCTCGCGCCCAGTGCCCGAGCAGGCACCTCCATGCTCTCTCAGGAGCGACCTGAGACCCACCATGGCTAAAGATAGCCAAAAACATTGAAGATCGGCGGGGGGACGGCGGGCTTGGTGGGGATGGGTTTCAAAACCATGGGCCTGTAGAGTTTCTGCCCCGCGCCATCGGCCTCCTTGCAGAAGTGTGGCACCTCCGCCGGCAGCGTGGCCGCACTCTTCCTCCACAGCCCCAGCCCCGGGAAGGGCGACGGGGGCAGCGCGCCTGGGGGCTGGTACACCCCCGGCCCGGGGCAGGGGAAGGGGCAGCAGGTCCAGGCACCCGCACGGCCCGAGAGGACCCCGGCAGGGTCCTTCTCCCCGGCGTGCGGGGCAGGCTCAGGGGGGCTTTCTGGGCCGGCAGCGTCTGAGCTCCGTTTGCTTTTCTTCCCCTCGTAGACGGGAGGGTCTCTGGGGGCCAGGAGCCCCTCGGGGCCGGCAGGAAAGGCCCTGGCTGGCAGGCTCTGGGCCGGCCGCGGCTCTTCCCAGAAGGATGCGGGGAGCTGTCGCTTCCTCATGGGCACCTGGTCCGGCCTGGCAGCCTTGGGGTTTTGCTCTGGTGAAACCCGTTCCCCGGTGAGGCTCTCCTCCACCTTGGCTGTCTGCAGCACCGTCTCAGTGGCAGCCCCACCATGCCGACTGGGGTCAGGTGCCTCGGGCTGGGGGCCACGGCCCCGGTCCTCTGCCCCCCTGCGCCAGCCACACTCAGGGGGTTTGCTGGGGTGGCATCGAGGGATCCGCGAGTACTTCTGAGAAAACCGCTTGAGCTGCTTCTGCAAGTATTTTCTGTGGTCAACCGACCGGCGACAAGGGGCCGATTTATCCAGAGCTGCTTTGATGTCGCTGGAGGCCAGGTTGACAAAGTTCAGCAGGGTTTTTACCTCGCTGTCCGATGCCATCTCACTGGATGCGCCGTGCAGAATTTCCCATGAAAATTTTATATCCGCCTTCGGACAAACCTCGGCAAACCTGCGAAACACGACGGGCAGACTTAAGAGCGGGAAGCCTGGGTTCAAATAGCACCAAGCAGATGGAGGGAGGGTGGGGGGACATGTCAATCTTCTCAGCAACGCAAACAAGTTGTCCGTCAGCTCACCTCCATGCTGGCAAACTCCCGACGGAGCCGCCGCGCGCCCGCTGCCCACCGCCCCGCACCGCTGCCCCGGCACGCACCGGCACGGGAACCGGTTCGCGAACGCCGGCCAGCCCGGCCTCTAATCTCATTAGCGCTTAGGTGGAAAGAAGCCGGGGCGGCTGCTCCCGACTCTCTGCAAGGCAGCGCGGACACTCACCCGGCGCGCGGCGGCTTTCTCGCCGGTGCTGGCGGCTGCGGCGTCGCGGCGGAGAAGAGCCCCTTCCCCGCTAATCTCGTTAGGCAGGTTACACACCGCCAACCTCAGCGGAGGCAGCCGGGGCCCGCCAGTGTTTGGATGCAGTTTAGCAAGCACTTGAGCAAGCTGAATGAATATCGACTCCGGCGAGTTCGGGGCTCTCCCAGGCCAATCAGAAGCCACTTTGCCAAATACAAAGCATCCCAATCAGGCATCAGCCTCCCCTCCTCGCATTCTTTGCCATCACAAATTGTCGCCATGGGGACAGCCACAGAAAGACAGCTAATAAATACAATCATTTCCCCCCAATTTCTACCATTCTCCCCTATTGTCTTCACTCCTACCAAGGCCTTTCTTTTTAAAAATGACCAAATCTGAAGCAAAAATGCTGAGGATGAGTTAGGAAAGTTAGGCACCCTTTTCTCCACACTCCCCAAAGCTGTCTGGGGGCTGATACTAACCATGCTTCATTGGCACAGGACAATGTAATACAGGGGACCGGGCTAGCCTACTTTTAACCATTCCCCATCAGAGCCTGTTTTTTGTTTTTTTTTTTAAGGGGAGGATGATGTCAGAAAAAGGTAGGAAAGGAACAAATCTCTAAAGAGATGTGCAGATATCCATGGAAAGGGAGCTTGAGCGCTCAAGAATCTTGTCTTTATGTTTGCCCCCTCAATTGAGTTACACAAAAGCTGAATTACCCATTCAAACTACCCGGACAAAAGGATGGAGTTGGATAGTACTCTTGCATCTGTAGTCAAACAGTTAGAGACTTAAATCGAGTCGTCATGATGGAGAAAGAGTTAGACAAAGCCCATAGAATTGCCATCAGCAAACATTTTCCTGTGTCATATTAGTGGGTCTCCATGACTCCCCCTGGCCTGGGGACAATAGCACAAGTTTGCACACTCGACTACTGTCACCCTGCCAACGCTGGCAAGGAGCAGAAACAGGACAATCCTTTAAGGGGAAAGCATGCCCGCTGCAGGGAAGGTAAGAAGAGAGGGAAGAAAAGGCGTGTGAAATGCTAATTGAGCTGCTTCCTTTACTGATCCAGAGTTATGCGAGCCCTCCGCCTTCTCACAGGCTTGTCCTTAAGGGGTGGCAATAACTCAATAGCAGGGTAAAACCGGGAGCTGGAGGAAGAGGTGAGCAGAAGGGTTGCCTTCAGCACACACCAGACACACAGATGACAGACCAGCCCAGGACCTGCGGCCTCCCGCGGCCAGAGCAGCACTGCTCCCGCTCTCCAGCCTTCAGCGCCCTGGGGTTGGGAAGAGAGGAGAGGGAGGCACACCACGTGCGCCCACCATCAGGGAGATGCTGCCAGCTCTGGACCAAACCCACGCATGCTTTGCTGAATGCAGGGACTGAAGTCCAAGCCCTTTTGCAAGTACAATCTAACTCACGGATGTGAGGTGTCAAAGGCCTCAGTGCTGAGGGTTGAAAACAGCTACATTTTACATTTATTTTATTGTATTTCTATTAGTCTCATTTTCCTCGGAGAAGGACAAATCCATACTGGGCCACCATACCAAACTCTGGGCAGAGGCCTCAGGGACGACTGTTCAGTTTCCCCGTACTGGTGCGCTCAGTGCTGCCATCCCTATTCGCATTGTTTCTCCCAGTCTGGCCGGAGCCACACGTGTCAGTGCCCCAGCTCAGGTGTTTCAGGTCTAGGGAGACCCTGGGGCCGCAGAAGGTGCTACAGAGCCTTTGGCACCGCAGTGAGCTGTAACACGGTGGTTGATTTGCCACCGCAGATGTGCCTCTGTCTTCTCCATTTCTATTTCAAAGCAGTTCACTCCCAGGGACACCTGGGGCAGCTAGCCCTGCCTGCAGCCTCTATCATCTGCCTCACACCAGCATGGAAATCTCTGCACCGTCTTCTCCATTCGGCTCATTAAGGACGAGGGGACACAGACAATTTCCAGTCACCTGCCTGAGGATCTGTTTCGGGATGTGCTAGCCAAGGCCTGGCCTCCCTGTGACCCAACACAGTTCATTCTGTGCAGCTGAGGCTGCAGGGAGAGATTTTGTCTAGCTCACTGAAAGACATGCATACTAAGGGATCACATCTCTGTTCTCAGGAATCAGGTGCCTCCTGTGCTTGAGCATTTGAAGCCAACCTGGACACCAGTTGCACAGTGCAGTCTCTTAATAGATTTAGTTGGTTGCCCAAGGGTGTGAGAGGGAGAGACAGAGAAACACAGGACAAGTGCCTGGAAAGCAAAGAATTGTCTCAAGATGTTAATGAACTGTGTCCTCAGAGGCCTGGGAAACTCATGCCACGTATTGTGAGACCCTATATCCAATCATAGTGCTCGAGACCACTGGGCTGTTCTCTGAGTCTGAGGGTTAGTGGGCCAGTCAGATTGAGGAGGGTCAAAATGGCCTGCCTGCTTACTGGAAGATGAGGGAAACCCCACAACCCTCCAGCACAGCCACTGCAGCAGCCCTCTCCAAGCCCCCAGACTCCAGCCGTGCCCATCCCCTCCTGGAGGGACTCTTGCCCAGGATGCGGCTCCTTGGGCAACACATGGCAGGGGTGGAGGGGCTCCCCGTGCCCCACTGCTCTCGCTGCTCCAGCATCCCGTTCCCCTGCAGCTGGGTAACGGTGGGGAGCCAGACGGGAATGAAGCGGCGAGAGGGATTTAAAAACCAGAGCAACCCACCCTTTCAAGGTCAGACTCAGGTTGAGCTGCACAGGGTTTTCTCTAAGACGCCACCGGAGCCCTTTTGTTCCTCGCTGCTCTCACCATGTTCATCCCAATGTACATGTGAAAGGAACAATTAACAATAGGGCACTCCTCTCCAAGGATCCAATGCACTTTGAAGTGTCCACCAACCAAAGGCTCAAGAATGATACATCATTTTCCACTGTGAACATGTCAAACTAGTACAGCAATTGAAAAAATGTCTCCACATGCCTTCCCAGCATGCAGACAGGGACCAGCTGGAGAGCCACTTCATATCCGACGTGTCACCCCTTGACAGCTGTCTTCTTGGGAATTTTTGGTATGTAAAGTTTTCTAACTCCTTTTTTTAAGCAAAGCACAAGAATAAATCCATTCACTTCAAAGTTGCAGCCGGGTCTCTCCTAAACTTCCAGTATTTCCTTCAAGACTGAATAAAGGAGAGAGAGAAAAAAAGATTTTCTTACACAAAAATACCTGTGAAGTGTTTTTAAACTGTCACTCATTGTAAATGATGCCAACCTTCAGCCACTTCTACACCAAAACCTTCCACAGCCTATTTCCAGGCTGGGGGGCCCATTCAGCAAAGGTATTCTAGCATCAGGCTGGCCTGGACCATGCGAGCAGACCCACCAACCCCAACGCACACCATTAGCTGGGGTAGGGGTCCCTCCGCCGTCAGTGCGCTGAGCAGTTCAAACAGCATGAACACCCAAATTGCTGCCGTGATTTCAACAGTCTGTAAAGCAAAGAGCAGCTCTGTGAACAGCTGAGCGGTACGGAGATGATACACAAGTCACTATTTTGACACAAGTTTACTCACAATTCTTTTTCCTTCCCTAAAACAGAGCTTTTTTTTCCACCTTAGCCTGAGAAATAGGGGTTGTCACAGGGTTCACCCCACTGTCAGGATAATAACTCTCTGTATCACATGATACACTTTCTGGGCAAGCCTGGACTGAAATCAGCTCTGGGTGGCTGCTTGCCCTCCGTGATTTGGGGTAAATATATTTCTCTGAGGTACACGTCTGTATGGTAAGCGCTGTTATCCTCATCTCTTCCCCATGGATGTTAAAACTAGTCAATCTGCATTAATTTAGAAAAGCCCAAAACACCAACTTTCAGATTTCTACTTAAAAAACAAGGCTTCTTAACAATGGTCAAAAGATTTTCTTTAGAAATTCCCTAGAGGTTTTACTTGTTTGTCTGGAGAGGAGAGGAGAGGAGAGGAGAGGAGAGGAGAGGAGAGGAGAGGAGAGGAGAGGAGAGGAGAGGAGAGGAGAGGAGAGGAGAGGAGAGGAGAGGAGAGGAGAGGAGAGGAGAGGAGAGGAGAGGAGAGGAGAGGAAAAAACAAGACATTATTTCATGGAAAATGTCAACTATTTTTCCCCATTTGGGTCACAATCCTGTGACTCCTTGTTGAGCCTAGCTAATGTGCACTTTGAAGCAAAGGGAAAATGAGGCTTCAATTGTGTTGAAACATGGTAAGAAAATAAACTGGAAAATTCCCAGATGGGCCACGTGAATCATCGCTTTTCTTTGTCCATTAGATGCAGATAAAAGCAAAGACATTTCAGTTGCATGATACTTTTTCGCTTACCTTCTATTTCTTCAGTTTCTGTTCTTCCTTTGCACTTGGAAAGAGAGCGAGCATGAAGGTAAGGATAAGCATTCTGAGGAGAGCCAGGAGCCTGAGGGAAGGTGGTGATGGCGCATGGTGGAACCAGAAGTACTGGCCTGGAGAGAAGAAGTACTGCGATGGAGGAAAACCACTAAAGCTCTTCCTCGGTGGTCCTGAGTTGAGATTTCTTATTGACAATGACTGAAGTGGATGGATGTTAATGATGTACTGATGGCATAAAAAAGGAAGCTGGTACTTCACTTCATACAGCAAGAACTGGGTGACCTTAGGAGTGAACTCAATGGGAGGGGAAAGGATTCTAGTAATATTGGGCCATGCACCTCAGGCATCGATAGCAGGAATTTTTGCCATGAGGAGTGAGGTCCACATCTGGAAATGAGCAGGAAAAACAGGTCATAGGACGAAAATCCCCCTCCAGCCGGTCTGACCTTCCTAGGCCCCAGGATGGGTCCTGTAGGACATCACCCAAGGTGGGTATTGATGATGTTCAGACCTCCAGACAAGTTGTCCTCTGGACTCAGAGCCTGTCCCCAGCCTGGGACGTAAGCTTTCCCATCCCAGAACCTGCAGATTTATTTTAAAAGGGAGAAAAACTTCCAAGTTACCTTCATAAATATTTCTGAGAATTAAATTCATCTGTGAAAAAAATGGTGCGGGCCAAGCTAGCAGTCCGAGGACTCAAAGGACATCTGGGACAGGCAAACAGTGACCATGGTTGCAGGTCTGTGGTCCCTGCCACCAGCCCCCAAGGGATGTCTGACAGTGTGTGCACAGGGATGCAGCCAAAGCCCTCGGCATCCCTTCCCGTACCCCAGCAGGCAGGCGCTGCAGACAGCAGCGGGGACGTCTTGCCCTGGCACTGACCCTCACACAGCCTGGTCCTGTCCCGGAGATCTGAGCTCAGGAAGGGGAGAAGGAGGGAGAATATGGGATTTCTCCCCAGACTCATGTTGTCCAGTCATCCCCTTTGCTCTCCCTCCTCACCTGCTTTTTGGGGCCAACACCTCTGCTCTCAGGAGAAGAGCAACCTGGCACTCCCACCAAAGGAAGCTTTGACTCTTTCCCCCCGCCCTTTATTTTTTCCTCCTGACAAGCTGCTTTGACCTGAGTGACATCCTCTCTTTGCTTTCAACCCCCGATTTTCTGCGCTTGGGGACAGACTTTGAGCAGGCACCATGTGCCGAGGCCTCGCAGAGGCAGGGGGGGGGGGGCGGCTGCTAGCCCGCAGCCTGCCATTCAGGCAGATGGGGGGGGCCGATATGAATAGCTCCTGTCAGTCTCACAGCGCGAACTTTGCAACTGTGCTACGTGTTGGACCGCACGTGACTAATGCCATTCTTCTGCAGGCTGAAGGCAGGACACAGCTGTTTCTTTAGGGAAAATTTTGTTTTTCTGGGCAGAAAAAACTACCCATGGCAATATTGTATCCTTGTACCCAATATTATACTCCATAATTAGGCATGATCAAAGCCCATCCTGCCTTTCACTGCCTCTCTTTCTGGTAAATCAGACAATGTTTAAAAATGAGCCTGGCTTTGGTTTGGTCCTTCTGGAGGTTTAAATCCTGCCTCCCGACACAGCAGGTATGCACTGAGAAGAAGCAGCAGGGCCAAATATAGGTTTCTTTACATAATTCTGGAGTAATTAAGTAGTTCAAGATCAGAGACAACTTCAGTGCCAAATGCTACACAGAGCTTCTGTGATGAGAAATAGCTCTGCAAAAAGGATTAAAAGAATACAGACACGAATATGAGCATGTGAAAAGGCGAAGACCTCTTACAAGCTGCAAAAAAAGAAATGGACAGTGAGGTCTGGACAGGGGATGAGTCTGGATCTCACGCCTACGGTACAGAAGAGCTGTGCCACGCAGCAGGGTAGTGTTCCTCCTGTCCACATTCTGGCCGGGCTCACAGCCCTGCTCCCTGCTCCGCTGTCTTGGACGGGGCTTCTCCACGTGTACGTTTCTGCAGAGAAATCTGTGCCAGGCTCTCCAGCTTGGGTGCAGCCAGAAGCCCACCCCTGTCACTCCTGCACCTGCATTTCCTCAGCAGGGGACTCTCGCCCCTGCCCCACAGCCGGGCAGCCCTTGGAGCGGGACGGGGTGCTGGCAGCCCCCGGCAGCGCTGCCCGGAGCTGGCCCCCGTGGCTGTCTGGCTCTCCAGCGAGGCGCCAGCGTGGGGTTGTACCCCCAACATTTCCTTCCACCTGCCTCTCTCGTCGCATTTCGAGACACAGCATCTGCCCACCAGCACTGCTGAAACACCCTGTGGGGTGCAGGGCGGGAGCTTTGGTTTGGCTGGTGGGCGAACATCACCCGCAGACTTGTGGGTGCGTCGGCTCAGCGCCGGGGGAGTTGAGAGGCTGAGCTTCTCTTGAAGCACCTTTGCCACCCCCGTGGAGGGTCAGCAAGGTCGCGTCTGAGCATGAGGGACCTCAAGTTGCATTAGGAGAGGTTTAGACTGGATATTAGGAAAAATATCTTCACTGGCAGAGTTGTGAAGCATTGGAATAGGCTGCCTTGGGAAGTGGTGGAGTCACCATCCGTGGAGGTGTTCAAAAAACTTGTAGATGTGGCCCTTCAGGGCACGGTTTAGCAGGCATGGTGGTGATGGGTTGATGGTTGGACTTGATGATCTTGGAGGTCTTTCCCAGCCTTAATAATTCTCCTCTATGAAGAAGCGTGCCTTCGATCTCCTTCCTCTCCTGGCGCTGGAGGGTCTCACAGGCTGTAACACGCTGAGCTTCTGCGGCACTGCAGCCCTGGCTCAGACCGTCGTTGTGCAGCACAAGTTGCCCTCGGACCCATGCTTGTTTGAGACACTTCATACATAACATCAACACAGAGAACAAAAACTAACTCTAACTACTCTTTTCGTTTCTCTCTCTCTCGAAACAAAGTTGGAAATGACATGGTTCATTATTGCCAAACAGGAAAAAAACCCCTTCTAACCGACGACAGCTAGAAATAACCGACGAACGACCCCCTCCTCGCGGAGCAGGTCTGCACGCTCTCCCGGCGCTCTGCAGCGCGGAGCTGCCAGCGGGGCCCTTCGGCCCCGGGCGGCCCTTCAGACGCACGCGGGGGCAGCTCAGCGGCCCGCGCCGCCGGGCTGCCGCGCCGCCGCCGCTAGAGGGCGCTGTGGGACCCGGCCGGGACCGCCGCCGCTCCCGCCTCTCGCCGACCGGCCCCGACCGGCGCCCGCCTCACGGGCACCGGCTAACGGCTACCGGCCCCGACCGGCTCTTTGCTGTTGTCGCAACCAGAGCAGCTGTGATCCTCCTGGCGCTGGTCCCGGACTGGGCAGCAGCAGCAGCAGCAGCCAAAGAAACACCGTTACTCCAGCCAGAAAAGCCAACATCACGGTTTTAATTGTTATTGGTAATCACAGAGTCACAGAATGACAGGGGTTGGAAGGGACCCCTGTGGATCATCTGGTCCAGCCCCCCTGCCGAAGCAGGGTCACCTACAGCAGGCTGCACAGGACCTTGTCCAGGCGGGTCTTGAATATCTCCAGAGAAGGAGACTCCACAACCTCCCTGGGCAGCCTGTTCCAGTGCTCCGTCACCCTCAGAGGGAAGAAGTTCTTCCTCATGTTCAGACGGAACTTCCTGTGCCTCAGTTTGTGCCCATTGCCCCTTGTCCTGTCACTGGGCACTACTGAAAGGAGTTGCCCCATCCTCCTGACACCCACCCTTAAGATATCTATAAGCATTTATAAGGTCCCCTCTCAGCCTTCTCTTCTTCAGGCTGAACAAGCCCAGCTCCCTCAGCCTTTCCTCGTAGGAGAGATGCTCCAGTCCCCTCATCATCCTCGTAGCCCTCCAGTGGACTTTCTCCAGTAGTTCCTCCTTAATAAATCCAAGATTCCCTTCCCGTCTTCTCACCCTTTACGCCTCGATCCCGGGGTGCACCTGGGAGGTGTTCCCCTGACACAGCGCTGCTGCTTAGACGATGCGCAGCAGGAGAAGCCATTGAAGGCAAACGCAGGAGGCTCCTGTGTTCAGGAGTCCCTCGCAGAAGCGAAAGGTTCGAAGAGGTCTGAGCGAAAGCCTGAGCAGCCTTAAAGCTCCCTCGGTTCAATGGTGCCTGAGTGTGCTTGGCACTTTCCAGGCACTCAGGTTCAGCTCTTCGGGACCAAGCCTGCATTCATAAAGCATCACGAAGAGTTTCTGAGGAAAGTCAGAGCTGCAGTGAAGAAATTGAACAAATCACAAAGCCAATATTAACCGAAGCATCAGTGATCAGAATCAGTCTCTGCTGGAGCTCGGGTGTTTGCTACAGCAGTTCTGGGATCATTACTCCCGCTGAAGACAAATTTGAACTGGGCATGGATTTCTGCAGGTGCCAGATTAGATTGTCCCATGAGTTTTCTGTCCAAAACATAAAAGCTGGGTGCTTGGAGCAGTTTAGCACTCTGCTTGTCTGGGATATCACGGTGTTTATGTCCACTGGGATCCTATATGTGGGTGTTGACAGGAGGCAGAAGGGTTTGGTATGTGTTCCTGAAGAATGTGAAGGACTTAGAACAAGAGACCAATATGCTGAAACGACTAAAAAAAAAATCATAAGAATGTTTATTGGCCCTAACACAGTCTCTTTGACCATCTTTTGCAGAGAGAACGCTAATAAAGAAAAAAATTGAATATTTTATTTGTTTATGACAAATAGCGACAAGAATATATTGTCCAAGTTGGGTGGCCAAACCAATTTTTCAGCTCTGATGCCAAGTCTATCATTTGTCTCCTTTTCTTTCTGCCTCCAGTGGATCTGGTACATACAAAAGTCTGTCACTGTTACACAAGTTCAATCTGTGCATCAAGCTGCCAGGCGTGTGCAGAGCTCCACATGAGAGACAGTGGTCTTGGGGAGCCTGGTCTGATATGTCATGGGGACCATGGAAAATAATCCAGATAGATGATGCTTTAAAGTACTGCTTCACTCACAAAATTCTATAATCAGTGGCTCATGGTGAATGAGAACTATTTGTAGCTATTTCTAATGGTAGCTTAAATGCCTATTACTTGCAGTGCGATTTGCACCTTAGCAACGAAATCTAATAGGCTTTTATATCTGAGGAGGCTTTTATACCTGAAAAGGCTGTTATACCTAAAATACTTAGTCAGAATTTGTATTATTTTCTTCATGAAGTATGTCGTGGAGCTGGGCTGCAAGGACAGCAGAGTGGTACATGCAATACTTTGGCTCAGCTTCGGCAATCCACAATTTAGTGATTGCTGTTTGTTCTAGGACAGAGGTATGACACAAAGTAAACTAGAAGAGACCAGTGGCTTACTAGTCTGCCAGGCTGGCTGAAGCAAAGCTCTGCATCTGCTTAGCAGAGAAAGATCTGTAGAAAATAGAGCTGCCTGCACTGAAAGTAAATGGGAAAAGGAAGGGTCAAAACACATCTTGCTGTCCTGCTAGCAGTCTCCTTCCCACTTACAAGAAGTGGTATAATCATATCTGTGTGTTGCCACAGATCACAGTTCAGGGGAACACATGAGCACAAGCTTATACGCAACTCTACAGATGTCAACAGAGACTTACTCAGATGAACTCTACTAAAATAATATTTGATTAGCAGCAGTCAGTTCCTCCTCTCTCCCTTTTTTTTGGACAATAGTTCTCAGAAAAACATTTCTCCACTGTGTTACATGCTCAAGAGAATGCTAGTTCCAGCACTCCAGGTTTACAATGCTATATATGTAAAACATTTCTTCAGTTGTAATTGATAGAACTTAAATTTTGGATACTGAAGGAGTCCCCAGGCCCAAGCTGTCTAAGAGCTTAACATAGGTGTACAGGGCCCTTCTTTTAGGGATTAGTTTTGCTGGAAGATACAGAAGGTTGACATTTTCTGATAAACAAGTCATTACACCTGCATTATTCCCAGGGATGGAGCTTTGATGGCCATGTGGAACACTTTTGGTCAAAGAGAAGCACAGCCAGCCTCTGGAAAGCAGAGCCTCTTGGATAAATTGGCCTGGATCAAGCCATGAGGACAAGATAGCATTCAGCTAAGTGTGCTAAAAGAGCTCAAATGTGAAATTGCTGAGCTACCAATGCAGAGTTTACACCAGCCTCCACCCCAAGGATCAAAGGTGAGTAATGTGATAGGTAGTTGTATGAATAACAGAATAAGCAACATTTCCTCTGGACTGCAGGCAGATTTACCAGAGAACTGGGATATGATATGCTGGGATCAGTGCTGTGTACCATCTCTGTCTGTGGCATGTCATAGTGGGTGAATACTGGCAAAATTTGCAGAGGATATAAAGTTATTCATAATAATCAAAGCTAAAGCTGACTGTTGCAGAAGAAGCTTATACCAACTGACAGTGAAGTGCCAGATGAAATTCAGTATTGACAAGTGCAAAGTAAGGCACTTAGGGAAAAAAATAACTCTACTTATACATCTGCAGTGACAGGCTCTAGATAGCAACACTCAAGAAAGATCTTGGGTAACTGAAATTAAGGTATGAGGTTTCTCAAAACATCACTTATTGCCCTGCAACAGTCAAAAGAAAAATTGGATAGTAGGAATTGCTGAATGAGAGAACACAATGAAACAGTATTACAGCACTGAGCTAATAACTTTAGAAAAGATATAAAACAGGTATCAAGGATGGTCAGAGTTTTGGAACAGTTTCTTTCTGAGAAAAGACCTAATTAGGCCTTTTCAGTTTGGAAAGAAAACTATCTGAGGGGACTTGATATAAGTGTATAAAATCACCAATGGCACGGCGAAGGTAAAGAGGACAAGGTTCACTTGCATTTCTCCAATGCAAGAATTAGGGGTAACAAATTGAATTATCATATAGTACTGCTAAACCCTAAGGAAGGAATTTTCCACATGATGCATTAAACCATGGGACTTATTGCTGAAATATAAATGAGTTTTAAAAAGATTTAGACAAAGTCATGCCATATAGGACCATTATTAAGCTGAAAAATCCACATTCAACCTGTAGCTGAGGGACTCCTGAAACTGTTGGTTGTCAAAAGCCAAGAGAGGGTATCAGGTACAGATCACTGTGTACTTCCCCTGTCCTTGTGTTCTTCTTTAAATATCCACATAGGCTGTCATCTGAGGGGCGATACTGGACTAGAGAGACCTTTCATCTCATTCACTAGAGCATTTGTTATCTGAAGGATCAGGAAAATATGTCCTGGGTGTGACTGTGCAGTGTGAGGCAAGGAAAGGGTGTACTGGAACCATGTGAAAAGCAAAGTCCCATTTTCTTCCACCTACTATTTACAAGTTTGTTTGGGGGTATTCTGTATTCATAGCAATTTTTTTCTGATGCTCATAAAAAGGAAGTCTGCAACTCAGAAAGATTTACTCATCATGCTTTTTTAGAAGAAAGAGGAGGTTGCTCTAATGGGACCTAACATAATTCAAAGTGTCATCCATCATGAAAAAACACATTATTTTTTCAAGAAGATTTTGTTTCTGTTGCTGTTGTATTATGGTCTTAGTCACAGCACTTTTTCTTACACCAGAATATACAGTACTGAGCCCATCAAAACAAAAGCCCGAGTCCAGTTCTGAAAATGCCTCTGAAGCCTCCCTTACTGTGGCTGGAAGTCAAGGTGGCCATTTATTTCAGTACATGAGAGTGTGAATGTGATTGCAGATTTGGAGCCCAGGAGGAAATCCAAGCCAGAGAGAGAGAGACATAAAATTACATGCTTTCTTGTTTGCTGGTCTGCAGACCCCATCAAGGGTTCAGATGCACTAGTTCTGTTGCCCAGGGTCTGCATCCAGGGCTGACTATGGGGTCTAAGGCATAAACACGGTAGGCAGTTGTTGAGGGCATCAGACAGCTGGCAGCAACCAGATGTGGGCCTGGTGGCAGGAGCAGCCAAGCTCTCTGTTCGTGGGGCAGCACAAATTCAGTTTTGCTCAACTTGCTGCTGGGTCTGGAGCTACTCTGGGTGGTTTACAAACACAGGGCAGGCATGTTCCTGCTGGAGCTAAAAAGCACTGAGATGGGGCTGTTTCTGCTGTCTCATTTTATTCACACAAATTTCATGACCACATCTGAGGACATGTTTGATACATAGACAAAAGCCAAAGATTATGAGAGTTCCCAGGAGCGAGATAGATTCCCATCCTTAGCCCCATGTGCCTTCACAACTGCAATGAATTGTTTGGTAGGAAAACTTTTGTTGCTTTCTGCTCCACACATCTCAGCTTTGATAAATGCAGCAGGATTGATCTGTGCTGTGTGTCCCTTAACTGAGTTACGATGTATAATCCTCGCTGGAATGGAACATTTACATTCCACTGACCTAGTTCAAAAAAATGCATTAATTTTAATTTATGTAAAATTCTCCCAATAGAAGAGTGAGAGGAGAGAGGCGATGTCTTATTTGCAGTCCTTGTCTGCTTGGAGCTAGAAGTGAAGTCCAACGTTTTAATCAGAATTTTTGAAAATGCTGAAGCGTTTCAGTGGGTGGCTTGTTCACGTAAATCCATCCAGACAGAGCTTTATTACCTCCCATTTGAGCTCACGGGGTCATGAAAAATGTGCCATCAGCCTGTCTCCTCTCCACGGAGGGGTGCCTCTCCTCATCTGGGGACCTGGGGCAGTGGGGCACCAGAGGCAGTTTGACACAAGAGAAAAGCAAAGGTTTCACCCAGACACCTCATTTCAGCTTCACCTGTTGCACATCTCCATGGAGGCTGATCGCACAGCACAGGGATTGAGGAACTTTGTTGTAGAGGGAAGAGGGAAATGATCTTCCTACATCAGCTGATCCGAAGAACCCAGAGAGCGTGGCTAGCCCACAGCCCAGTCCCAGCACTGCTGTGCCTGCAAAGGAAAAACAGCCACATTTGTGAGAGTTGCTTGTGGAGCCCGAAGTTTGGCTGTAGGGTCACTTCTTCCATCCCAGTGAGTCTAACACCACAGGTACATTTGCAAAAGAGACTGAGTGGAGGGTGGTTTTGTATTCATTCAGCATGAAAAAAAACAGCTGGAAAGATGTCTCAGGTTAGAATTCTCTTTAGTAAGAATTACTCGTGGGGTCTCGACTCAGCGGTGTTGTTCCTACTCCAGCCAGCCAGCCCTGTTTCCACATGGGAGGCTGTCAGAACAAGTGGTAGGAGCCATCAGTATTTGCTCAGCAGGCTCTTTGGCTGCTTCCAACATTACTGTAGCCAGAAGGAAATAAAGCCAATTCAGGAGCTTTTTGTACCAAAACAGCCTAGGATCAGGGGAGCACAATGATGTCCAAGTCATCTTTTCCTTCCCTTCTTATCATCTCCTGAATAAAGAGTAAATTTGGGGCAGATGAGCGCAGGGTCCTACCCCTGGAGGCTCAAATACACCCTGCCTCACTCATGCTGGCAGCCCATCTGTGGCCAACAGGACTCTTTCCCTGCCCAAAGAATGCAATGCCGCAGCCATCTACAGGAGCCTGTATGTGACCCCAGGGAGCAGCTCAGAAACCCACTGATTCAGGGAGGTGCTTGGATTCAGATTCTGCCACGAGCCCTGATCCTAAAGCAGAAACATCAAACACAGCCTGTGCTCACACAGCGCTGCTGCACAGAATGTTGTCTCATGCAGTCCTTGGCAGAAGTTTCCATGCAAACACAGGAACCAGAACTTGATCCAGCAAGAGGAAAAAAAAATTAAAATAGAGCTATCTGCATACAGAAACTGTGTAGTTCTTACATATCCATATCATGTAGCATACCTGCTGTTTACAGTCTTACACCTTTCTCTGGTTCAAAATCATTTCTGTTATAACTCCAGGAACAAGAAACACTTCCTTTGTAGGTGCAAGTATCTGTGTCTAATGGATATAGCCCAGGGAGGAATTTGATCATTAATGTGTAGGGGCAAAAGCCATCGTGCTTTCAGGAGGCCACCGCCCACTTGACATTTTTTTCTCTGTTGCTGGTATCTTTAGCTTACAGTAAAGCTCATTTCAGATGGAAAGTACTGTAGATGTTTTGCTCATTACCAATGGAAATGCGATGGTGTGTTCTCAGTAAGGCTTTGAATGTGCTTATCTCCAGCTGTTTAAGGACACGTTCGTATTGCTGAAGAAGGGCAATCCCTGCACTAGACTGCAGCTGCTCAGAGAGATACAGTACCGTAAAATGCAGACTGTGATTTGTGACAATAGCAAAATTGTTCTTTTTTACCAGCCAAAAAGCAGTCATTTTGCACTCTACCTTACGCAACACGAAAAAGCTATTATGGAAAGTAACCTTTTCCTGTTTTCTAGTAAATGGATACCAGGAACACCAGGAGTACAATATCAGGGAGGTATAAATAATGAAAGGCGAGGAAAGCAGGAGGAATGTTGTCCACAAAAAGTACTCCATCAGCTCCTAGAACATTTCCAAAGATTTATTTGGTAATGAAACCAGTAATATTAATTTCAAACATCAGAACCCAATTGTCAGCTTTTCAGGCCTAGATAACTCACAAGCTGTCAGATCTCCTTCCAAACACACACATCCCTCACAAACTTGTCTTTTTCTGCAGCTGGACTTGGGCAGAGTCCTAAAACAAATGTCTTGAGAGAGAGAAATGGCTATGCAATGATACAGCTTTCGCTAAAAACAGAAAAGAGAAATAAATAAGTAATATCAATCAAACAATGTGCACCTCTTTACAATTTAAGATTTGGAGGACTCTGGCAGAACAAAGGGAATTTTGTCAACCATTCTTCCAGGTACGGAAGTGTTCAGAAGAGACCAGAGATGATCACTAGCAGGAGTAGCCAAGGCTTGGTAAAAGCAGTCTGCAGGTGGAAATACTCTTTCAGCAGAATCTTTATTTTCTATGGAATTTCTCATGATCTTCAGGAATTTGATTTACTCATAGTTTGTAGGGATTTGCTATTGTTAACCTAGTTTGTTTTCAGAATCAACAACATGTTAAAGGCTGTCGTTCTGCAATGTCACTCTAAGAGCAAAGCTGACAAAAGGATTTCCGACAGAGAAGATTGTGCCAAGATTTTGAACACACCTGGCATTCTGTGCAATCTAGTGTCCATTGCTAAGAAAAGCAGCACAGATACATGAGTGTCCCACCTCTATCACCAGGTAGGATTGCTTCAAACATGGGGTGGCCCCCCTGTGCCATACCCTGGACCAGACCCTGTTCTCTGTGCCGGGTCTCTAACAGTGCCAGCAACTCAGCGGGCCAAATTGGAGATGCTGTTAGATGTATTTTGAGGGAAGAAGCGATAGATCTATCAAGAGTCTGCAAGGCTGATTATATCAGCTGAATTGACCTGGTGTGACCCCAGAACATCTAGGAACAAAACTGTCCCTGAACGATTTTTGTGGTTTAACTTTCATGTGCCACCTTTAGGACAGGCTTGGCTGGATACTACCCGGGATTTCTGGCATGGCAGCCTCACTGGCTTGATGCAGATGCATTAGTCTCTTCCTTCTCATCTTGCCATTACTTTAGTTCATATTTATGCAAGCACAGTGGTCAGAAACTCCTGGAGACTAAAATAAACTCCTTTTCTCTCTAAGAATAAGTCATGATTTCCTGGACCGTTTGGGTAACCCAAGTTCCAGCTCATGGGTTAATTCATTTTACATCACTTCAGCTGTGTCACACCGTGTCAGTTTTGTTTCTTGACTGGGTGAATGAAACCTTTAAAATGGGATGTAGCAAATAATGAATACCCTGTTCATACAGTAGGGTAATTCTTGGTTTTGTGTGTGACTGACTATGCAAACAAGATTACATCCAGGCCAATGCAGCCAGCCACCACGGGGCGAATGCAGCACGCCAGCTGCACAGGGAATAATTGGAGTTTGAAAATGTCATTGCAGACTTGGTCCAAATGCTCTAAATGAAACTTCCCCCTTTTACAAAGCTTCTGAAAGAAAAAAAATCAACTGGACCTACAAAATGATCAGTGCCATTATCCAGGTTTTTTTATTTAACAGTGACTTTTAAAAACCTTTTAAACACCTATTGTCACCACTGGACTGAGTCTAATTTTGTTCTCTGAATGCCTTTCTCAGGAATAGCTGTTACCAAAAAATGAGTGAAAATAAAGAAAAACACAGCAAAACAATTTTAAATTGAACAAATTGAACAACTGAGAATTGAACAACTTCAGGAGGCTTTTTTTCTTTCTAAAATTGCTTTTGTATTTTAACGCACAAGTGTGCCCATCAACCAGTTAGCATCATTTTTGCCGCTGTAATACACAGAAGCCTTAATGTACCAGGACCTCATCTGGCACTGGGACCATTTTCATTTAGTCTTCTCTACGGGCTGAGCTTCAGTCGTGAAAATCTATTTCTCCAACCATTGGGGGGGGTGTGTGTGTAAAATTTTCTACAAATACTGTAAAAGTAGTATATTGATCAGGAACATGAATGAATCCAGCAGCGTTCGGAGGTGTTCACAAATATTTACAAACACTCTTTGCAGTGCGCAGGCAGCCCTAATCACCAGTACAAAAGCCGTATCGTATCAGCCTGGTGTTTGGCAGCTGTGGTGAGCATTAAGATTCTGAATGCTTGTTGGCTCTGGAGAGAGCGCTTGGTAGTGGGAATATTGATTTGCAGGCAGAAGATTTAGATAATCCATTTCCAGGAAGGCTCGTAGAAAAAATAAGTTGATTGCTGTGCATTTGACACAAAGGAAGTTTGCACTTTGTTTAGTTGCATCTGCATTTTACACATCAGAAGCTGAATAGCTTTCCCTTAAAAACAGCCATTTGCCAGACTTTCCACTGTTCTACTTCAGGCAGATAGAATCAAGGCAAAAGGGTGTAGAAATTCATTTTATAGGTGCAACAGATACAGTTGGAAAAAGCAGGTAAGCTTTTGAACACACAGATCATTCTTTAGGTCTGCAACAAGCATCAGGCTTCAAGCTGAGTTTAATTTAGTTAAGAATTGATTAAACAACGGCACTGACTGATCATGTGCAAAGGCTAGTTGGCACCCATGGAGCAGGTGAATGGAGCAAGAGAAAAAACATGATGAAGTCTTGCAGCCCAGAGAGTCACAGCTACCCCCTGAGCAGCTTTGTGAGGAGAAGAGAAACGATTATTACATACCTCAAAACTGATGTCTTTGCTGAGTTGGTAATACGCAGTCTCCAGCAGAGCTGTGATTTTTTTGGGTAGGTGAGTTAACCTGTTGAGTACACCTTATCTGCCGGTGACAAGGAAAATGGAACAGATCCTTCACAGTGTTACATCAAGCAGATTATATTAAGTGCATCTGGTCAATGAAATACATCCAAGCTGTCTGACATGTCTCTCAAATGCTGAGATGTTTATTCAAAACAAGATTGTGCGGCAGAATGAAAGACCAGTGGGAATATATGCAGCTAATATTGATTTGGTTAGGAGCTTGCTATAAAGCTAAACACAATAAGCTTCCAGTGAGTTCAGCTGTCTGTCTCTGTGTCCCAGACCCTTCACTGCTGCTGTCCATTAGTGAGTCTCTTTTAGCTTGGTGTGAGCTGCTAGAAAGGCCTGAACTGCTCTGGGTCAGGGCTCCATGTCCTACTCCTTATCCTCCTCTGCTCTTCTGCACCTGGACTGCTTTCTCTATGGGCCCTTTGTTTTTTTGTATTTTCTTCTGTCCTAGATTGGTATTATTTCTATCATCATCTTGCTAACAGCTCTTATTTAGAAGTAGAGGAAAGTAGGGTCTCTCACCCATATGTTTATCTTGCTAATGGGAATTATCTGAATAGAAAATGAACACAAGCAACACTCATTTACCATGAAAAAAGCAAGCTGGAAAGCGTCAGAGAGAGGCAATGAATGAACTCCTCTTGCTAATGGCTGACTGGCCTTGTTATTAATACAGATATAATGATGTTAAGCTTCTCTATTAAGTCAGCAGACCGGGGCTATTGGTTACACTTCATTTCTAAGAAACAGGCTCATTTTTCAGTTACACTGTAATTCACGGTGTCTTTAAGTGCCTGGAAAATGCAAGAAGCTCAAGAACATCTCACTGAGGATGCTGCAAAGTTTCACCCAAAGAAAGAACTCAGTACAGGAAGACCACATTCTCTGGCTTGTGATTCAATTTTTCCCTGTTCCCAGATGAACGGAAGAAAGTGATTACACCAAAGGAGACTGGGAACCAGAGTTCCTAACAGATAAAACTGAAAGTAAATGAAGATCATCCTGAGGACACAACTAAAGTTACCTGCTTTAAACCCTCTACCAGAGCCTTCTGAACATTGAGCTCAGCAGCCACATACTGGTGTGCAGCTGCAATTTGGGAGTGCCAGGTGGGGTGAGGTAAAAGGTGTTGGAGCATCTTTATCTCTTCCTCTTGCCTCCATGCCCCTGGGGCAAGCACTGGGACCATTTTCAGCCCCGGCCCGCTGAGGGGGCACAGACTCTCTGGAGCCTTCCCAGCAGGGCAGCAGAACCCTCATGTCCCCTGAGTTTTCTCTGGCCGAGCTGGGAAATAGCGTTACCCCAGGGATGCTGTTGGACAGTGATGAAAGCAAATTGCAGGCCGTGCTGTTTGTATCTGGATCACTACACAACCACACCGTATGCACCCCAGCACGCAGCCCTGCCCAGGATCAGCAGCACATGTCGCATTCCCCTGCTGTGCACACAGCTGCAGGGGCATGGTTTTCAGACACAGCCTGTCTCGCGAGGCCCCTTCCCTCAGCAGAGCCTTCTTCCCTCTCGGTGTCCTTGTTTTTGTCTGTTCAATTTAGTGATGTTTTTACATTGAAGAGCTGGGAGTCCCAGGGGATGCTGTATTCCCTCGGTTGGAAATCTTATGTGAAGAAGACGGTTAATAGTTGCCCAGGAGGGTGAAGCGTGACAACAGAGGGAAAAGTTGGCTCCGACTTAAGCGGTGAAGACAAATGTAATGCTGCTTGGCAAGAGGAGAGCGTTTCCCTTGCCAGCACCCTCCCTTTGCCATTACTTGGGGGCACCAGACCACACACCAGGCCTTTCTGGACCTCCTCAGACCTCTTGGCTATGTGTATTACCAGGGTGTTAAGGGTTGCCCTCCTCTCACAATTGTTGGCGGAGGAGCCTGGCCCAGATCCTCACAGCTACTGACTTACTCTCATTTAATTCCAGTAGCAGTAGCTTCCTATGTACCTCTTCCCTTTTCTCTCAGCTGAAACCAACAGCATGCTAAACTGCTGCAAACCTCTTGGTGCCTTTGGTGTCCCAACACCTTGGGCAACCACCAGAAAAGGCTTCTGCCTCTCCTGACCCTTGCGATACCAGTTTGCTCTCCCTCATGCAGCAAAAGCAATGTCCCGTTCTCCCTTTTGGCTACTTTGGGGACCTTAATCTGGCAGAGCTAAAACACTTGTAGAGGCGCTCTGCTCATAGGTTGCCCATATTCTTGAACGGGAGATCCCTGTTGCTGTCTGGCTATCATGTGTTCTCTGGTTCAAGCCAGCCTAAAGTAAAACACAGGTGAAACAATTTATTCACAGCCTCAAAATACACAGCAAATTTACAATGCTTGCAAAAGATGTTGACGAAGAAGATAATATTAAACCAAGAAGGTCTCTTTCTCTGGTATCAGTCTAGAGATATCAATTAATCCCTAATACCAACACTCCTGGGAAGGTGGCCTGAAGGGACGTAGCCCTCCTGCTGCGTCCTGCCCCAGCCCTTTGCAGCCCTCTCCCATACGCTGCAGCTGCTTGGCCGTGGTGCGGATGGCAACTGACACTAGGGAGCAGACAGCAGCCAAAGCCACAGCAAGGGCAGCTGCTCTGCAGCCCAAATAGCAACACTTTCAGGGCAACTTGCAGATTTCCATAGCTCAGCATTTTTATTTTAACACCTGGGACTCTTAGAAATATTGTACATCAACTGTGGCAACTTAAAGCGACAAAAAATGGACATAAGCGGGAAAGATGATTAGGAATATGATCTGTTGGCTAAGTCAGGGCAGGGCAGGGCAGCATGCGTGTGCTCCCTACCACAGCTTGCACCAGCGCTGCAGCTTCGCTTCAGTGCAATGTGACAGAATTTTATGGCTGCCAGTCACCTCTCCCCAGTCTCAGTCTGGGCTGCAGGAGGCCACTTAGATGCGGAGCCCAAGGTGCTTTAGCTCAGGAGAGCTAACAATCTCCAAGCTCTCCCTATTGCACACACTACATTTGAATTTCCTGTCTGGAATCCGTTTGGATTTCTTTCTGCACAACTTCAGGTAGCAATGTTGGAGGAGGACTGGACACAGGCTGCAGCAGCTCCAGCACTAGACCCCAGACCTGGCCACCATGGGCCCTGCCCAGCTTCCAGCCCACGCTCTGGCAGCCTGCTAGCCTTGGGGAGAGAAGTGTGTGGGGCAGAGAAACTGCTCACACTTCACACATGGGGAGCAGCTGTGTGAGATCAGTTCATCTACGTGAAATTCAGATCCCCTAATGCTGCCAAGGTCAGGGAGATCTGCTTGGCTGCCTTGGGCTAAGCAAGGGATGGTCAGGCAAACAAAAGCTGCCTCAGGGCACAGCTGAGTGCTGCACCTACTCTTTGCAAGACATAAAACTATACTAAAAATATGACTAATAATATGCAATGAGACAGTGTGTGTTTTCTCTTGCTGAGGCAGATCCACCTGTTCTTGTGAGGTCTCCTACGCACAGCTGCACATCACCTGCTCCTCCAAGACACATGTGAGAGGGGAGAAGTTGCTTTTGCTCCACAGCCAGGAAACAATAAAGATCTATTCTGATAGAAGGGATCATAAGAAATGTGAAACTATAACAAAGTAGCTTTAATGATGTTTTCTAGTTGTTAGCAGTTTTTATTATTACAATTTGTATTCTTGCATACATAATGATCTAATGCTGTAGCTGTTCTGCTAACCTCTGTTTCAAATATGTGTAGGCTACAGTCCTTAAAAGAAAAAGAGGGATTGATACCTATGAATGTAGCGAACGTGGTAGATGTGGCAGATGTAGATATAAGTTACGGTTTAAAGTCATCAGAACCATTGCACAACAGATTAACCAAAACCAAGGCAAGTCTTGGTTCTGAGTGGGTAATTGGGATAGCTGTAGGATAAGAGACTCTGAAATAATTCCACTCCAGACAGCTCGGCCTTGGGAGAGCAGATGCGCCAAGCTACAGAGATGAAGAGGCACTGAGAGGGCAACAAGAACAGAACAAAACAACCTGGAAGGACACAGTATATGTGATCTTAGAACTGAGTTTGCGCAGAAACAAAGGTCAACAAATGGACACCGTGATGCAGAGTACAAGCCTTCATCTGAAGACCCCTGACGACCACCTGGAGGCGACAACAGACATGCGTGAAACACATTAACATATGCTAATTAGTTCTCGGAAAACCATGAATATGCTAAGTATTTCTCAGATATATAATGAATATGTATATTGTGATTGTATTTAACCTGAAATGAAAGGGTGTTTGGTGTGCACATTCAGAGGAGAGATCCTCCGTGTGCCCAGTGCTGTAACAGAGGATATCTGCTTAACAGTATACATTGTACTGTTAGGTTATTACCGGATCTTCCAATTAATTCCCTAGTTCCCACTCAGATAAACCCTCCTCCAAGTGCCCTGCTGGAGGTGCTGAACAATAGGGAATAACCCCTCTCAGAAACAGGGAATGCCCCCATGGTGGTAGGGAAAGAGTGAGCTCTGGTGGTTGAGCCAGGCTGCTCTGTGGAAGGTCCCAGCACTCAAAATCTGAGCAGAAAACAGCTGCCTTTTCTCTAATTCCCTTTTTCTGAGTCTCCTGAGTCCCATTCCAGTCGCACAAGCAGGCTTTATCCTTATACTTGCCCCTATCATTATAAGACAGACAAGTCCTTTCTAAAGCTAAAGCCGTGGTTACTCCCCCTCAATGCTGGAGGAAGAGGCTGAACTTTGGGAAACTGTTGGGCAAGCTACAAGCTTAAACTTGAAGCTGATCCAGCTGCACAGCATGTCCATCAAGTACTTATTCTTTGCAAACATCCACTGCAAGCAGAAAATGAAATATCTGCTCTGCAATATTTGGGAGACCCAAGTGGTGGGTCTTCATCAACGCTTGGCTGCTGATCAAAGGCGCTTTCTCTCTGACTCTTTCTTGCTTGCTTTGTATTGCTCCAGCAAGACAGCTCAGCTTCTGCCAGCACAGCAGTAGCAATTTACTGCTTGCGTTGTGGGCAGGGACGGGGCCTGAGGTACGTCCCTTATTCCCCCATCTCTTGGTCTTTCATCTCCATTGACATGCAGTGGAGCAAGCCTTTGCTTGTTGTCCGGCTCAGTGGGACTTCTGGTAAGAGATCTGGTCCCAAGCAGTAGGGGCTGTTGATCAGCCGGTGATCCCCTTTCATTTGCGGGTGGGTATGGTAACACCACGCATCTCTGACACTCTCAAAGCAAAGCTCTGGCTGCTCTCTGCAGCCAGCGACATTTCACCTCCCTGATTAGGAAGAAACAGCCTTTTGAATTTTAGAGTGACTGATATTCATGACCTTTTCTTCTTAGAAGTGAAGGACTGTCTTTATAACACTCTCTGCCTGTGTCTGGGGATGCGCAGCGAGATGAGCTGCTCTTGAAAACAGGACTTGAAAAGACTTCACTTCCCAGGGTCTTGGCACCAAGAACTTACCCTGCAAAGGGAGGGGAATTGGGGTTTTGCAGGTTCAGGGACAGAAATAATATGTGAGGGATCATGTGGCAGCAGTTGTGCTTTCCATCTTGCTTGGCTGTGAGGAGCGAGAGCTGGACCCCCAACTCCAGGTCATCCTGCCACATGGGCCGGTGATGGCAGGAGGGACAGCTGGCTGGAGGACACCTGCCAGAGCCAGAGTGCAGGTCTCATCTCCCACCACAGGACAACAGGGCAGGACCTGCCCTGGTGCCAGCTCAGTGACGATAGCGCATAACTTATTCCGCTCCCAGTGTGCCTTATGCTGACATTCTGTGGTGGGAAATGTTTCACCCTCTGGGAGGGTTTGAGAGCGAACGCTGCCGCCAGCTCCTCTCGCTATTAGACTAAAACTCCCGTAGCGGCCACAAGGGTTTGGAAAGCTGAAGCCACACTTTGCAGATCCAGCGAACAGCTGCAATCTGCAACCTGTGCCCTGCATGAGACAGGGGGGGAACTCGTGTGCCTGGTGCAGAGGATGAAAAAACTTCCTTAGCACAGATGAGAAGTTAGATGAAGATACAAGCTATCTCTGTGCACAAACTTTCAGAGAAAACATGGGCCACCAAGCAAGGGAGTGGAGATGCTTTCATCACAGCTCCAGGGCTCTTTCTTAGTTTCCTACACACCTGTAAGTAAACAAATATCTGACAGACTGGAGTCTGATTCTGGTTCCTTGTAGGAAATAGCAATGCCAGGTCTGTTGCTTGCAGCTTTATCAAAATTACAGCAAGATACAATTCTCTATTAAAAGATTAAAAAAAAGGCAAACAAAAAATAAAACCAAGGAGTCAGAGAAGATTATCATAGCAATATTATGATCACAGTGAACCTTTTAAGCTTCAAAATTATGATGCTATAGAAAGGTTACTATCTTTTATGTAGCATAAAAATGCTCATTGCTACAGCATTATTACAATCATTATCACTAGCAATGCATAAATGAAGGCATAGTCTGTTTCCTGTCTGTGTAGTGGAGGAGAAGTCATGAAAATTACAGACCTACAGCTGAGAGTTAAATAAGGCTGAAGATATTTTTACAGCTTTTTGGCTTCTTTCAGTGTACCTCCTTTTGCTTGGATGCTCTTTACAAACTGGAGCTCTGCAGATGTAAGTGGGAAAAATCCAAGGAAACTTTCTCAAATACACACATTAGCAACTAGTCCCGAGGCTCATCTGAGGCTGTTGTACCTACTTAGGCAGTGTTTGAAGAGCTTTCAGGACATAATGAATTCATGTACCCTACTTCATTTAAATACACAGAAACGCCATTTTTCAGTGCATAATCCTGAGCTCTCCCATTTCTTTTTGCATATCAAACAGGAAGGTATTCAGGACCAGTCTGACCCCATTCACACCACCATTATGAGAGAATAAAAGCTCCTACTTCAGTGAATCCATGCAGGGGTGACACCTCAGGATGGACTGTTTGGTGCAGTAAGCAGCATCCAAGGGATTCATCCAGGGATGCTGGTGCCCAGCCAGGCTGGGGGGGAGCTCACAGAGGGGCAGCGCATGGCTCTGCCCGGGAGACCCCCACCACAGGTCCCCAAGGGTCCCAGCCCTGCAGCAGGGCAAGGGCTTTCCGAGCTGCACCTCTCACTCCCTTCGTGCATCCATCCACCAATCTTAACCAAAGGGAGGATGGGATGACAGACTGTTTAGTGCAGATAATATAGATAAATTAAGGGCTTTTTAGAAGATGGAGGGTGGGGGGAGGGCTTTTGCAAGTATGGAGGAAGGTGTGTGTATTGATAGACACATCAGTTGCTGAAATAGATCACAGCAAATAATGGCTCTTACTTCCAACAAGCTTCCCATCTGGCTACTTTTAAATGTAAATAAGCCTTTCAGCGTAATCATCTCCTTGTCCCAGTGGTGGACCTTAATGTGTCCCCATACAGCTTTTGGGCATACGCTGCTCTGTGGCTTACATGGCAAGAAAACTGCCCCTGCCTGTGCAGAGGAGCCTTATGTGAAGGCAGGAAGGTACACATTGTATACACATTCTTGCTTACTTATAACTAGACCTAAGCTTTTTATCTCCCTTTAGGTAACACAAGGGCACCTCCCCAAGCATGGGGTGATGCACGCTCCCAGCTTGCAACACAGGACTCTGCGATATAAAACTTGTCTCTGTTGTTTTGGTGCAAGAAGCTCTGCCCACTAGCTATATGACCCCAGAGCTCTTCCCTCCTCCCTTTACATTTGAACCTGGCCCAATCCAGAGCTCTACCCAGTAGAGAAAGTACTAAAAAAATGAAAGAAACCCGGGGAGAAGAGATGACTGGTCCAGCGGAGTTGCAGATCACCATGGTGTATAGCAGAGAGCTGTCTGCAGACGTAGAATGAGCCCTGGACTGGCCTAACACTGCTCCCATCACTGGCGGGGATTGGTGGTGGTTGATGGTGATAACTGTAAATGTAACAAATGTAACATGTAGGGGATGTTATCACTTCAGGTGGTCAGAAACAAGTCTTGGTTCTTTGTGAATATTAGGACGGTTGCAAGACAAGGGACTCCTCAATAATCCCTTTAGGCGCCTGGGCCTTGGGAGAACAGGTATGCAAACTACAGAGATAAGGAGGCTGCAGGATAATCTGAAGACCCCTGCCGAGAGACGCCAAACAAACATGTGCGACGGACATTACCATATATTAATGAATTCTTGCAAAAGCCATTACTATGATAAACATTTCTTGGAAATGTAATGAATATGTATGTTAACATAGCATAAATACCTAGTAACTATGTCTCTTCGGTGCACACGTTTGGAGGAGAGATCCCCCGTGTGCCCGGCGCCGCAATAAAGAATACCTGCTTAATAGTCTGCCGACTATTGAGTCTTCAATTCCGGCTTTTCACGGCATCAATGGTACCTAGTCCACCCTTGGTCCCAGGTGCCAAAGCTCCCTACCTCCAAAATGGTTTTGATGCTCAAAGTCTGCCCCTCACCAGACCTTGCTGCTGTGACAGCTGCAGGTGCTTCAGACCCACTATTGCCTCTTCATATCTGCCATGGCTGCTCCAGGATGCCAGCACGTCCCAGGGCGTGGCTACCTCCTCTGCAGGACCCTGCCTCCAGCGTGCTAGTCCTGCTCCTGCCTCAGCCAGGTTTGCCAGTCGCTGTTCTGGGGTCACAAGCTCTGTTCTGGGGTGCGTCACAAAAGGGAAAAGGAGGAAAGCCTGCTGCAGGCTGTGCCAGAGGTACCTGAGTAGGTCCAGCAGGCACCTCGCTGCCTTTTTGTGGCCCTCTCTGTGCAGCAGCTAACCCACAATGCAGATAAAGTAGTTGTGGGTGATGGAGAGCTGAGAGTACTGCCCTCTCCTGTGCTGAGGAGATCGTGGATGGTGAACTGGCTGGAAGAGGTGGCTCTAGAGCAGCATCAGCAGGGCCCACGCACACTGCTGTCAGCAAGACCGCTTCCGATCACGTACAGCCTGCGGCTGTTTTGCGAGAGTAAGCGCAATGGATGCAGCCTGGCACATGAATCACAGAATATGCCTTCCCATGCAGTTTCATCAGCTGTAAACCATGAGTCACAACCAGGTGTGCCAAGTGCCGAGTTCTGTGTGAGCCCACAGACAGAATCCACATCTGGAAGACCCCAGCTTTGGAGTATTTTGAACACAGTCTCTAAGCCACATTATCCATAGCTTGGTCTCTTACCCTCAGCAAACTGCTTGAAGAGGTCATCTCAAGCACAGCAGATCTCCCTCCCTACATGTGCCCTGTTGCTCTTCTCTTCAGCTAGCAGCATCCAAGCCTTCCCAGTGTCTTTCAACACCCTTTTTCCCATTACCAGGATGAAGGATGGGAAGAACGGAGTGCTGTTTTTCTAGACATTAAGTAAAACACGTGCATCTCAAGCTCAGGCAGACTGCAGTCACCATGCACTTCAGGTGCCAGTGTCCATCTCACAGGTGGAAAGATCCAGACAAATCCTGGCCTGTGCAGTTGTGGCTGACACCTGCCCTGTGAAGTGAAGGGGGCACAAGGCCAGAAGATCTCATGTGGCAGCAGCACTAGGAGCTGGCAAAGCAGCAGCAAAAGCAGCTTGCACAGAGGTCCACATAGTGGTAAGTTTGCCCCAGCAAGCTGGTTAAAGGCACCTTGGGTACCCCTACACTATAGGGCAGGCATGCCAGGATCCTGCAGCCTCTTTTGGAAGCGTAGGGGCCTCAGCTTGTTGTCCCTTGGTCCATGCTCTGGTTGCCTGCTATCTAAAGGAGAAAGTCCTTTCACAACTCCCTGCTCCCCTCTCTGCCACTGCCCCTTGCCTATAATTAAATAATAATGGACTAATGGAACACGGCATGATAGTGTTTAAAAGATTTATCTTTGTGTCCTCATTTAAGACATTTTAGTATCAGCCAGCAGTTTCCAGACATCATGGTAATTTATTTAAATGATTTATGTGGAAAAACAAGACATTCCGCAACACCTCTAAGAGGGCTCCTGGAGCCTGGCTGTTGCTGGCTAACACTGCCTCTGGGAGCCGAGGTGCTCATTTACACCTTGTACTTCACATCTCCGTGGGGGGGTGATTACCCCTGATAACAACACCCCTTGCCAGGGATTTTAAGCTTTTCTGCTAGAACAAATATGAAGCTGTGTGGAATAATTTAAAAAGTACGGTTCACAGCAAAAACATGGGAAAGAATTATTTCAATAGTGCTCAATGCTGCAAAATGAAATGACAGGAAAAGAAACAAACCCCAGAAAGAGATTCCCCCAAAGTAAAACCAAAATACATTTAGGGACTTGAGAAAAAAAAATTGGGGGGGACGGACATGACGATTAATCCGTGGGAATAGTCAGACACTAGACACTATCCCATTAAAGCAGCTTTCAGAAGCATTGACAGAGAGCAGCTGCAGAAAGTACATTTTTGTTCCATAAAACAGGGGCGAGCCGTTCTACAACAACCAACCAATTTAAAGGATCACTACTGCCTCTAAAACTGCCTGGTTTACCCATTTGCAGAGAAATATTGCCAGTTAAGCAAGACTGCAGTGTACTAAAGGCTGGCTTATCCCATCTTTGAAGCCCTCCAGTGAGAAGTGCCTCCCTTTCCTCCCCAGACTCCGAGTGATGCCCCTGCATGTCATGTCAGTTTGCAGCCTGGGACTCCAGTCCCCATCACCTTCAGCTTTATTGAAGGGCGAAAGCCTTCCCAATACCAACGTTGTGATACATCCAGCTGTATGACATCCTTGCGTACGTGTGTGGGGCTAAAGGGACTTTGAGACCCATCCTCCTGCCAGTTATGAGTCGCCCAGCTGGAGTCAAAGCAGTTTTCAGAAATTTCTGCCCTGCAGAGACGGGGCGCAGGAGCAGAGTGCGGCAGGCTCGCTCGGCCAGCAGGATGAGGGAGGTTCTCCTTCCCCTCTACACTGCCCTGGTGAGGCCTCATCTGGAGTACTGTGTCCAGTTCTGGGCTCCCCAGTTCAAGAAAGATGAAGAGCTACTCAAGAGAGTCCAGCGGAGGGCTACAAGGATGATGAGGGGACTGGAACATCTCCCCTACGAGGAGAGGCTGAGGGAGCTGGGCTTGTTCAGCCTGAAGAAGAGAAGGCTGAGAGGGGACCTAATAAATGCTTATAAATATCTTCAGGGTGGGTGTCAGGAGGATGGGGCCAAACTCTTTTCAGTGGTGCCCAGCGACAGGACAAGGGGCAATGGGCACAAACTGAAGCATAGGAAGTTCCGTCTGAACATGAGGAAGAACTTCTTCCCTCTGAGGGTGACGGAACACTGGAACAGGCTGCCCAGGGAGGTTGTGGAGTCTCCTTCTCTGGAGATATTCAAGACCCGCCTGGACAAGGTGCTGTGCAGCCTGCTCTAGATGACCCTGCTTTGGCAGAGGGATTGGACTAGATGACCCACAGAGGTCCCTTCCAACCCCTACTATTCTGTGATTCTGTGACCCACGCAGGGAGGGAGGCCAAGCGGAGTGTGAGGCAGAACCTGGTGTTGGGGTGCTCAGCTCACACCCAGGGCACTGGGGAACTCTCCCATGCATCTGCAGATACGTGCGCATGTGAGCATGCTTCCAGTCTAGTTGTGGTGACATCTCAAACACCACATCAGAGAGTTTTGGATGGAGCTTGCTCAGCTCCCCTTTATGCATTTGTGTTTTCCACCCTCATTTCATAAAGTCAGTGAGTAAATTACGACTTTCAGCAGGTGGCTGTGACTCTGTAAGGGCCTTAAGTGTGTGCCGCTATGGTAGAAAAGGGACAGACAAGAGGCCCTCCTGCCTGCTGGAGGCACTGTGCGTCCTCACTGACCCTCCTTCCAGAGCATCAGTTGCCCAGCTGCTGGCACCCAACAAGCGGAGCAATGAGGCAGATGGGAGCATTTCAGCCTTGCTTTGTGTTTGCAGTTGGAGGCAGGTAGCAGAGCAGGAGGACTAGTCGGAGATCTTCCAAGCGTTTGAACATATTTCCACTTATTAAGTAGGAGTATTTCCAAGATTTTGTAAAGAGTTATTTTCTCCCGGGGACAACAAGGCCTGTTACAGGGCGCAGAGCATGCAGAGTAAATCAGCAGATGCAGCACCTTGCCGCAAACTGTGCTTGAGCAGGGGATCTCCAGGACAAGGACAGAGGGCACAAGCCCAAGGGGGGCCTGTCCTCACACTTCTGCTCTCTGCTAGTTTAATGGGACCACCGAAGCTTTACTGCTACCAGCTGAGCAAGCCCTGCCTGGGGGTAACGCACTCTGAAACTGCTGCAAGCGTTTGCCGTGTGTCTCTTTCCATGCCCTACCACTCCCAATCCCATTTCTCTGTCTCTGAGAAATATCTCTGAGAAATGTCAACAGAACCAGCAGCCGTAACCTTGCTAGATAATATCTGTTTCCCAAGGCTGCTGCTGATGTGAACAAAATTAAATAGCCCTCCTTCTGGCTGGGGACCCTGTCTCTAAAATTCTCAAGGTTCAAGCACTTGCTTTCATTGCACTCAGTAACATATGCCACTGGTGCAGGCTTTTTCAAAAGCAGTAAGTTTTCATCAGACTCCTTAGCTTTGATCAAGCTGTGTTTTTTGATCAAAAAAAAAAACCAACTCAGAAATATCTATTAATTATTCACTGGAACAGCAACTACCACCGCAGTCGCCTCATGTCCCAAATCAATGCCCCAGTCAAGGGAGAGGACAGGGTGAGGGAACAAAACAAAACAATTTTTAAAAAAGAAAAACCAAATTTGTTTCACTCTTTGTTCCACAGTTTACTGAACCTGTGGTCTCACGATACTGCTTCAGCTCCCTGGGAGCAGAGCTATGTGTTTACCTCTGTTACATCCCTAGAAAGTGACCATGCTGTTACCAGGTAAATTGAAGAAGTTTTGCCACCAGTGCAAGCTAGTGCAGGTCCCTGGTGATTAAAGCAGCCATGTTGAGGTACATCAGTTACAGTCCAGCCTATATTACTCATATTAGCTCTTGCAAGAAAGGAAAGCTCTGAACAAGCACTAAATTCCCTTGCAGGGACTCTAGGACTGCAGTCAGGCTGCAGTGTTACTTGAGACAAGTCGGCAAAGGACCATCAAAGCACACAAGATGAAGTACTAAGATAGCAGAGGGACCTGACATTTCAGGAGCATGCTCCTCATAATAGCTCAGTGCACACCATCAGCCTGAATAAGCAAGAAACCCCCACACCCTGTATACAGTTGAGCTTGTGCCCATTAAAGTCAGGATTTGCCTGCAGTTTAGCAAACTATGGTAGTGACAGGTGATACCTGCCACCAGGCATTGATATTTTTCTGAATGACCTCTTCTGCATGAGTTATCACCCCTAGCCTAGAAATAGCGAGGATGAAAACTATGAGGTGAAGTGACACACTGTTTGGTTCCCAGGCTCAGTATGCCCATGAGCCTTTGCTCTCCATTACTGTCCTTTCTGATAAGCACAGGGAAAGGGAAGGTGGTTGAGGTAAGAAGACCTACATTCTTCCTTTTAATAAGTTCCTTCTAATACAAAGAGAGGTTTATCCTGGAAAACAAACTTTATCTCTGATTATTGCCCCCCCCCCCAAAAAAAAAATGGCAAGGGTATATATTTGTTTTAAGAAGTGTTGTGTTGTTCACTAGTGCATGGAGATGGCTGGGGCAGAAAAAAAAAGATGTTTCTCTTTGCACACAAGGCTGCCATGCGAGCCATGGAGGAAGCCTCCTAATTTGGTCAGAGACAGCAGATAAAAATGTACCCAGGCTCCCATGGCGTGGTGCTGCAGAGGCAGCTGGCCAGCCACCCCAGCACCTTTGGTGTCCCCCAGCTTCCTCCTACTCCCAATATATTATATGGGGACACTTTAATTATATGCTAAGACGTTTGTGCCAACTTTCAAGTCTTCATATGCATCAGTCATTCCTCTTGAGGTAAGAGAGGGCTTTTGTTACTGATTTAGGGCTCTGTACTTAAAAGTTTTTATAAGCCAGCTCTAGGAATATTAAAAACAGGGATATTTTTAGCCCATGGGACCAAAATGTTGAGGTGTATGGGTGAAAACCAATAATAAAAGAAGCCATAGAATGTAAATAAATACTTGCTGGGAAAAAAAAAAGCAAAAAAAGGACCCACACACCACTGTCTGTACTTTCTTACCTTCCCAAGGAAATCCACAAATCCACTTAGTGCCCTCTCTTCCATTTTCTTTGGAGTCTGATTCTCCTCTCGTTTACACAGCTGTAAATCCAGACTATTTCCTTTGAAGCTAGAGGAGTTTGAGGAATTCAAACCACATGAAGTAGGAGAATAACTGGTCTCTCTATAAACAGAGACTCCCCAGCTGGCCAGATCCTGACCCTGCTGATTTAGTAGGTGTTTCTCATTGAGCTTAACAAGAGCAGGAGGAGCCATTTCATTCAGTTAAGTTACTCTTGCAGCCAGTTTTTCTACTGACTCTGTAGGCTCAGCTCCATGGAAGTTACAATGTTCTCTACTGCCAGCAGAGTAGGAGTTTGATTTTGTCTGTGCTGGCATAACTCAGCAATAATCTGAATAAGTGAAGTCCAAGTTAGGTCCATTATTTGCAATGATAAATATCTGCGTTATTTGTCATCAAAACACTGATTGCAGTTTTATAGCTTAAATTGGGTAAATCACTAGCAGTAAAATATTGTTAGGCCTCCAGCTGAAAGTTTGATAGTTGACAGGCAGTTTGGAATATTAATTGGTGCAATTAAAAGGTAAAGAATACTTTGAGGAGATATCCTAAGGACAACTCTGGCCAAGCACCAGAATGAAGTCAATAAATAGGCGTCAAGTGGGTACTAAGCAAAAAATTCAATGGGCTTTGCTGTTAGCAGAATATGTTAATTCAGATGCAGTAATAAAATGACACTGTCAAGAGACTGGATAAAAATCTGGAGTTCTGGAAAAGAGTATCTTAGGTATCAGAAGGGCTAGTTGATTCCTCTAAGTATCATATTCATCTGTAAAATCTACCATCTTTATATTGTTATTTGTTTTAAGAAAAACAAATGTTTTTTTACCATTTTTAACAGAATTAATCTTTTGTCTCTAAAGACTAATAGCTGGTGCAAACCTTAGTGATCTCTTAGAATATGGGCTGTAGAGCAGGTACATAAGTTGAAACCAAAAACATGATTTATAGAGCTGAAAGGGCAAAGTGTTATCTGCTGAGTATAAATAATATTGGAAATGATGGCTCTTCAAAACTATTGACATGGCCTAAATGCTGTGGTATATTGTGTTTGCTTTGACTAAACCAGGCAGAAAGTCAGGAATGAAGACAGCTGGTGTGTTCAGCTGAGATGCGGTGTTCCCGACGGTGGAGTCTGGACTGACACAACCACAGAAAGGAAGCACAACTAGGAGACATTTGGTAAATTCATACCCAGAAAAACATTATAAAATAACACCAGCACTGCCATATTGTCCAGTCTGGAAGGAAACCATATAACCACAGATGTGATTGAGCTTCTGCTGAAAAGTTAGTGCAATCATGACCTTCAAAAACAGGTCTGTTGTCTGAAACATAGAAACAAATTGCTTACAATAGCTTTGAGCACTTCAACTATTCACAGAATCACAGAATGTTAGGGGTTGGAAGGGACCTCTGTGGGTCATCTAGTCCAATCCCTCTGCCAAAGCAGGGTCATCTAGAGCAGGCTGCACAGCACCTTGTCCAGGCGGGTCTTGAATATCTCCAGAGAAGGAGAATCCACAACCTCCCTAGGCCACCTGTTCCAGTGTTCCGTCACCCTCAAAGTGAAGAAGTTCTTCCTCATGTTCAGCTGGAACTTCCTACACTTCAGTTTGTGCCTGTTGCCCCTTGTCCTGTTGCTGGGCACCACTGAAAAGAGTTTGGCCCCATCCTCCTGGCACCCACCCTTAAGATATTTATAGGCATTTATAAGGTCCCCTCTCAGCCTTCTCCAGGCTAAACGAGCCCAGCTCTCTCAGTCTTTCCTCATAGGAGAGATGCTCCAGTCCCCTAACCATATTTGTAGCCCTCTGCTGACTCTCTCCAGTAGCTCCTCATCTTTCTTGCAGTGGGGAGCCCAGAACTGGACACAGTGGTCCAGATAGGGCCTCACTAGGGCAGAGTAGAGGGTGAGGAAAACCTCCCTCAACCTGCTGGCAACACTCTTCTCAATGCATCCCAGGATCCCATTGGCCTTCTTGGCAGCCAGGGCACACTGCTGGCTTATGGTCAGCTTGTCATCCACCAGGACACCCAGGTCCCTCTCCACAGAGCTGCTCTCCAGCAGGTCCACCCCAAGCCTGTACTGGTGCATGAGGTTGTTCCTCCCCAGGTGCAGGACCCTGCACTTGCCCTTGTTGAATTTCACCATGTTCGTCTGCGCCCAACTCTCCAGCCTGTCCAGGTCATGCTGAATGGCAGCACAGCCTTCTGGTGAATCAGCCACTCCTCCCAGTTTTGTGTCATCAGCAAAGTTGCTGTGGATACACTCTAACTCTTCATCCAGGTCATTGATGAATAAGTTGAATAAGCCTGGGCCTAGTACTGACCCCTGGGGGATACCACTAGTTACAGGCCTCCAACTAGACTCAGCACCTCTGATGACAGGCCTCTGAGTTCTGCCATTCAGCCAGTTCCCAGTCCACCTCACCGACCACTCATCCAGCCCACACTTCCTGAGCTTGCCTAGGAGGATGTTGTGGGAGACCATGTCGAAAGCCTTGCTGAAGTCAAGGTAGACAACATCCACAGCTCTCCCCTCATCTACCCAGCCAGTCATGCCATTGTAGAAAGCTATCAGATTGGTCAGGCATGATTTCCCCTTGGTGAATCCATGTTGACTACTCCTGATAACCTTCTTTTCCTCCACTTGCTTAATGATGACCTTCAGAATGAGCTGCTCCATCATCTTTCCCGGGATGGAGGTGAGGCTCACTGGCCTGTAGTTCCCTGTCTTTCCTATAAAAAGATTGGAAATAAATTTCTCTGGGTAATTTTTATGGCTTTCCTTCCCTTTGTAGCACTCGATAGGGTGCTTGGCTTTAGCAGGTCTTTTGACTCCCTGAGTTGAGGAAGTTACCCTTTCCAAACAGCTGAGTTCAGGGCTTATTGTATCCCATGTTGCTCTATAGGGACCTTTGAAAGCTGGCCACAGGCAGGCCAACATGAAAAAAGGTGGCAGAGATCTGCAAGATGTCATTGGCCTCAGCTATTTTATCAGCACATATTATACAAAGCAGAACTTGCCCTTAATAATCTTGTTGTTCTCAAATCAAAGGGCTAAATTATGCCACCTAATTTGTGTAAGAGGCTTTTCAGTTATCTTTCTGATGCAAATTCTATCATTTTTCATTATCCACTGATTATCTGCAGTTTGAAAAGTATAGCAGATGTTGTGCAAAGCCTATATGTCAGTTCTCTCCTCCTCTGAGAACAGCATCCAAGTAAGCAAAACTGAAACAGCCCTGTGGTGAAGTCAAGTTTAGCTGTAGTTCAAGGGTGGAATCAGTCTGGGCTTTAGAATATTTGTCAGAAATTTGGTGAAACTGGAATTAAAGGTCTGCGTGTGCCCAGCTCAGCACCTGAACTTATATTTGATCATCTCCAGCACGTACATCCTCTCCCTTTGCTACTTAGGACAGTGCGTCATTACATTTAAAAGGTGCTTCAGGTCCATTAGATGACAACCCAATGTGAAGTCTGCCCTCAGCTCTCATTGCACAACACGGAATAAGTTACATTTGATTGTGGCAACATGCTGACAATGCCAAGGTTAATGAATTAAAGATGTAAAACAAAGAATGCTTAATGAAGTGAGATTATGAGTGATTGTTTTACGAGTTTGCATTTAATATGAAGAATAATCATTATAAAGTAAATCCTCTGCCCACCTCTGACTGGGCTCTTGTAGAGGTGCATAGCATTTCAAAACAAAGTTGAGTTGAGAAAAAGCAAATACTCAAAAGGTCTGCAAAACAACATCAGCCAGATGTGGTAATATTTACTCTTTTTAAGGAGCAGTGATAGGAATGTATGGGGCAAAGAAGGAACAATGCCATGACTCCTTGCCTTGTAAATTTTATTATCATAAGGTGGATAGACCATCTTTCTGGTTTTGCCTGTGTTAAATCTCAGAAAACTGTCTCCTTTACAAGTTCAAGCTTGTGTATGTCTATACCATAGACTGGGAGTGTAGTCTACAATTATTTTTTAATGGTGGTTCTGGACCATATCTAATTATCTTGTCAGCTATATTAAATTATGACAGAAGACCTCTTCCGAAATCCTCTGAGGGCACTTCCTTGAAATAAGAATGCTGCCAGATGGTCAAATATCTGAGACAGGAACGAGCAAGAGGAGCCTTTTCATCAAGTCCCATCTATCCTTCTGAAAGTCTGAAGTTTTGTCAAACTCACCTAGTCCTTAACTCCTGGAAGTTAGGGAAGATGTTGCTCTGCAGGGCTCTCCTTCCGCCTATGCTGAACAACCAACAAGGTTGTAATGGGACTGCAACATGCCTAGGACAGGCCTTGACCACACATCAAAGGGCAGAGTATGAAAGGCAGCTGCCAGAGCTGGAAAAATCAATGTCAGCTCCTTCTCTTTGCCAAAAAGACTATTGATTCTCTATACTTGTTCCTGTAACTTGGCTGACAGGTTCATAGGACAGCAAGAATCTCGACTAACAACAGTGCTGCTTCAGCCAGTTGTTCTTAATAACCCTGCCAAGGAAAGAAGATTTATAGACAGGAGCTGAACAAGACAAGAGGATATATATTTTTTTAATGTACGCACATATATCAGGACAGTTTGTTGCATACTAGTTGTCTCATATTCTTTTCCACAAAGCTGCAAGCATACAGTCTGTCTGGAGTGTCTGATGGGTAAGAGGTGATACACAAAGGTGTGGTAAGAGGATATACATAAAGCTGGTTGCTTTACGTGTTCCCTCACACAGGAGCAGCCGGACAATAGCATGGGTTCTTACATCATGACCTTCTAGACTAAGGACTAACCCATTCCCCCTTGAAGTTAATTAGAAAACTCTTGTTGATCTATATGGAGATTATATGCTTACCACAGTCAAGGTCTGGCACTTGGTATGTCCTCTTTCCCTAACACCATCAGCTTGTTTGGCTGTTAGTGCCGTGTGTGCACATTCTTCTTCAAAATTAATAACAAAGTCTTTCCACATGACCTCTCTGCTTTGTCAGACATCTATACAATGATGTTCTGTTTCAGATACACTACAAAATCTGGCACAATGCACTGGCGAATAAAGGCAATACAATAAAAATGGCAATGAAGGTGATTGTTTGGATGCTTGCTGCTGTGGTAGAATATACGTCAAAAGAAGGACTAAGCCATGCTGAATATAGGATAGCTCTGATTTACTAGACTTTCAAACCATACCTTAAATACCCTTTGGTTTTGAGCACAGTCTATAATTTTTTTCCGCTCACCTTAGTGCAGTCCCTTTCATCCCTTATCTTTATGTGCCCTCCGTCATCCAGAGAATATCTGGGTGGAAATATCAACCAGCACGAAGTGTCTTACAGGCTGACGATTTGTACTTTGTAAAGCTTTTATGGGAGCTATGAAGAAGACACTCAGCAAAAATAGGTTAATATCTGAGATAGTGTCTGCAGGTGCTTGATATGTGACTTTGTGATGATGCCACAAGATGGAAATAGATATTTGTCAAGATTTGATCATGAAAATGAAGCAGAAAGAAGCACAAGCTTCATTTGTCCTGTTTTCTTTTCTTTTCGAAAATCATCTTTCCGTAGAACACATGGGTGAAAGTCATCTTTATTTCAAACTTGAAGTCTTAACTATTTGTTGGGCAACATAAGGCAGGTAATGTTTGGAGCACTTCTGAGGACTTAAAGCCAGCATCCTTGAGTGCAAAACATCACAATCTTGTAAAAAACATTACCCCTCTTGGATTCTGGCAGTGCACTGCACAGGGAGTGAACTTTGAACTCTGAGACGAGAAGGAGTGCCTGGTTAGTTTTAGTGCCAGGGTGAGGAAGTCCCCTGGAGACCAAGTATTGCAGGCAGAGAATTCAATCACTAAGGTGTTTTCAGGCTGGATTAGGCTGAAATACATTCATAGAATGTGCTGACAGGTTTCGTCCAATCAGGAACCAATTATAAAAGACAGGCCATTTGTTTCTGTAAGTGCAAATCTAATTTCTGATTACTCTCCTGGACATACAATATAGAAAGTATCCTACTTCAATAGATAGGGATGGATCCTGAATTGTGCCTGAGCCTCCCAGTGCTAAGCAATCATTTCTCCCTTTTTCTCACTCAAAAGCCTTAGGCCAGTGTATTAAAAATAACAATACCCTTCCAAAAGATTTGACTGTCACTTTGCTGAACAGTGGTTTCTGGCTAACAGGGCACAATTCACATTCAACCTTAAGAGGCCTGTGGTAGAAAGTATTAAATACCTCAATTAGGAATGAGATGGAGCAGTTCCCTAGGGAACTCTGCTCTCTGGTGTTCTCACTGCCACTGGAAGAATAAATAAATGCAAAGCCTGTCATCCTAGCTAATAACTCCCAGAGATAGAGGTTACAATTACGCAATGGGAGTTAGCCCATGTTTCAATGCTGTTTTGCTATTAAATTTGCCCTCCTGAAAGGGTTTTTATGACTGCAAGAAAAAAAGAGGTGGCAGACTCAAAGCATATGACCCAGCAGTCTGGGTTTCATGAGAGCCAGCACTAATCAAGCACAGGATACGTTTTTTTCTTTATAATGTACCAGTGCCTTTCCTTTGGAGGGCAATATGAATCAGAATGGACCGGTCTACAAGGGGTACAGATGTTCCCCAACCAGGCAACACCCCTGGACTGCACAAGACCCTCCAGGGAGTCACCAGGTTCCCCCGTAACTACAACAAGGAGGAACCAGGGGAAGGACAAAGATTCAGCATTGCAGCGCCCTGTGGCAGCAGACCTCACATGGGGCATTTGAACACATACTCCTTTTACAAGGATGTTCTCTGTGCCACAATCTTGTTCTGCTAGAGTTTTGATCACTGCTTTATGAACACTCAGATTAACGTCTGATCTCTCATGATTAAAAAAAACCCAAATTTTTGCATGCTCCAAACTGGTATTTAGATAAATGTGAACAAAACCCAGTGCTATGGTGATGTTTTTTTAAGTTGAACTACATTTTATATACTTTACCAGAAGATGACACATGCAGCAATTTGGCTTCACAGATACAGAACATTTAAGGTAGAAATTTTGCTGATGGGAATGTCAGTAAAGGAAATTACAGCTGGAGCCTGCAAGGCTGGGAAGGGTGACATGTTAAAAACATTTAATATTTTTGTGGGTTGTCTATATACGCATGAATCAAAGTCAGCTAAGACGACAGCCAGTGTTAAAGTCATTAGTGCCAATTACTAGTTAAAAAAGGAATTAAGAAACAGCAATGGAAATGAATGGTTTAGGGCTTTTATAATGCAACCAGAATGAGTGAGCTGAAGTGGTGGTTAGAGCAGCCAGTATGATGGATACACTGGGTGGCTGTTTTAGGCAAGAACAGAGAAACTCTGGTTTTCTTACAAAGATTTTAATTCTTTATCTCCATCATACATCTTCTATTAACGTTCAAGTAAAAAAGGAGCTGGAAATTTCTGTATGGACCAAACTGCAGCAGAAATAAATAGAAAGGCAGCTTTCCATTGTGCAGGGATTCCTGCTAGCTGCCCTATGAAGGCAGATTTACAATGTCTTTGCAACACAGAAGCAACCTAAAAAGGCCAAATCTGAGGATCTGACCTCTGCTTGAAAAAAAGGATTATAAATATGTGAAACTATAACACTTCTCTGGCACCTTTTCCGTTTCCAACCCTTAAAGGGTTTTATAAACACTAACTTAGTGCAAATCCCAGGAGAGCTACATTACTTATCTCCTGCTCTCTATTTTACACGTGAAAAAACAATGCAGGCATGAAATGTCTTTCTCAAGGTCACCTACCACCTGTCGTATAACCACCGACTTCTGCGCTCCTGCCCATACCACTAGATCACACTGACAAGTTAGCATGATAGTTCCCAGTGTGAAATGGTCTCCTGGGAATGAAATGTGTAACTCATTAAATATACAGCTTGCTTACATTTGCTTACTTTTAAAGTACATCTTTAAATAGTACATTTTCAGTGAGCAATTTGAATACTTCATAATTTATAACATTAAATCACAGCAAGGTGGTTTTTTTGAAGTCAAATGTAATGAAATGACTGTTAACTTCAAACAAGAAGTTGAGCCTGTGATTCATTGAAGGGTTTATCTCTGTCAGATTTGCAGCTACACATATTAAAAATTGATCCACTTATATATATTTTGCTGTAGTTGAAGTTATCAAGGTTATAATTCTGAACAGCTCCCAAGCTCGTGGTGAGTAATACTAATTTTAGGACAAGATTTAAAATAACCTTTCTTTTTGCACTAAAATGCATTTTCCTCTGCAACCTGCATCTTTAAACTCTGACATTTTCCCCTTCACAGAACACAAAGACTTCTGTTTTACCTGTGTGTTTTAGAGATCACTGAGAAGTAGTATAACTTTCTTTGTCTTTTCTTCAATGACTGATTGCCTCTGAAATCACTTGAAGTGCAAGGCATGAAATACTTTTTGGTGAGTTTACACACCTCTTCCAAAAGCAGTCGAAATGCCAGGCCAACATGTTCAAAAGGGATTGGGTTTGGGTTTTTTCCATATTTAGGTGTCTGATTTGGGGTGTCTGAAAAGAGCCTTTCTCAAAGGGTGGATTTTCAGCTTAATACATGTTCCAGAAGATCATGTATGTTTATATATGCAGTATGTGTGCCTATGCATTGAGCTCTCTGAGCGGGTGACTCTGGTTTCTGCGGTGAATGTCCCCAGCCCCACTGAATGGAATCAGAATCCCGGATTCCAAATCCTGTATTTTGGTGGGAGGTGAGCTCAGGCGTCGCATCTCGTCTGGCCATCACAGTGTCAAGCAGCACTGGTTCACCTCCTAGGCTACAGCTTCTCCCATTCAGAAGAAACAGCATCGTCCACTTGAGCATCCTCTGTGGGAGCTAAGATTTTTCTCTTGCTGCAGATTCCTCCCAGTCTTGTTTCTCATAACTGTTCATCTTAAGCCTTCAGATTTTCTCACTCTTGGATCTATTTTTAAAAACTTTTTTTCCTATGATATATAATCAGCACTCACCTGACAGAAGAGTGTACTCAAGACTTATGAAAAAGCTGCTTTAAGAACACATGATAATAAATTCTCCTTAATTCTAAATATATACAAGATACAGAGCAGGGCCCACAACAAGTTTTATAGAGAGCATTAGTGTCAGCAGTTTAAAGAGAATTAAAAGGAAAAATAACATTCCATCCCTGAAGAAATATCCAAGTAATTCATAAGACTAAAAGGAAGATTTCTATAGGGAGTTGCTTATGAAAGAGATTTTTAGTTCAAAATAAGGAAATCACTAGGCACTGCAGAAGAATTATATTGATCAAAAATATTCTTCTGAAATACTAGGATCCAAAGAAGAGCTCAAGTAAAAGCCACAAATGACAGGAAAGTAAGCAAGATCAAATGCAGGAGAAACTCCATCTTTCATTTGCAGCAAAAATTGTTTGTGACCAGGCTCCCGAATAAGACAGATGCTACGTGTGGCTGGGAACATTTGAAAACTGACTTATAGCTATGTTCCACTACAATGCTAGATTTATTGACCACCTGCTGTGAAAACAGACTTTTTTTTCTGCAGCAAAACCTCAGCTAGCCACAATTTCCTAGAAGATGTGATTAACCAAGGTACCAGTGCTGCTCCATTCCTGCACACTCACCAATCAGTGCAGTGTTAATAAGATGCCAGGTGAGACTGCTGAACCTCCCCTTGAGCTATTGAAAGGAAATTGAGCATGCTAAAAATATTTAGAGAGATTTATTTGATTTCTCCACATGAAGTCCTCTATAATTTATCACTTCAGCTCACACTTGTTCTGTTTTCTGCTTTGTTTTATTTTAGAGGGGGGCCCTTCTCTCCTGGCTTTTACTGTAAGCACATCAGAGGTTTGGATCTATGATGGTTGTCAGTGCAGTTCAGTCTCTCTGTTTAGCCATTTGTCCTATGTGGTAAACTACCAGACTTCTGCAGTTGGTCTGCTGAGCACAAAGAGGGGAAAATGATATATACCTCAAATGTGTATGCATTGAGCAACAAGGTTACCGTATTCTCTTCATTGCAGATATGTGTCATGTCCATAAATACACAGAGATATGAATGGGCACGGTGCTAGGGCAAGCAGGGTATTGATTCTTCTTCTTCTTCTGAGCTGCAGAAGAAGCCTGCTTTGCTTTGCTAAATCACAGTGAAACAACCTCCTCTTCTAATGGTTACTTAATTTAATCCAACAGGTCCCCCTGGACCAGGCAGGTTTTCTGTGAGAAGATGAAAGCAAAATCAAACATGACATTTTGCAGTATTCATCAAAAGCAGTTGAATGAATGAATGTCTGAAAATAAACACCAGATTTTCCTCCAGTATTTCAATACCCAGGATTGGAGACATGACAAATTTTAGAAATAAAAAGATGGCCGGGTTTCCATCGTAAACTGCTGACAAGAAAAAATTGTTCTGTTAAGTTTATTTGAAAACTTGTGTTTGCTTAGCATCATAATGGCAAGCCTTCTAAGCATAGCAACAGGCCCATGGAGTTGTTGGATGCCATGTATGCAGCAACAGCAACAATTTTTTGCATGAAAGTATGTCACAATCAGTACGGACTGCCAAGTGCAAAAGCAAAATACGTACATGAACTTACAGGTAGTGGATGAAGTCGCCATTCTGGATGACCCAGAACTGGATCTATTACTACATTTACTAAGCAAGGTAACCAGGCACATTTGTTTCTGACACTTCTAAATGGATACCAGAACTGACTACAGTACAAGCACAAGGAATAGACTGATTGTTAATAGAGACTAAAATTAAGTTTTTACTATATAGCAAGTCCAAAATGGCCAATCCTACCTAGACTGAGATGTCAATGTATATGTAGTTACTTCCAGGTGACACTGAAAGAGAGCAACGGGTAGATTCATATGTACTTGGGTGTAAAAAATTATCTGAAAATGTAAGCAGACTAATACTGACCTAGTGTAATACAGAAGGCATAAATGATAGTCACAAAATGTCTTGGTTAATGGACTCATGACTGTTCTGAGATATATCCCCAAAAGAAGTTATCATTGCTGTCTTAGGCTGAGCACTCAACAATGCTGCTCAAAATCCTTAACTGTCTTTGGAAATCTTGATCCTTGTACGTGGAGAGCTATTTGTAGGTGAGTGAGGTTTTTTAAAAGAAATGCATTGATATAGGGCTATGTAAGTAAATATATAAAGAAATTAATTTATTCAAGAGATGGCTGTGGGTTGTCTCCACTGAACATAGAATAAGACCTTAACAGCCTGTGGAAAGGGAGGCAGCATTAACTTGTTTCTTGTGCTATTGCCTGTCCTGTGTATTGCTCACTGTACTTTTACAGCTCAGTCCTAGTTTCACAGGATTTAACCCCAGGCAGAAATTAAATAGAAACTTTTTAAGAGTTCAGGCAAACTTACTGAGCCCATTGCATGCAACAGGACATTTTCTTTCAGAAGTGATTCATCTCCTTTATGTGTCTAGAGCAATAAATACCCTGCAAATGAACTCCATGCTTGCTCATAAAATAAAATCCACATTAATCTCAACTACCAGAGACAACTACAAATTGAATGAAAGTGAAACAGGGTAGAGAGGGTTTGGAAATAACAGCTCCATCACTGGCAACACAGCCCTGGGCAGACATCATGGCAATGACAGCTGAGTTCAGCCATTGAGAGGCCCTGAGGAACCGACCCTTGTGTCACCTTTGACAAGGTTGAACATGCAACTTCAGGTCTCCGTGAGCCACATGCAGGTCCTGGAGACCGCTGCAGGGAATAATTTTCTCTGCTCCATGAAGGAGATCAGTAGGAAAGCTGAATCTTTTGTCAACAGGAGGAGGAGGAAGTCATTGGAGAGAGAGAAGAGGGACATGGAGAACACAGCAGAGGCTTTACATTTTAACACAGGGCACTATCAGTCCTCACAGATCAACAGAACCAAGTAAGCTCACCTTGTACAGTTGATGTGTACAAGTCATAGGTGTGTGTACTGTATGTGTGAGTTATCCTAGGTCTATCTTTCTGCAGCCAGCCTTCTGGGAGAATCACATTATTTGTCTTTGATAAAAAAATGGTTCTAAATGTCCTTTCTTGGACTGAAGGTCAATACTGTTCTTTTCAAGCCAATGGGATGGCATGGAGTGAGCACGGGTGGTTCCAGATTTGAGAGCTAAAGGTAAGGAGGAGAGGGAAGGCAGAATAAATCGCTATTCCAGAATTTTGGGGCAGCTATTTTTACTGGATTATGAAATGTGATGAAATTCCTATAGTTTTCTTAGCCTGAATAAATGTATTCATCAGGACCCCTTTTCATCGCAGAACACTGTATACAAGCATCTGTAAGTGCATGGCCCCCTACGTCCTATAGATGATACATGATTCAGTGTCAGATACACACTGACAAAGCCCTCTGAAGTGCCATATAAATAAGCATCATTTGCTATCAGATTTGCAGCACTCTGATATTCTGTGCTCCAAATCAGTCCTGGATGAATTGCATCCCCGCAGCTCACCCATTTTTCTATTATGGCTAATCCAATTACCTCAGACTCTTATCTTTCTACTAGTGAGCACACATGTCATCTTCCTCATGCAAGTCATCCTGTAGAAAAGTTAATGAGCATATTTATGTGAGAGAAGTTATGGACCAAAGTGTTTATGGGTGCAGGAGTTTATCTTTTTTGGTCAGCTGGGCAACATATTGATGGTCAAGATGGATGAGTGTAATTTAAACAAATGAAAAGGAAGCATGAATGAATATCTGAAAAAGGCTAAACCTCACCCCCAGTTCAGACTGGAAATAGCACAAAGAGAAATGTTCTTGAAAGCAGATGGTTGACGCTGGAGAAAGCTTTTGGACACAAATTTTTCCCCTTTCCAAAAGGAAACTATGCAGAGTGTCCATTATTGATGGAGTTTCACACCCTGTAGGTGCCAGCAGGCTCTGGCGGTGCTCTCCAGAACTCTCTGCTTGAATCAAGCCAAGACCGTGCTTTTGCCAAGAAAGATTGGACCAAATGACCCTTGAGGTCCATTCCAACCTCATATTTTCTATGATTCATGATTCTATGATTCAAAGCTAAAACTTGCCTGAAATCCGGTTCTAGCTAAAACCAGTTGTGAAGAGAGGGGAATCAGTCTTTTCTCGCACTTGAGCTAGCTACAGAAATGAGTTTGAACTCCAAGAGACAGAGGATGTGGGCAGAGATGAAGGTGCCTGCAAGCCTCTGCACGCAGGTGGCTCACTGCAGGCAGGTTACCCCACTGAAGCTGGCGTGTGAACATGCACCTGGAGAGTTTGTCGGCTTACCCCAGGTAATTCCAATCAAAATCATTCTGGTGCAATTATTCTCTTTCTGCAGCTGCGTGATGACTTATTTTCCACCTGGCAGTGGCGAGCTCAGCTTCCAGATTCAAACAGCGAATAGGGATCCAATAACTGCTCGTACAAGATGCCTGCGAAGAAGCCTGATGACTGAGTTATATTTGAAAAGATGAGGAGGGCTGAGAGCTAGTCATGCTCCAGCACCACAAAACTGAAGACAAAAGGACTAATGCATGCTCTGAACAGGACTACCGAAGCCCACCAGAAACAGCGCAAAGGGCAGGGATGAATGCCCTGGGGCTCTGGACTTGCAGCCCAGTGAGTGCCTCCACACTCCCACCACTAGTGAGGCTGGGGAGAAGAGGAGGTCAGCACTGCGTTAACTCATAAGATGAAGGAGGAAAAAAAGAGGAGGGAGAGAACCAGCGTGTTTGCTCTGGGACCCAGAACAGCTCTTAGCTGCTCTAAATAGCTCTGTGTGGGATTGTCAGCATAGCTGAAGCTGGATTATTTCAGCAAAAATTAGCATTATGAGAACATATTCAAGTGCAGGAGAGAGATGGAGTAAACCAGCATCTGGTGAAACAGCTGTGTTGCGAGGTTATTCTTTTACTGAAGAGTAAACATTTGTTCCCCAAGGCAAGAAGTCATCCCAGCTAAAATCCCCCATAATGAAAGGAACCGTAGGCTATACCATCTTCAGAAGACTATTTCCTCTACCATTGGCAGGACACATTGCAAAAACCTTCAAAAGTACAGTGGGGGGTTGCTATCGAGAGCAGCATAGCAGGTGCAGGGCTTTTCCTGGCCAGGAAGGTCCTAACTCTGGTCATGTCCCTTTCTGAAGGCAACAAAGACAATGGGCTTCTGTCTGCAATATCCAGCATACAATGGTAGAATTACATTCATATATGTCTAGGACAAGTGTGTGGACCTGGACTCTGGATCTCCAGTTCACTGGACAGTGCTCTACATGCATGGGCAAGCACAGCCTGCTGCAGGCATTTCAGCTCCTCTCCCACAGCCGGGACTCTGCAGCCCTGCTGCTGTCACCTGGCCCATTTATCTAGGGGAAACCGGAAAATGGCAGCTAAGGACCTGATCAGAGAAATAGCAGTGTTTCCAGGAAAAAACTAAGCTGTCCTTTGCAAACAAAGATAATTCAAAGACAGAGAACTTCTTATCACTTTCCATCCATGCTTGCATTTTATACCTTCTCACTGGGTGCCTGTTCTGCTCTTCAAGTCCGTCAGTGCTCATGGGCATCACTGCCTATTTCTCAGCATTTGACCGGGGCCTTATTAAGTGAAGCCCCAGTATTATCTCACCCCTTGGCACTGCAGTAGTAAGCATAAGGAAGTAATATTCATATTAGAACACCACTATGGCTTTGGTTACAATGAAAGCAAAATGGATGCACCTGTTCATAAACAGAGAAACGTTTCCTCTGATTATGGGTTTCCTCCCTGTTCATTACAAACGATTGTCAACTATTCCTGCCTATAGGTATATCAACATTACTCATCACCAAGCCAACAGCAAGGCAATCCGCAGTTGCTTCTGTAATTCAGGTTTAGAGTTATCACAGCAGCACAAGTCAGAAGGATTAAATGAGAAGGAGGTTATGCTGAGTACAGGAAAATATTATATGCAAATTGTGATTATTCATGACTGAGTCACAAAAAATATGTATGCAAAATCTGTCATGATTTAAAGTTTTAACAATACAATGCTTTGCATTTATGTAATGACTTTCATCAGAGGATCTCAAAATGCTTTGGAGGCACTGAGATGAATGCAAAATAATGTCAGTCACAGAATCACAGAATCACAGAATCACAGAATCACAGAATCACAGAATGTTTGGGGTTCGAAGGGACCTCTGTGGGTCATCTAGTCCAACCCTCCCACCGAAGCAGGGTCACCTACAGCAGGCCGCACAGGACCTTGTCCAGGTGGGTCTTGAATATCTCCAGAGAGGAGACTCCACAACCTCCCTGGGCAGCCTGTTCCAGTGCTCCGTCACCCTCAGAGGGAAGAAGTTCTTCCTCATGTTCAGATGGAACTTCCTGTGCTTGAGTTTGTGCCCATTGCCCCTTGTCCGTCGCTGGGCACCACTGAAAAGAGTTTGGTCCCATCCTCCTGACACCCACCCTTCAGATATTTGTAAGCATTTATAAGGTCCCCTCGCAGCCTTCTCTTCTTCAGGCTAAACAACACCAGCTCCCTCAAATTAGCAGCTAGTGGGGGGTGCGCACTTGGGACCTGAAGTGAAGGATAAGTTAAAGGACATAGGAAGAGTCATCAGAGGCCTAACAGTCAGTCAGTTAAACAAGACTGGACCTTCAAACATGGGGACGCACGAAACAGTGCCAGGAGCAGTCAGCAACATGAGAAGTAACACGCGTTAGCATGTCACCTCCTGGGCACTGAGTGTCCCCAGCCAAGACTTCTTAGACGGTGTATGTCTGCGTGCTTATGAGGATGCTGTGCCAGGGTAAGCTGAAATGTATCATCATTAGCGAAGATTGGCCACTGTTGGCTTAATTATCTCTTCATAACACCTTGCATACCAGCTATCTCCAACCACTACACCAAAGAAATGGATGGGAAGGTTCCTCAAAACAGTGGCTCCCAGGGGTTTCCAAGACATTAGGATGTGAAAAAACAAATTGCATTCTTAAAAAATTGAAAATCACACAGACTTTTCCCTCATCTCCCGCACAGACATGCAGGACTAACAAGCAAAAAAATGGAAAAAGTGAAAACATCAGCATTCAAAACCTAGCCCATTTTGAAATGAAAACCATTGCAAAAAGATGGCAGAGGGTAATACTTTGCGCCCTGAGGAATAAAAAGGGCTGACAAAGGTGGATCTGATGCATCCTTTTGTCCCCAGACAGGTTCAGTCTCTGTTGATCCTGACAGATATGTGTCGAATATCCTTTAAAACACCTCAGTGATGGGATACTTTCAGAATTAGATCCAACATCCTTCCTCTCTGATTATACCACAGTGCCTACAGGCAAGCAGCAAACAAACATGTTGCGAACACAATCACACACCAACAAGTCACTCACTAGCCAAGTGTTACTAGTGCCAGCAAAAACATGATGTGGCCCATCACTCATCACAAGAAGAAAGCCCTTCCCCAAAGAGAGCACAGGAATTTTGCAGCACTTTCCTTCATCCCTTTCCACACAGGCTGAACAGGGATGGCGGAAAGCTGTGGCTCTTGAATGCAAAGGTGTCCAGCTTTTTCTTGGACTTGTACCGTATCTGAAATATAGAGCAAGAGAGAGCACATCTCAGTCTGTGTGGAACAGAGTGTGGGCACCAGTGCTAGGAGACGTGATGATGGACACCTTGACCACCGTCTTTCTGGGAACTCCTGAGAGCTCTCACGCTGTTTGGTGACACAAAGCAGACTGCAAGACAAAGACTACTCCAAGGTGTAAGTTCTTCAGCTGGAGGAACTATGGTCTTAGAAAGCTGAAGATGGGAACTGAGATTTCATTGATAGGAGATAAATTTTTTAGAATGCAATAAAACCTAACTACACTGGCTGATCCAGAGCAAAAACAATGGTGTGCTGAAACTCCAGACTGATATCGGTGGCCTTAATAAGAGGAGATCCCAGCATCCACATGTTTTGCATAAGATTCTGCCGGGGAAGCAACTCAGTTGCAGTGACAACCTGTATCACTGTAGTGAACAGCAGTTACCCGCAGTGTGAGTTGTGTCTGATTTCATGAAAACTTCCATAGCAGAGGCTCTAGGTAAAATATATCAGAATTTATACTTTTTTATTAGAATTGTATTTTCTAAACATATTTTTGTCTTTTCTTTATGTCTAGCTGAGAAAATCCTTTGCAATATGTACGCCATCAGCCCTACCCCTGTGGTGAGCCTTGCTCCCAGAAAAATGCCTTCTGACCCTAGAAAACACTCAGACGGGACAATAGAAACCCACTGGACACTGCCTGGTAGGACTGCTTTCAGAACACAAACATGGCTATTGCTGAGAGAAATACAATGCTTCACATCACCTCAATGTCTAAAATATTCTACAACATAGATTTTTTGACTTCCATAACAGCTTTCATCTATGGTGTTTAAAGGCCAAGCAAGGATGAGTGCAGTTGCCAGTCCTGAAAGACCTATATGTTTGGGTCTCTTCTGTACAAAGAAGGTCTGTCAGGCAGTCTGTGTGTGGCTTTTTGGCAGCCAGTCTCAGCCATGAGCAATCATACTCTCAACTACTGTTGGCTAGCCAAATCTAACAAGGTTCTAGCAATGCCTTACCAGACATGAAGATAACCTATCACCTATGGACTGCAGGCAGATCCCAGCGTGTCTTCTGCATGCCAGAAAGCATAGGCACCAGTTTAGGTGTCTTTATTCTCTTTCTTCAGATAGATACAGACCATGCAGGATCAAAGAAATGACGGCAGTGGCCAGCTGGATTGGTGTGCACACCTCATGCTTCCTTCAGACATCGATGATGGGAAAGACTCACAGAGATGTAACACCCTGTAAAAGCCTAGAAGCCACTGATAAACTGACAGATCGTCCTTCCCAGGTGCAGACAGAACCACAGTGTATTTTCAGGGGAGAACAGATGTACAGGACAGTTTTGAATTAATACATAAAACAAAGGCCTGTACTACATACCAAACAGAAATTGGTTGGGGAACTGGGAGCTGCTACCAGTGATGCTACTGGGAACTGCCAGTGTTTGTGCCAGTGCAGTGTATGGTTCTCAGCATGCAGATGTTGGAGAGAAACTCTCCTGCTAACCCCAGTGCTATCTGACTGCAGCAGACCTCAAAGGAGACCTCTGCTGCCAGTGGTAGCTTTGTGATAGCCCCCTACTAGCTATGACTAATAACCGATCAATAGCTCTTGTTATAAGACAGATGGGCCCATTACAGTCTGACCTGCCTGGCATCTGGCTCTTAACCCTTAACCTCAGCTGATATAAAATATTCAACAAAAATCTGTGTCAGACATTGGCTCAACCTCCTGTTTCTTTCCCTGCCTTTAGCAAATGTCACACATTGGTCAGTGGCACAAATCATCACATCCATCTCACCTCAGCGGGTGCCACATTTGTTGAATGTATTGTTAAATCAACGGCAGAATGGCCCTTTGCCAAAATCCACTGTGGAGATTATTGGTAAGTGAAGAAAAACAAAAATAACTTGGGATGTGTTTCTACCAGCATTTTCTTACAACAATTCATAACGCCTTTGTGATTTCCTCTGGAAACCAAGGTCAGGCACAACTCACCCTGATGAATCTTGGTAAAGTTTAGCCATGCTAAATGACAAAGGGCCCCCATGTTGACTGCTCAAAGAAGCGTAGGCTTTCACATTTGCTGCAGCCTGGAGTGCCCTTGATAAGGCATCTCTGTGGAGGAGGCAACAAGCCCGGCCCCAAGGGACAAAGGTGGTACTGTAAGTGATGGGAGGGCTGTTCTTCCCTGGGTACAGGCTACATCTCACTTCGACATCCAAATATCTCCAAGTCTTCCTGATGTGGCTTGCAGGGTAGGTGGGATGGGGAATAATAAATGAAAACATGGCACACATGTCTCAAAAAAACTCATCGTTATAAAGTCACTTTCTTTTCTCCTTTCAGTAACTGTCCGTATGTGCACATACACACGAGTAACTCTCTCCTTCCTCCCCACACACGGATATTCCTCTCAGACTCCCTAGCACTGTGGAGTAATTTGCAGGTGAGGGAATGGTCCAATGTGATTTGCACAGGATTTTCACAATCAGCACCCTCCCCGACAAGATGCAGGTCTAGTGTGCACTAGCAATAAAAGAACTAAGGGAGGCAAAAATGGAGGGACTGCTGCCATCGTGTTTCAAATGTATCACACCGACCAAAATAGTATGGAAACAGAAAAAAAAAAAAAAGTGAGAAACTGTTTACAAAGCTAGTGTTCAGTGGGGTGTTTCTGGTGACTTTTATTCATTATTGAATAATTTCATTCATTATTCAAACTTTTCCTGCAGTTTATACTATCATGAAACACCCTTAAGGACTGGAGTCAACCGACCAGCACCATGTGCTCCTGCCTCCTGTGTAAACGGTGTGCTTGCACGCTGGTAGAGAGGGAACCTCTCTGTTGCCAGGGCTCTGCTGGCTGCTGTTTCTCCTGCTGCCTTGTGTCTGAGAAGCTCTTCTTGGAATACTTCCAGTCACTCTCCTTACCCCACACAGCAGCACGACGGCCTGTATTAAAATGCAGAAGAAGGTACAAATCAGCTTTGCTCTGCTCTCTTTGCTTCTCTAAGGACTTTGTATTGTGTTCCTCATCCTCTCACTTAAATGCCAGGGGCAACACATCCCCACGGTTTGGAATCCAGGTATGAATCCAGATGGTCTGTGTGCTTGCAGCTACAAAGACAGGCTGGACAACCCACACCTGAGATCTGCAGACCGAAAGCTTTCTAAAATCTCCTTCCTAATTTTTCAGACTGGCAATCAAGTCGATTACAAAGAGAGGTAAGAAGTGAGAGGGCAGAAAGAGCAAGCAACATTCTGTGAAATGGACCATCTTTCAAGCATTTTTTGATGAAACATTGTCAAATATACAGACTTCGAGACAATTCAATCGTATTTTTCCTGGGCACAGAAACTCTTGGACTTGTGTTTTGGGGAAGATTCTGATGCTTGGGGTTCACTAAACTGATAATCAAAATTAGGTCAGTCAGACCAAACAATTAGACAAAAGTATGTGCAGGTTTCTACTTGCAGGGGGAGTTAACAAAAGAATCTATGCTGACAGTTTTTTCTAGGAAATAGTGATTCTCCATCCTTGCCTTTCAGCTGGAACTATTTACACTCTCATACGTTTACTCAGCCTCATCCTTGCCATCTATCCGTTTCCATAATGGTCTGCACAATCATGGTTGTGGTCTTCTTTCATTCTTCATCTATAGCAACCTCAAGGATTGCAGAGAAACACATCCTTAACCGTAGTATGGAATAAACAATGAGGTATCTTTTTAGGGCTTACTAAGGTTTGATGAACTTTTATCACCTGATCAGCCATTTTCCAGTGGGGCAGCTATAGAACATAATCTGTTAGGCAATTGTACCGGATTTCCATGGTAAAGTAGATGAAGAATTCCTCACAGAAATGTGTAACCAGCCCTGCTTTTTACATCAGATCTGCAAGGCAGCCAAACAGAGTCCAAGAGTGAATGTGAAGGCAATGTTTTCTTATTATCTTTTACACTTTTCAGTAACAAGCATTTAAACTTCTGTAAAGACAGATGAAACCTAAGCAGCAATGAATACTGAGTGTAAAAGTGATATAGCACTGACGTGATTCCTGCAACCTGCAGCTGGATTTAGGGTCTTCATTATAACAACCACAATGGACTAAGACTGTAGTATCTGTAAGGAGAAGCAATGTGTTGTGTGAGCAATTGATAACGCTGAAAAAAACCAGACTTATCTGGGGACATACAACCACTTCCTCACATCTGGGACTTTTCTGGACACTTTAATAACTAATCTCACACATTTTACCTTTACATTTAAAAACAAAGAACAGTGATGTTGCCAAGCAAATCCTTTTGTCGAAGTGAATAAATTGTGAGGAACTACCAAAAGTGAGTAAGCAGGAGGCCTGTTTATCATTGAATGCAGCATTTCAGAGCTAGAAAACGGAAAAGGCAAGAGCAGGCTTACATGATGCATAGCCATAGCTTTTCTGGCCATGATCTACAGTGTCCTCTTACTTCAGATGGCAGAGCACAAGCCAAAGATTGCACGATGCAGCTTTCCTTGTTGGTCCTATTCACTCCTCACCGAAATTGACGTGGACCCATTGATTTCAGCGAAGATTCCTGATTTATACTGTATATTTATGGAATGGTTTGGGTTGGAAGGGACTTACAGATCATCTAGCTCCAACCCCCCTGCCATGGGCAGGGACACCTTCCACTAGACCAGGTTGCTCAAAGCCCCGACCAACCTGGCCTTGAACATATACCAACAGAAAGGAGACACCCTGCCTTTGTTTTCAAGATGCAGTGCAATAGCCCATGTTTATCTGGGAGAAAACTTGAAGAGCACTTCTTGAAATTCTGATGCTTTTAAAACCTAAAACTCACTTCCAATATTTGATTAACTATTAGTTTAATATAATGAAAATTAAAGAATCAGTTGTCTTGGTAATTCATTCTAGATGTGCTCAAAACTGGGAATCTTTTCACTCAAGCTGGAATTATGGAGCAATTGAACGATCAAGTCTTCCAAAAGTCAGATCTGTTGTTTGTACATGTAAATAGAGTTAAGCGTCCTAGTGTTTTTCTGTGTTCTTTAAAATAATTGGGATCATCAAGAAACACCCTTTCCCCTCCTTGAGAATCAATGGCAGTGTTTGGAGAACTGCAAATTCCTCCACTGCTCCTGCTGCTGTGATCTTTATTAATTTGCAATCTCCTAAAAACTTCCTAATAAGGTGTGGATTCCTGAGTAGACACTTTAAATCCCAAACCAATAAATTTGCTTTTCACATGTTGAAAGCACTGTGTTAGATACACGGAGCAATGAAAATTACTTTAAAAGAATAGCAACAAAAATATTTTCAGAGGAAGCCAACGTTCAAAGTGAAGCGATGCTGTACGTTTACCTGCCTGCTGATGGTATTCTAGACTCAAAACTAAAAATCAGTCTGAGCGAGATGGTGCCTTTGGACTGCAGGAGGCTTTGAAATGTCAGTTGCTGAAATGTTTTCTGTTTACGTTTTGGCTAGCGTTTTACCAGATTGGACACCCTTCTTGAGTTCATTGACTCGCATCCAGAAATGTCATTAGCAAAAAAAGCTTAAGTGGATTCTTCCTAGGCCTGACTGACCACAAAGCTTGAGAAGTGGTCGCCTTCGCTTCCTCTGCTGCTGGCTCCGGCTAAAAGCCGCCTCCAGTAAAATGGGAGACCTAGGGACAAATTCTACCTAAAGTCAGACTGGTGAATATCTCTCGGTTTTAATGAAGTTTTGACAAGTCAGCCTGGAAGAGAACCTTCTCCCATGTCCTCTGAAACCCTTGAATACATGTCGTAAACTCCATCTATACCGACAAAATGAATAACCTCTTAGAGTCCATTACAACCATTATGGCTACTTAAAGGAGTGCAATAATATTTGTTCATATGGCTAATCAGTGTTGCAGACCTTACTAATGTTTCCTGAGCAGCTGTTGTATTGGAGTGTTAGTTATGATTGTTCTGATTATCAGCAGCTGTACAAAAAAACCACAAAGCAAACAAGACAAATGCTCTTCTCTGATAATCAAACCAAAGACGAAAGGGAAAAACAGTAATGGTCATCTTTCTACTGAGTGTTAATATTCGTCTTAAATTTTTGAGCGACTGCTTGAATTATGCTGTCTGTGCAGTCCTTTTCCGAAAACAAAACAAAAAAATCTCTTTTCAAATAGCTTAAGTTTTTATTTTGAGCTGTGACACTTACTTATAAGGCACCTATCATCTCCAGAGCACTGAGCCAGAGCACGGACCTGTGCTGATCACACCAGGAAAGGATCTGGCATTGCTCCTGATTTCTGTGAAGCGCTGAACACACCTTGGAGGACAGGACCCCACTACTGCCTCCACCACCAAACACATCATGGCCTTCAGGCAGCTGGATTTGGCCATGCTGTTTTGACAGGCAGGGATCCCGGTAAGGGTAATTTTAAAAATGTGCCCAAGGTAGCAGAGGAAGTCGTGGCTCATAGAGGGACTACAACCCAGGAAATCCTGCTTCTGGTTCAGGGATCGTAGCCCTGGCCACCATCCATCTCAACACTTCAGTAGTGTGACTGCTGCAGACAAATCACCGTGTTCTTCCTCGCACCAGTCCTGGTGCTACAAAACACTTACTGTGTTATTAAGCAAAACATATTTCAAGCCTGCCATTTATTCAGGGCCTGCAGTCTTACAAGCACCGTATCAATTATCTTCCTTGTAAGTGGGAAAAATTCCTGGACTGGATTTTCTCTCCATAGAAACTACAGAATAGAAGTCAATGCAATTGGTGAAAAGCACTGGTATCATGTGGACAAGAACAGGGCCCTTTCTTCAGCCGTTCAGGCTAATGGGAAACACGTCTCTGTGCGGACCGCATGACTGGGGCCAAAGACTGGATTTAATATATCCAGAGCCCAACCATTTCCCCAAGGGAACTGTCAATTACGAGTGCGAAACAGAAAAGATGCTGATTACCTGGGCCAAACTCTGCTCTTGTTTGTGTCAGAACAATATCCCTGATTGCACTCGCTTCTCTGCCACGGCGGGTCGAGTTTGGCCCCCTGTCCTCAGTTCCCTGGGCTGTCTTTGAATCACAGGAACAACGCTTTGAGATGGCTACTTGGACAATTGCTAATGGCAGGAAAATCCACAGTTCTTCTGACATTAAGGCATTGTAAATTCTGAAAGGAAAGAAATCTGTGTTGTATTTTTTTGGCGTACAATGCCTAAAGCCTTATCTCTCATTCTGTCAGGAACCAAGAACTATGTATACAGATGGTGCAATTTATTATGTTCTGTACTGTGACCAAGTGCTGAAATACCTTCAGGAAATCGCCAGAAAGCCTGAAAAGCTTTGCTGTCTCTTGTGACTCCAGCTCACTAAAACTATAATTGAATGAGCACAATATATTAAGCACTGCACGTTATGCAGTAGACTTACAGAAAAGGACGCCATCTTTTTCAGCATCATTACAGAAAATATATTTGCTGTACAACTACTGCCTATACTCAAGGTCGTAATGTCTCTGTCTCCCTGTATTCTGCCCTTACAAACCCACACGATGGGGATTTACAAATAAACGTCTAGCCACAATGGGTCTGCTTCGACTCAGGTGTAACTCCATTAAATTCCACTACACTGTTCTCATTTCTGAGATGTTGCTGGTCCTGACAGTCCTGACATTTAAACCAGTGCCTGTCGGGGCCAAAATGAACGGAAATATGTTGGTGTAACGGTGGTATGAAAAGAGAATTTTAGCCCTGTATCAGCTGAGAGGTTAATGTATTTCCGTTCCTGCTTCACTGAGCAGATTTCTATGAAAATATTTATTAAACTTGGCTAAGTGGGTGCCAGAAATACGAAGAAAAACTAGAATCAGTATCCTCAAACTCTTTCATCTCTGAGTATGAAATGTAAACTCTGGGCCCAACAATTCGCTTGCTGCATTCAAACCACTGAAAACAGTGCCCATGCCACAAACCCAACAACAGACATTTACGGGCACCCTGACACACACCAAGCCCAACTTGCAGCAACGGCCACCATTCACAGAACAGATTTTTGCTCATCAGCTGCTTCACTGGAAGTGAACCCATCTTCGGCTTCAATTTCCTACTCTTCAGCTCTGATTTTCTCCCGTTTCCTCGTCACCGGGAGGCCGGGCTGCTGTGCCTTTACATCAGGGGATTCTTTATCGGCTTCCCCACGAGTGCTGTTGAACATCTCTGCACGCTTTGTTATTACACAGAAGCGCAGACGCCACGAAGCATCTTCCTCGCCACATCCCGCAGGCAGCGGGCAGGGAGCGGGGCCGCGACCCAACACCTCCGGCCTCTCACAGGACAAGCTCTGGGGCAAAAAAACCCCGTAACAAACCCCAAAACCACCAACCCCAAAAACCTCCCGGCTGCAATGTGGGGCGAGGCTCCTCCAGGACGCCGGGTGCCGGCTGAGCCCTCGCCCTGCCCTTGGCCTGGCCCCGCGGGGCCGAGCGGAGGGCAGCCGGCGCCGGGAGGGAGGGCCGGGGGGAGCCGAGCGCGCCGGGTGCTGTCTCGATGGGCTTGAAAAATCACTGCAGCAGCGGCGGCGGGCAGGGGGGAGCCGCGATCCCCGGGCTGCGCCGCCACGCCGCTCTCCCGCCTCTCCCCGCCGGCTCCGGCTCCGGCACAGCCCGGCGCCAAACTTTTCCCGCCGCCCGCTCCCCTCCCGCGGCGTGAGGCAGCCCCGGCTCAGCGGAGAGCGCCGGGCGGGGAGCCGGCGGAGCACCCCGGGGAGGGGGGGGAGCCGGCGGGGCGGGCGGGAGGCGGGCCGGGCGGGGCGGAGGCGCGTCTGCCCGCCGAGGGAGCCGGGGCTTGCGGGGCGCCGGGCTTTCCCGACCACCGTTTCCCCTCCCCTCCACACCCGCCCACCTCCCTGCCTCCCTCCCTCCCTCCCCTCCAGAATTAAAGTTGGGACGGTGGCGCTCCGGGGATGGGTGCGAGCCAACGCCTCTGCCGCCGGCTCGCTCCGCTCCGCTCCCCCCGCCGGTCGCCCGGAGCCCGCGCCCCCGCCCGCCCGCCCGCCCCGGAGGGATGCTGCTCCGGGGGCTGCCGGGGCTGCTCCGCCGCTGCTGGCCCTCCCTGCTGCTGCACTGGGCCCTCCACCCGCTCTGGGGCTCCGGCCAGGTAGGGCCGGCCGGGGCGGCGGGCAGAGCCCCCGGCCCTGCGGGGAGGGGGCCGGCGGCGGGGGGGCGGGCGGAGCTGCCGTTCCCCTCGGCGGGGGGCGTGCGGGGCGGGGGGCGTGCGGGGCGGGCGGCCGGAGCTGCCGTTCCCCTCGGCGGGGGGCGTGCGGGGCGGGGGGCGTGCGGGGCGGGCGGCCGTTTCGGAGCCCCCGGCAGCGGTCTGTCCGAGCGGGGTGCCGCGGGCTCGGCCGGGGGTGAGGGGGCTGGCGAGCGGGCTGCGCGGTGGGTGGGAAGGTGCGCGGAAAGCAGCGGAGCCTCGGCAGCCCGGTTTTGGCCGTGTCTTGCCGTGGGTTTGCGATGCTGATGGCGAATTGAGGATTCTCTGGGCGAAGGGCTGAATCAGCTTTTGCCAACTCCGACGCTCTGGTGTTGTGTGACCTTGGTTGTAATGGGGGGCGACCAGCAAGAAGGACTGGGAGAAACGGGTGTAGGATGAGGGAGAGCGCCCATCCAGTTTGGAGAACCAGAACGGCAGCAAAGCTCGACTCGGATGCATCACATTGATATTTTAAAGTTTATTTATAATACGTGCCTTCAGAGGAGTGATTGATGGGCCAGCCGAGTGCTGTTCAAGAACAGAACAATTGCAGTTTCTTTCTTGGAGAAAACACAGCGGAGACTCCACGTCTTTTACTCCCTGTTCTAAACTTAGTGACAACCAAGAGATTAAAGAGAGATGTTGTTTGTTTTAGCATCGTGTCTCTTGCCGTGAATGACAAAGAGGATTTGTGCTCCTTACAGATTAAAATGAACAGAAATACAACAAAAACAACCTCCTTTAAACCAATGCCCCCATCATAAAAATCTCTGCCAGCTCTGCCTTCCTCCTATCCTGCTCAAGTATCCAGGTAGCTAAGCATAAGTTAAAACTGTGACTGCGTTTTTAAGGGAAACACAATTGTGTTCATAGCGATGCCTTCTCCAACCTCTCTCCTGTAATCCGTCAATCAATCAGGCAGACAAAAAAAAAATCGCATGAACATCTTTCTGACAAACTACTCAGGTGATCTAAGCTGATCTTTCAAAAACAATTACGTTTACAAGAATTGAAACAGGCTCGGAGAAATGCGAACGCTGAGGGGCCCAGCCTTTCCTTGCAATAATTTGTAAGTTTTATTGTCGCATTTTTCGTCTATACTTGTGCTATTTCCTGCTGTTCTGTGGAAGGGCAATCAAATAAAGCTGCTCATACTCAAGTTCTTTTCCAGCTCTCCCAAAAGTAGGATGTATCGAAGGCTCCTGTCAGGAGGTACCAGTGGGAACGGCAGGTGTGGAGCGCTCACTGGCATGCCAGCCTTCCTGGGACTGAAACTCCCTCATCGTTGAATCCCTCCCATGACTCCCCTCCCCATGTTGAGTCCTAATCCTTGCTCTTATCTTCAAAGTCTAGCAAGCCATAGTGTCTTCGATTAATCCAGTAATGTCCCATCATGTTGCTCACCTGCCCCTGCTCCATCTGTAGAAGCCATCGTGTTTTCTCACATCTCTTCTTCCAGCCCTTCTTCACTCCTCTTTCCATGTGACGACTTATGCGTGGCACAGCCTTCCCTCCCGCATCTTTGCATTCCTTCCTCAGGCCCTGCCTTGAGGCACTTAAAAGAATCAGTCAAATTCTAATCAGAGGAGGTGATGGGGGTTGGACTAGATGACCCACAGAGGTCCCTTCCAACCCCTACCATTCTGTGATTCTGTGATTCTGAGAAGCAATTATCTTATTTAAAACAAAACAAAACAAACCCCACAATCTTTTCTTGTTAGTGTCGTAGCCAACACTGTGACGAGAAGGAAGGGACGATTCTGCCTGAGGCTTTTGACATAATTAAAAAAAAAGAGCAGTAAGTGTCATGATAAATAGCGGGGTCAGGTTTTTTCTGGTTTCATAAACATGGATCTGAATTAACTGTGATGTGAATTATGTAGAGCCGTCCTGGGATTTATGCAGTGATGTTGAGATCTCATCTCTGTAGACTGCTTCCAGGAGACAAAGCTCTTGCCACATCAGCAGGCTTTTAGAGGTCTCTGTGCCTTTTCAGTCAACTGCACTTCTCTTTTCAAGCTTTCCTCCTTTTACGTGATTCAGAAAGTCACAAGACGGCCACCCTCCGGGGACTGTATTAATCCTTTTTTCCCATCCGACTCTGTAGAGCATGCTCGTGGACTGCTGCAACCCCGTGAGACTCTACTGAAATACTAAACAGCTCTGACCACATGCATTTATTCTTCCATTCTATGCAAAGCAGGACTAGGACCACTGTTGCTGAAGGAAATCTCAGATTAAAAAGAAATACATCACAGACATGAACTTCAACAGAGAGACTGTAGAAGGAAACCACCAGTTACCGCTTTCTGTTTGCTTTTCCCTGGACATTTGTGGATCAGATTTTCATTTCCATGAATATTTAAAAACATCTGCCCTTTTTTCAAAGCATGTTCATATCAAATGCACAGATCCATAAAGTCAACTCTTTACGTCTTTTCAGAGCAGGGTAAAAAATGCATCAGCTTGAAGTCCAGGCAACATGAATGTCCAAACTGGGCAACTGCTGAGTGTGTTAAGAAAGCCTCGTCCCAAACAAGCGGCCAGGTTTTAGACAGGCCAAGGAGGCACGTGTTCATGGCACTTGGAGGAATGACTGGAAGGTGCAGAAGTTACAGCTATGGAGCAAGCCCTGTGTGGTCCATCTCCGGAGATGACCCCTTGCCAAGGCAACCTCTGTGCGACAAACTGCCTGGCAGCCTAGCGAGTGCCTGGTGAGTCATTATCTGCAAAGTGCCTCCAAAGCTCTTCTGGGGCCGGGGCAGTGTCTGGCAGAAGAAACAAGCAGTAAAGTTTGAGGCCGGACTCGAATTAGCAGACCTGGCCAGGGAAAGATTAGGCTCTTTCAACATGCCTTTTTCCTCCCGCCATCTCCTGTAAAGGCAGCTTACCTTGAACTGCAGACGGTAAAAAAGAAACATGGAGTAATTTATTTCAGCATCCTTTCCCAGAGCAAGATTGTTCCCCAAAGCACATTTTCTAGTGATTGTGTTCTGCTTACCTTTAAAAGATATAAGTTAATAGCCTTCATTCCTTTCATGAGAAGACTAATAGACATCAACAGTGGGGTTTTATTTCTTGAAAAGGAGCCAAATGTCTTTTCTTGTTTTTCTTAATTCTGTCTTGCTACTGTTAGTTAGACTTCTTGCAGCAGTCCTTGGCTATTTCTCTCCTCCTCGAGGCCCTCAAGCTCGGTTTGTGTCTTTCCTTTTCCTGACAGATTTCAGCCAGCTTACGGTATCTTTGTTATTTTAAACTAACCCTCTAAGACAGACCCCTGGCAAGGTAGTATCTGTGTTCCTACAGGTGTCTTCTATCAACCAGACATTTCACTGAGTGACAAGAGAAGGGAAACAAATAGGGGATAAACCCCATGCTTTTAAATGTCAGTTCTTTCCCAACAATTTCAAAGATCACGGGGAATTTTGATAAAGGTTCAGACTAATGTATTGAGAGACAAAGCAACTTTTTTTTTCAGAAATAATGTTTTAAAAGTACATGGGAGCAAACAGTGGCTGAGCATGTACAGGATTAATCTTGTTTGCAAAGTAATCGAGAAAAATACCCGCTGGTTTCTGAGGACACTCTATTACCAGCCTAAGGTAGAAGAACCTCCAGGGATTTAACAGCAGTCAATAGTTCTAAAAACAGACAGACCAAGCCTTTGGTTCTGGTTGATATTAAGTTAGAGCAATAAGTCAATGTAGCTTTTCCATACCAGCACCGTCTTCAGACTTATATACACAAAGCTGCATCTGGTCTGCAAATGAAGCTGGCTCCAAGTCTGCTCAGTGTTACTCTTCCCTGTCTCTGCCCCCTCCCATTGCACCCGCTCCTGGGAGACATAGCGAGCCCTAGGATTCAGCAAGCGGGGGACTAAGTGGGGGACAGTAATTACAGCTGGGAGTCAAGAGTTGCTTCCGAATCAGCTGCCGGGGCCGGTGGAGAGATGTTGCCCTGCCTCCTCTGTCAGCACAGTAAATGTTGTCACACCAGTACAACGAGGAGGTACCCCAGCCGTGCCACTGCCACCGCACGGAGCAGGCACTCTTCCTGCGGGGCTCCGCTGACACCCCAACCCAGCGCGTAAACAGCGTTGGAAGAGCTGAAATGGCATGGAGGGCATTCGGCTGCATGGGATCACTTACTTGAAAAGTAAATCAGCCTGCTTAGCAGACAGATTTATTACCAGCCATGAGGGATTATGAAGTGGAGTCATTTTGATTCATTAGAGCATTCAGAGAGTTTGTGTAAGTTCCTGGAAGCTGTCTGGGATGGTCTTTAACCATCCTCTTGCTGTTACCTGATGGTGAAGGGGAAAGTTGGAAAGCACTCATGCTGAATTTGTTTTTCCCTATGTTTGGTAATAGACTTTGACAAGCTGTTTAAAGAACTGAGCCTTCTGACTTGTGCTGTGCCGAGCCATCCTTCCAACTCAGCTACACGTAGCTTTTTCTGTTCTTTTCCTCCCTCTCTATAATATTTAATCAACAAAGTCCTACCTCCATTTCCCCGAGGCCAGAGTAGTGCATCTTTCTGCATTTAGAAACCTCCTACGCATGTGAACATGTCCTTTGTGCAGTGATGTTGTTTTAATTAGCCACATCTTTCTTTTTGGCCAGAAATACATGAAATGACTGCGTGCGTCTTTCCTGTAGCCAAGAGGCAGCAGAGCACCCTTGGTGCCCAGCTGTGGGTGGTGGGAGAAGCTCTCTGGCTGTGCTGTGGGCTGGCGGCAAGGATTGAAAGGGGGGAGGAGACAGACTGTGTGCCCAGAGCTGGCAGGGGAAGGGGGGCAAAGCTTGGGCAGGAGAGAGGAGCAGGGAAAAGACAACCCTGGGTGGCCCAGGGCATAGGCAGGGAGGGAGAAGAGGCCCACCTAAAACAGGTCAGAAAGCATGGCCTGAGACATCGTCTCTGTAATGACCAGCATATCATGGAAAAGAGCTAATGAAAGAAGATGATGTTAGGACAAAACTATTAGGACAATAACCCTCCCAAGACCAAACTGTACAAGGCAACAGTTGAATGCTAGCATAACTACCCTTAGCTTCAGCAACACACAAGCCTGTTCCAAGTGGTCTCCTAATCCTGCATTCAAAGTGCTCGTTAGATAACCTGCTGTTTCATTGTTTAGGCTTTGTCTCCTTAAAATTGTATCCAGTATTTTCCATCTGAGTATCAGTACATTCAAAAAGAGCTGGCTGACGTTAACACCTCTCAGAAGCTCCTGACATGTTCAGCAGATTTCCGTTCTGTTAGGGACTTAGTCCTCTTCATTTTGTAGCGTTAGATCAGGAATTTTACTGAATATTCCTTAAATCCCTAGTCATGTAAATATTACTGATGGTAAGAAAAATATGCTGTTAATAAGTGGTCCTTGTCATGAATACATCAAACTATTGAATATATTGTATACCAGTACTGGCTAAGTCGTTGTCCATGCCCCAGCGATGCCTCTACTTGCGCTCTGCAGTGCCCCATCTTCAGCAACACTGCATGTTACAGAGGCTACAAGTCGCCGTCTGTGGCATTTCCATTTTGACTCTGTCATTGATGTGGTCCGCAGATGAGTAAAACGTGGGCTCCCTCTCCTCTTGGTGGGAAGTGAAACACTCCGTGAAATCTCTCTGAACATCAAAGGGAGGCTGGCAAAGCGGAGGAGACATCTCCTCTGGTTTTCAGTTTTGCTGGAAGGAAAATGAACATAATCCTGACCCTAACTGTCTTGTAGTTTTTATTAGGTCTCTTTGGCTTGCAGCAACCACCGTGTGAATAATGCATGCTGCTAGATGGCTTCCCTAAGGAAAGAAGGCTTATGCAATCATATTGTCTGCCGCTACCCGCCTTCTCCTTACCCCATAATAACTCAGAAACCATCTGCCCAATTTCAGCCAAACTTCACAGAGGGAAGGAGTTCTTGAGGTTATTGTGTGAGGTGAAAAAATAAAAATGGGCACCATGCAGGGAAGAGACCTCCTTGTAGTGGCCTTAGTGAGGAACACGAGCTCAGTTCTCACTACAAGTCTGAGGTGTCATTCGGGTACTCAAGTCCAAGAAACACATCCATGAAAAAGCATTTTTCACTGTTTCTGCTGCTCATGCAATGACTTGTTTCTTCACAGATCACTCAGGGTGAGTCCCAGAAGTCGTGCTCCAAGCCTGTAGCAGAGAAAGTCACAGAGAGCTGCCAGCAGATTTGCCAGTGCAGGCCACCTCCACCGTTACCACCGCCTCCTCCACCTCCGCCACCCCCGAGGCTGCTAGTCGTGCCAAGTAAGTAGCTGCTGGTATGGTCGGGCTGTGCTGAGGGAGGGCGAAGCGACAGGGACACCTCAACAGACGTAAGGAGAAAGGATGTGGGAGAGGGCACAGCTAGCTCGTTTGTCATTTTCCACCTGGCAAATGGACGAGAAAACGTTCTCAGTGGAGATGAAGATCTGTTTTCTGATCAATGAATAATGCTTGGCTTTTGGAGGAAAGCCAGAGAAATCCCCTCCTTTCGTTGTGTTATATATGATTCCCTGTCTTTAAATGGTTCCCTGCTGCCCTAGCCCTGGGCAGCGCTTCCCTCAGAGACACAGCTCCGTGCCTCCCCTTGCATTGCGTGACCTCCTGTTTCACCAGGTGTGCGGCTAGGAGGTCTGGGTGCTCCAAGGCAAATTAATTTATAAGCAGGCAAAAATTCAAACACTCTGTCTAGACTATCCTGCAGATTTGGCTGTCTTCAGGACAATGGAGCTGTACTGGTTTACCACAGCAGCGAGTCGGGCTCACTGGTTTTCAATTGCTTAAAACTGTAACAAAAGTCAGGGGCATGTCAGGAGTCACAGCAAGCGAGTGGTTTTCCCACTATTGCGCATACAGGCTAGGACTCATCTATTTCTCTTCATACAAACCAGTGCTCCCAAGCCTTACCCAGCCCATCCAACCTCCTGACTTCCAGCTGTGCGTCCCTGTGCCTGGCAGACCTTGTGCCTGCAGTTCCTGCTGGCTAGCTCTGCCAGCTTCCTTCCACATCAGCGTTCCTGTGATCCTCAGCGCACAGATCCTGTCTGGGGAGCAACGGCTGTGCCGGTGGTCCCCCGAGAGGCAGTCCCTCCGTGGCGGGACGAAGCTCGCCGGGCTACCTGCGCTGGCTGGGCACGGGGACGCAGGCTGGGCCCTGTGCAGACACGTTTGGGTCCCGGGTGTTCGGTGTTCCAGCAAATCTCCTTAGTGCTTCTATATTTTTGCAAATTTGTCTCTCCCTAAAAGGCCGCCTATTAATTCTTCTCCCTGCTTAGATATACTCCCTTGGGAACACTGTTGCAAAGTATATCTATTATCCTTCTCAGCACTTCCCCCAAGGGAAAAGAAATCATTAGGCAGCGTCATTTGGCTGTTTGTCTTTATCAGCGCCATCCCCAGATGTGCAGAAGACACGAAGAAGGCTTCTGCACAGCTTTTAGCCAGGCACAGGACAGGCAGAATTCTGCAGTGTGGTTTTTTTGCCAGGAGCATGCTTTGTATGTGTGCCATGCTGCAGAAATTTAAGGCAGAGGCAGGAGAAAAAAGTAGGGAAACACTTGGGAAAGGAAGTACAAAGACAGCCTGGAAAAGCAGAGATGAAGGTTTTTTTATAGCAAGAAAAATCTCTTTCAGCATTCAGGAAATGTCATGGACAGTAATATTGAAAATTCCCGTGATCTTTGTCTCACAGTTGGAAAATAAAGTACTTTGCCACTCCGTTTTCTTGTGCCTGGGGTGCCCCGTTGCCCTGAGGGAGCTGCTCGTACCCAGATGAGACGTTGCAGAGCAGTGTCGGCACTGGGACCAGCCCGGCTGCTCAGCTGTGGCAGGAGGAGGGCACCCACCGCTGCTGGGCTCCGTACCCTCCCAGCTGCCGTCAGGCAGCGGCTCTGAGCCCGTGGATTTGTCTCCTGTGAAGTGGGCAGGAAATCATATCAGAAGAATAAAGAAGTCTGTCACACATTGCAAGAAGAGGAAAGAGAAATCAAATGGGCCTGCGTCTGGGATAGCCTGATGCTTACTCAGGCTAGATTGCCAGGTGCTAACCCAGTTCTAAAAATGAGCTATATAAATCCAGATGACTAATATTTAAACAAGCTATTTCATTTCAAATGCAATAAAAAAAAACCAAACAGATTACACATTCCTTTCACCAATAAGCTTTAGAGTAGCAATCAAGTGCCTCAGCTTGAAAGATGCTTTCATTATCAGCTGTCTAGGCACTGTGATTTAGCCCACGTGTACAGCAATCCCCATCCTTGTGAGAATGAGCAAGCCTTGTGGTTAAATATGATGTTATAGACACCGCTTTTAAACAGCATTCAGAGGAGAGGGCAGTAAAGGGACAAGGCAAGCTATCATGAAGTGGTTGATGCTAGAGTTGCACTTGGCACTTTTTAAGTGATTAAAGTTAAGTACTGGAAAGACCTCTGCAAAAAGCAGCAGCCCCAGAGCTGCGAGTTTTTTACCTTTGCAAGGTACAGTGTCTGGGCCATGAGGTGCTTTGTAAAGGTGCTGGCACTGCTCTCAGAGCTTTATGAGCACAAAAGGCTGCAGCCTGCTAGGCACTGTCCTTAAAAGCTGGTTTTTGCAGTCAAACTGCAAAAAAGAGGTTGTTAGAAGTTTAGATCATCTCCACACGCTTTAAAAACAGCTACTGGGCATGATGATTAAAGCAAATAGATACAAAATTCCTTTCCATCCAGTTACTACAGGCACCGACAGCTGGGTTATCTGCTAAATGAAGCCATCTAGTGCTCTTTGACATGTCCTGTCTGGTTTCCAGCTGCTGCTGTGGAAGAGCAGGGGACCCTCTTTGTGTCCTCTCCATCAGTCCCACCTGAATGTTTTGCAAACCCTACTCAGATGTATGGGATGGCACTGGGTAACTGTTTGTGAGCAGCTGAATCACTCCGTGAAAGGTTTTCATTGTGCTTGAGGACCACTGAGGACTTTCAGGAACAATTACAGTGCATTTAGTGTCTCTTTAGACATTTCAATATTGACAGCTTGCTCCAGAGACAAATCTTTAGCTCTGGTTCCTGCAGATAGATTTATACAAAATCTGTTAAATGTTGTGAATTCCAGGATTCACGTATAATAACTGGTAAGTGTTGTGTTTACTCTGAGGGACAGTAAGCGAATTCCCTCCACAGAAGATGAGTAGAATCGCACACAACTTAGCAGTCAGTCTAAATACATGGGCAGTAGTAGAAACACCAGCTTTCCAGGCTTTAGGAGACACCTCACTGTTACGTATTTGCAACAGGAACATGTGGGATGTGTTTCAGTGCACCCTGAGGAGGCATATCGTTCGTTCAACAGTACGAATATGGCAAATTAAATTAGATCATATGGCTCTCATATTTCCAAATATAGACAACAAAACTATGGACTGGTGAATTCCAAGGCCCCAGGGAAGAAAAGACAGACTGCTTTTGTCCTTCAGCCATGACCCCAGGCCTCCTTCTCCCACGTTTCTAACTCCTTCACACAGACCACTGGCGTTTCCGACATCCCTTCCAACCCCTGTTTTTGCCTTCACTGTGTCTGCTCTGCAGCTGCCATTGGACATTCCTTCATGGCAACATATCCCTGTGCCTCCTCCTTGCTAAGCGTAGGACTCCTGGTCTGCCCCAGTGAACCAGTCTGATCTACAGTATCCAAATGCAGGCTAGGATCAGCCACGCTGGCCCCTGTGGATGGTGGTTCTCTCAATATTGCTAGTTCCACCCTGTCTCCTTCTGTAACGTGGGACACATCGAGCATTTCAGTTTTGAGTTTCCTGAGCTTCGTTCCAGATAAGGTGTGTTGGCATCCCGCTGAGATACTGCTGTCTTGTTCGGTATAGATGTGTACCTTACTGAGGGTCTTCAATGAGAGGGGCTCCAGCCCATGTTTGAAGTAACTAGGATGGTGGGGACTGCATGACAAAGTGGTGGGGACTGTCAGGAGACATGTTGGTGAGCCAACTGCGGTTTCTCCAGACAGTCTGGCATATTGATGTTTCCACAGTAACTCTCCTTACGCAAGCAGCAGCCTGCTCTTTAACCCGTGCCGAGAAAACCGCTTGTTGATGAAGTGAAGGGAAAGCTCATGAGGCTCTGAGGGGCCTAAGGCCAACTAAGCTTAGATGCTGACAGCAAAGAAAGGAGGAACTTTCAATGAAATTGTGTTCCCTAGGTGTGGCTGTAACGACCTGAAAGAGATAGAGATGCTCAGAACCTGGCCTTTAATTAACTGTTTCTTTTTTTTCCCCATCTGTTTTCCTCCTTGTGTCTGGATTTCAGCCAGGACTAAGGCAAGGTGGGTGGAGTACTTGTTCAGGCAGCTTTTCTAACCTGGCTTCAGAGACCCATGAGATTAAGCTAGTTCAAATTATGTTGCCCCTTCAAAAGCTAAAATACTGCTGCTATCAACCTTTAAATACTTTCTGAGCACACAGGTTTCTCCAGGGGCATTGCAAAGAAGAAAGGACTTTGTCTGGAAGTAGAAGCTAGGCTTTCAAAACAGGAGAGGGTTAAAGCTAGACATACACTGCAGTCAGTGTTTTCACAGTTTTAACCTGTGTAAGGTTTGAGGAGAAAACATTTCGAAAATGACTTCTTCAAAATGGTACAAGGAAGAGAAAGGTTGTTCCGCATGAACTTCTCGCTTGCTGGTTAGAAACATTTGCTGTCTCTGCTTTACCCATCTCCTGCGGTGGGTGAGGAGTCCATGGTACTGCCATCCCCTCTCTGGATGATGGAAATGTCCAGTCAAACATTGCTTTGGTCAAAATTTAGAACAGGAAACATAAATAAAAATTTTTGTCTTAAATCATTACAAGCTGTACTAGTATAGCTGAGGCTGGATTTGTGAAGCAACCTCTGACTCACTGGACGCTTGCACATAGGTGCGCAGTGAGGTCTTTACAGCTCCTGACCTCAAGTGAAAGTTTGCCCTGAGCTGTCAGTTGAGATAAAGCACAATCAAGTCAGTGTAAAGCCAAAGAGAATAACATCACTGCAAAGGACTCTGATCTCCAGGCTGTAATTGTATGTTTTTGTTTTTCAAGGTGAAATCTTTTCCTTCATCTTTGGAGATAGTGCATCTAATTAACTAATTATTTGGACTGGTGAAAATGCCAAAATAAAAATGACCAGCTACAGGAAGGGCACAACTTTTTGGCAACTATATGAGCACAGATGTATAGCTGAGTTTCAGAAAGTGTGCAGGGTCCTTTCAGTACAAGTAGAAAAGCTAAGGACTTTCGGATCTTTTAGGACAGATGGTCACAATGTGCATATATGGGCAGGAGTCTGAAGTACAAGAACAGTCTGGAACTTCTTAAAATTTGAGTAGTTTTTAAAGCAGCTAAAATTTGCGGATTTGGCTTGCTGACTGTTAACAACGTAGCCTTTCACAGCAGAAACTTGTTATAGAAATAAAAAATGTATGGCTGTGGGACATAAAAGATTAAGAAACGGTTTCTCCTTAGGCTTTTCTACAACCTAAATCCTGGTGGTAGAATGGACAGGGTGACCCCGTGTGAATCCAGAGAACGAGTTTGCGCCTCATGCTGAGCAGAGTCTCCAGATGGCCGTTCAAGCTGGAGAGCTGAGCACGGTCCTGATGCTCACCACATTGTTTCTTGTACTACATGGGTTCAGAAGTTGATGTGCTAGCCTACACAACGCTAAAAGGACTTTTGTCCTTGGCAGAGGTCTATGATTGTCCTCCAGGAGTTCCGGGGAAGCTGTGAGATTGCGAACTGCATTTAAATCCTCCTGGAGGCCACCACATGTTTTAAAACGAGGTGCCAAAGAATTTGCTGCAGGCAGTCTGCAATATGGGTTGAGCATCTCAGAGAGCTCTGACTTTAAGTTTCCTGGTGTGTAGGTCCTTTGCCTTGTGAGTGCTTTGCACCTTTCCAGACAGCCACTGCAAAAGCAGTTCTGACTCTTAAGGGCTCAGCTGGCAGGACCAGCCTTTACCTACCGCCCTTCTGCCAGAAGGACCAGTTCGGAGTAGTTTTGAGAATTTGGGCACACTTGAGGAGTCTTGGATTAACTGCTCCCAAGTGCTGATGCCCAGTGGAATTGTTAGTGAACAGATGAGGGTGTTTTTGTTTTATAATATGTGAAGATGTTTTCCTCCATACTTCACACAACATAGTGACTGCCAAAACTGAACAGTTATGGAAGAGAACTACAGTAGCACCAAAATGGCAGGGAGCACATTGTCTCCTACACCAAGACATTTATAGTAATTACAGCTACAGTGAAAGAATATTGTTTTACTACAAGTCTGGTCTAGACAGTGATTTTTTTAAATGCAAGCAGAATGCTGAAACAAGGAAGCCCGTTCAGTTTTGGTAACACAGCTGTCATACTGTGAATTACAGACTTGTGCGACAGCATTGTTTATAATTTACAAAGCAAAACCAAAATTCAGTTCTTGTCTTCTCCCACATAAACTTTCATTTTACTGGAGGATTGTGACTCTAAGAACTGGCAGAAGGATGTTGAGGCTTTCGAGTCTGAATTGAAATCCAGCCCCACAGCCTGGAGTCATGGATGGTAGCACATGCAGAGTCTAGTCCCAGTCCCCATCATGTTGTTCTCACATCACAGACACTACGTTCTCTGTTAGCACAGTGAACCAAATCATTAAGTATCCAAGATGGTATTTAGGCAGAATTCACCCACCTAAATCAGAAAAGCAATTATTAGATTTCCTGCTTCAAACTGCAGGCACCTCTGATTTTATCACTAAAGACATAAAGCCTTCAAAATCCTGCTATTTTTTGCATTTAGCAGTTATTTCTGGCATAGGAATAAAAGTTGCAAGTGCTTACCTACCAGTCAAAATGAGAAAATTATTTAGGATGAGGATATTTCTTAAGCAGCAATCAAATATGAAGTTTGAAATAGTTTGAACATCTGGGATGTTACCTCAAGTCTGGAGAGCTGGATTAGTGACTAGAAAGCAGGGAAGACTGGAAAGGTTCATGCTGTTTCTTTCATGGTAGGATTCTGCTATCACTCGTGCACCTAACATCTCATACTGGGCTGTTGTAAACTATCTTTGTAAAACACTGGTTAGATCAGGCTGTCAGTCACAGCTTCTATTGCTTTCCCAATTCAGAGTTTTTCACCACAATAAATTCTGAAATGTTTTGTCAAGTCTAATTTTTATTTAGACAAGTGATGAATCTTCCCCCTGCTCTGGGACCTTGCAGATTTGTTTTGAATTTTTCGTGCAGTGATAAATCCATATTATGGAAAAATCCACTCTCTTGAAAATTCACTTGTTCATACATTTTGAAGTATTTAAAAGTAAGAGCCTCAGGCCAGATTTTACAGTGCGGGAATCAGTGGGAGTTCTGTTATCTATAGATTAAAAGCATTGTCTAATTTTGAAAAAAGAAGCAGCAGATATTAAGCTGATTCTGCAGTCACAGTCCTTTCTACTCTGAGATGCATACTCCCAACAGCTTGGTATTTTTTTTTTTAAGCAAAAGAGTTGGCTAAGCTGAAGACATTAATTCCCTGTGTGGATGGCAGTCCATTTGTACATGCCTACCATTTCACTGATTAAGAAGATAAGAAATCTTCACTGAAGTTACTGATGAGTCAGAGGCTGCTGATTTACAAGTAATTGTAGGTTCCCCTGCCCGTGGCAGAAGGAGTTGTGCCTCATCTCCACAAGTCAGATGTAAACTCTTAATTGGCACAAGCTGTTCTAGCAGGGAGGGCTAAGCAGCTGACCTCAGTAAAGCAGACCCACAGAAATCTATGTTCTTGTAATGGTTTTGTGGATTTTCTTTGTTGTAGACACAATGGACAGGTGATGCACTGCCTGTGTAATTGCAATTTACGGGTAATTTTTAAATCGACGTAGCAGATCAAGGAAGCAGCAGTCTGGACATTTGGGGTGTTATCCCAAAATGAGTACATAGTGTCCATTAATATGGTACAAACATAGTTAATAACTGATGCCACTGCCAAAAACTGTCGTTAATAATTGTGCAAGTTAATTTAACACTTCGACTAGTAAATCATATCACTTTATAACAACATATATATAGTAGCAAATTGTGAATTCCTAATTGTTATTAAAATTAATCAGTTTATAATTTTGAAGTGTCTTTTAAATGGAGCTGATATTTCATCAGTTCAGTGGTTAGAAATAGTTTACACAAAAATCTGTTCCTTGAAAATGCTGCTATTAAACTGGATTTTTACTAGGAGCACTGCTGCAATTAAACTGGACTTTTACCAAAGCAGCAGATTCTCTTGAATCATCCCTGGACATTTTCCTTTCCTTTTGGAAGCAGTGCATAGTCTTATTTCATAGCCACTGTCAAAGGAAATGACTATTAGTGGAGCAAAGGGAGGGTTTGATTTAACCCTCGGTTTGATTTGGCAAGCTGCAGGCGCTCTGCCTCAGCTTTCTGGGGCATCATTCTGCGGCGCTGGCTGCCTACTGCTGTAGGCTTCAGTAGGGAGTGATGGTGAGCAGCATCTCTGCAAAAGCTCGCCTACCTGTGCAGGTCCAGATTTCTGTGTGAAGCCTGAGGAAAATGCAGATAGCAACCTGTAACCATTTTGCTTGCTTTTGTGACTGTAAGGTAGCCTGTGCCTTGTCTTTTAGCTTTCAGAGAGTTATAAATGTACTCTGAGTGGCGACTGAGGACTTCATGTTGTGCATTTGACATGGTGAAATGACTTGATCTGTTAATATGATGTAATTGCCATTTTAGATATTTTATATTTTATGGACACTGCATGGAAATTTATCAGTTTATAAATGTAATTTTGGTTTTATTAGAATGAAATTTACGCCTGGTTTGGAAGGCATTCACACTTCAGTTCCATTTTACTCTGGATGGGTCATCAATTTTGTTTCCCTTACAATGAACCTGAATACAATTGGGAAAAGGAACTAAGTGCACTAGGTATGGGAATTATTGATTGGTCTCCTCAGGGACATTTTGAAGTGATAGCTGTAGCCCTTCCAGCAATAACTGAGCCACTGAAGTGACACAAGGAATAAACTATGTAATATCAAACAGAAGGATTATGTTTATATAGATGCCATACACTAGCAGAAGTATCTGCTACATAGTCAGCTGGCTGTTCCCTAAAACTCAGACATATGACTTGCAATATGGCTTTCTTTGTAAAGCGAATTTTTTTAAGCCATCTGTACTAACCAATCTAAAGTGTATGTCTGTTATAGTCACCCTCTCCATATAGTGAGTGAATGCTTAACAGGCAAACCATTAATTTTTCAGAGATGGACACAAACCAGTGCGTTAGAAACTGCTGCTACTAACACGTTAGGAAAATATCCCAAGCATTTCCAAGTCATCCACAATCTGTGTTAGGAAATTCAGTCTGCAGTTTGCTGAGGCTGGTTTTGTATCTGCCTTCCCTGAAGGCACTAATTCTGAGAAAGTTTGAACTCTAAGATGTGAGGCTTGTCCAATCTTTGCTATTATCTGGAGGTTCCTGAACTCTTTGAAAAGCTGCTAAGAGATAATATCTTAATCATACCAGCAGCACTGAATGTTGCTCACATTTCATAGCCTGTGACTCTGATGACACCACTCATGTGAATGCCATTCAGCCTGAAGAAGCTGTGCAGATCTGGACCTTAATTTGTTCTGTATGTAGAACATTATACCAAGAAAATCTGTCATCTTTCTGTGGGATTGAATCTGCCAGCCCCGAGAGATCTAATTAATCATTTGCTGATGGAAGATTGGTCATCAATGTAGGAGCTTAGACTTCCAAAATCGTATTTCAGCTGTCTGAATTTCAGCCTATACCCATCCCTTCTTTGAAGGCCTGTTCACTGCAAGAGCTGAAAGATGGATAAGCTTTCAGAAGACTTGATGGTGACATACTGTGACTCCTGCGAAGGAGGTGTCTTGCCCACACTGCGGGGAGCGGTGAAAAGAGAGTCCGGGGTGCTGCTTCTCCTCTGCCACCAACCTGCCAGGAGATCCCAGGAAAGTCAACTACGCTATCAGCCACTCAGAGTTATATCTGAAACGGAAATATTTTTTCAGCTCTGTAAACCTTGGATTTAAGACTAGTGGATGTAAAGCACTAAAGATTATTTTTAGGCTCAAAAGTGAACAATAATTGCTACAGAACTGATCAGCTATGTCCTGTCCTAGCACTCATAGAAGAGGAGGCTGCACCACCACACAGCAAGGAGGAAAAGATGTTCACCGTGCCGGGAGCAAGAGGCAGAGCTTATGGCCACACTGTCACTGCATGGTAATGAAAGAAAGGAGGCAGCCTGAGGGGCTGGACAAGAACCTATGGTGCAAAACATCACTACGTCATGTCTTATTTCTCCTCTGTCAGTGATGATACAGTGTCAGCAAACACCTGGCAAATGAGCGTGTATCAGCATACGTGGGAATTCACAGCCTGAAAGTGATATCACTGTATGTAGCTAAAGTGTCCACGTGGATGCCACTGCCATAGTACCTTAACAGGCTTCACAGTGCCTGCTGGGGCATGGATTTCATCCAAGGGTGCCTGAGGCTCAGTAAAATCAAAGGCTAGGTTTTTAAGGGCTTTTATCACCTAAAAATGCAGATAGGTGCCGAATGAGCTCTGCAAACCACTTAACTCCCAGCAAAGGTCCTAAGCCATAGCCCACTCCACCTAATTTTGGAGAGGACGGATGCTTTCTGTGTGCTGTTCACTAAGCACTTCCTCGCTGATGACCTGAGGCGGGTGGTAGCCAGCAGGTCATGAGGGAGGACACAGGGATGGTGAGGCCAATTTCCTACTCATGCACTTGCTCCTTGGCAGTCACTTCTGCATGAGATGCGCTCTGCAGCTGCACCACCCCATGCAGGAGCCTGTCTCTCCCTGAAATACCTGGTAGCTGGTGACAAGCCCATCTTCTGCTCCAAAACAGCCTCTGAAACAGCTTGAAGGAAAGCCAGCTTGACTGGGGGAGATAACTGTCCAGACAACTCATTTCTCTTCATACCTACCTTCCCGTGGTGGATCTGGGAGGTGATGTTAGCTATGTGATGGACGAGGAAAGCTCTGTGGGAAAATGCATTTCCTGCCCCTAGCAAGTTCCAGTTTAGATGTGATCCTTTACTGCTTCCACTGGTCCTTGCTGCTGTCAGATACCCCCAGAGCCCAGTGCCGTAAGCCTGCAAAGAAACGTAGCCCTTTTACCAAGAAGCCTGAAAAAGTCTCAGCATTTGATTCATAGCAGCAAACCTCTTCTTGCCTGTGTTATAGCTGCTCATGCATCTACTGAGCTTTATGGGTCTCAGAGGGCGGGGGCCCATGACAGTAAACACCAAAACAGAAGCTTCTGATCTTTTTCAACCTTGTTATGAGATGTAGCGAGGAAGCCAGAGGCTCACACAGCGGGCTCGACCAGCTCCTCGCAGAAGCGGCCAAAGAGCAGGCATACCTGGGACACAGTGGCAGGGGCCGGGATGCAGTGTCCACCTGGTCTGCAAGGCTGATGGTTTGACACCTATTACAGGTGAAAAGTTCATCCTTTTCATCTTTAAAACGTGTTGGAAGTTCTCTCACCTCTGCGTATCATACTTGTTTTTAGATCTGCTTTAGGAAGTCTGTGCCAGCCAAATCAAAATGGGGGAGGGACGTATGTAGGTATCTTTGTGTACGTACGTGTGCATCTGTGTCTGCTTGTTGAATACTGGTGGAAATATCCTAACATGCTTTCAGGTATCCAAGTGCCGAAATGGCAAAGGCAGACTTGCGTGAAGGTTCAGTGTTTTCAGGCCTCTTGTCTCCAGCATGCTCTTTTCACTGCCGCAACGTAACGAGGTCCCACAGTTTGCTGGGGCAAGCAGGTGATCCTCAGTACTGATTTTTTCCCACTGAAGAATAGCCCATGGTTCCTGCGCGCATCGCTCGCCGCTGGAGAGCCAGGCCGCATGTTTGTGCAATGAAGTGGATGGTACTGCGCTGGCACGTCTCTGTGCCTCTCAGTGGTGCCTCTGTTCAAAAGAACTGAGAATTACTGTCCCCAGGTCAGTGCCGTGCTGCTGTAGACCATGGCCTCGCTGCTGTGTTTGCTTGCATATGTAGTTTATGGGAAGGTCAGGGAAATACAGCTAGTTCTTGTAGAAACATGTATGAAGTACTTAAAAATTTACCTATTTACCCTGTTAGAGAATTGGGAAAGGAATAACAACAGTGCTGACATGCAGCCTTGTGTTGCACTTTTTATCCCTGCATCTTGCAACAGTTTGGAAAGCTGGGACTACTGTCCTGGAGAAGGAGAAACAGAGGCTGGGAGTGAAGATCGTTCCAAAATCACCCAACAAGCAAGGGGGAGAGCAGAGGCTGGAACCCACGTCCTGGGAGGAATTTTACCTCCTACCCACAGTGACACTCTGCCTAGCAGAGGTTAAAGCCTGTATCATAAAACTCAGAAAATTAAACTTAAGGTTGTATGTCTACATACCCAAGTTAAACCATCCCGGCTTTCTGAGTGCTCAGAACCTCTGGAAATGAGGTCACCTTCTAAAATAAATTCCAGGGTACTAATTTAACAGCAAATTTTCACGTACTTGTGACCTGTTTCTTAGAAGCACCAGATACCCACTAGTCAGACCCTTGCGTCTCGGAAGGCAGGACACCGAGCACGGCCGGGCTTGCCGGAGCAACGGCTCGCACAGGGGGGCAGCGCTCAGGACTATCTGGGGTGTCACTAGGACTGTCTGGGTGCTGCTCAGCCTGGTGCTGATCCAGGCTGCGGAGAGTGGGGGTGTGGCGGTGCCCACGGGGCTCTCCAGAATGACCGTGTTGCTGCAAGGAGGAGGCTGCCTTGCAAGGCACAGGCTTCAATTCTCATCTGCTCGCGACAGAAACCGATAGCGTGTGATTTAATTGGGGTGAAAACAATACCATCCTTTCTTGCTGAGGGGCAATCAGATGGTGAGGGAGAATCAGATGGCGAGGGAGAAGCGGCATCTCATGGGGAGACTGCTGGTTAGAAAAACATGTGACAAAGTCAGATCAGAGGGCAGTGGCTGACGTGAGCGTCCATTGTAAAGATAAATGCCAGAGCTGAGTGTTAACACAGAAACTAGCTATGATGTAATCTCCTTAAAAGCCTTTTTTCCACAAGGCCTGTAAATGCTACTGCTTCTCCAGATCATACTTTAGAAAATAGACCCTCTGTGCTCACTAACCCCACTCTCCTCCAAAAGACCTTGGCAGCTGAAACCACGTTTTGCTCCTGTTTGCGGGGTTATACCTCGGTTCTGGCTAGTCCCATTAGCTTCACCGACAACCTCATAGGGTTGAGGCTGGCAGTGCTTGCATCTGCTCTCAGGGAGGAGGCAACACCATCCACAGAGTAGGACTGGCCAGGAGTCAAAAGACATTTGTTTACTGGCTTTTTCACTGAGCCACGGTGACTTTGCGCAAGTCGCTTCCTCGCAATGCGCTTCACTCATGCCTAGGCGACCGATACTTTCATCTGCTATTATTTTTATTTTGGTCCTAATGATATGTTCAGTTTCTAAAGGACTCTCAAATCTGCCAGGGAAAAGCAGCTGCATAAGACCTACCAGGACAGCACAGTAACTTGGGGCTTTAGTGAAATCCGCTGCAAAACCCAAACCTAAATGCGTGCAGATTCAATAACCTCTTAAGTTAAGATCTTAAGCACCGTGCTTAAAACTCCCTCACCCAGCTCCTCTCTTCTTCACTGGCTGTATCCAGGCTCAGGTTTTTTCACCAGCAGTTCCAGTCCTGTTTCTTGCAGTGAGCCGTGCGCTCCTCTATCGCCCATGACTATCAGAAAGCTCCTGCAGAACTGCCCTTTTCCTCCACCTCCTGCAAACTCCAGGCGCCAAAACTAAGCGCAAAACTGAGCATGTTTCTTGTTTCAGAAGGGGCGTATTTTTAGAAAGGGGGAGAAAACTAGGGAGATGAGGGAACCAAGAGTGTAGAATAACAGCATCTACAGTGTAAATGCTGCGGGGGAGGGAATTTCTCCAGCATCATGCCGCACATGTTTTTATTATAGCAGAAGTTCCTGCTGTGTAGTGATTGCAGTATCCCCCCTAAAAGTGTAGTAGGAACATATGCACGGAGCAGCTGCATGATATAAACTTGTCTGCAACATAATGTGATAAACAGAAGTATCATCTGCTACAGAAATAGCTGATTTCCACCAGTATTATTTAACCTAGCTACTCCAGGGAGGCAGTAAATCAGGACAGGCTTTCTGCTGAGCACACTGCTATTGTCTTGTAGTAGTTGTTTACCCGACTGGCTCATGGCACTCTGGAAATAGCCCTACGTTTACAAGCAACAGGAAGGGCACAGATCTGTAAGAAAGTAAAAAAATAAAAGAAAACCAACATAAATCTTTTTCTGGATCAAAATTTGCTTCAAAATTAGGTGATTCTTGTTTTCTTTAAGCCAGTCTATTGCACATCATGTACAGTTACAGCCATGCTCTGGAGGTGAGGGTGGTAGGATGGGATGTTGCTGGTCTAAGGCAGTTCTTTGGTCTTTCCTCACTGGGTAGCATTTTCCTCCTGTGCCTGTTCTCTGTGGCAGGATCTCAGGGAGCAGGTCCAGCAGAGCAGCTTTCTGGGTCACTGCTTTTTGGGGACTGTGGTAATCCAAATCCTTTCCAGCATGTTTGGATTTACTGGAGATGAACTTGCCCCAAGAGGACTTCATCTGTTATTGAAGCTGTCCTCCATTCCTGCTTTGCATTCCTGCTGCATTGGCCCAGTCCCTCGAGTTAATGATGGCTGTTAATAGATCTGGCTTTCTCTGCTGCCCATCCTGTGCCCTTCTTCCCCCCAGCTGTCTAAACCGTGTGTCCATCGCTTTGAGTACAACAGCCCTGGGTGCTGTGGGGATCTCATATTTTATTGTATTTGCTGGATTTAATCCGCTTGCCGCTGCTTTAGCGTTTGGAGTTCTCCTTTAGAGCTTGCTTTATTTCTGCTTCTCAGGGGGAAGCAAAGGCAGGACCAGGGCTGGGGCCATGTCCCAGCTGTTGTTCCCAGCAGCTGCAATGCCAAAGCACCACCCTGATGGACATTTAAACATCACAGAATCACAGAATGGTTTGAGTCAGAAGGGACATTTAAAGCTCATCTAGTCCAACCCCCCTGCCATGGCCAGGGACATCTCTCACTAGATTGGGTTGCTCAAAGCCCCATCCAGTCTGGCCTTGGACACTTCCAAGGATGGGGCTTCCACAACTTCTCTGGTCAAATCTGTGCAAGCCTACGGCAGTGCATGTGACACCGTCTTGCTCCTCTAAGGTGGTCTGCTCCAGGTATCTTCTCTACATCATTTTGTATCTCCCAGGGGGCCGAGACTGTAGCTGCCATTGGGGTGCCAGGAGGAGGGCAGTCTGTGCCCAAAGCCCTCTGGCCAGTAGCTACATGAGTTTGGTTATGACCATGGCTCACCATGGGGCAAAGAAGTTGCCCCATTGCGGTTGTGGCCAAATGCAGTTTATCTTTCTTCAAGCTTTAACTGTGTGTACACACCGCTGGCAATGGTGCCATGACCAGCTCATGTGGTTGAGGCTGGACCTGCTCAGACTCCTCCTGTCTTGGATCCACCATTAGCTGAAATCTGGGAATGCCTCAACCTTCCCCTCCCTGAGTCTGCCCACAGTCTTTGCTCTGTGTTTGCTGTGAGGTCTGGAGGCAGCGTGAAGGAGGATTATGGCCGAGGCCAGCCAGTCAGGGAGGGGGACTGACCCAGCCCCAGTGCTCCCCTTGGTACCAGCATTGCCTTTGGCATTTGATGTGATGTGCTCCTGCATCTCCCGTTCATCAGGTCAAGTGTGGCCAGGTGTCTTGTCTGCAGGCAGCAGCTGTGAAGGGAGGTTGACAGGGTGATTTCTGGACCTGCCAGGGAGACAGCAAAGTGCGTCCACTCATATCTTATAGCTCCTATATCTTCAAAATTAATCATTTCAGACACATACAGAGGTGAATGTTTGCCTTTATGTGTTCAGCCGAAGTAAGAAATCTCAAGTGCAGGGAGGAGGGAGAAGACAAACAGGAGTTGGTAGAATTTCTCACATTTTCTGTCACAAACACTTACTAATTAATCCTGAGGAGCCACGCAATGCAAACACATTTAACAAAACTATTGGCAGCAGTTTCATTTATATGGACGCATATGTATACCCCTTTATATACATACATTAATATATATATCTCATATATCCTTTCTACGTATATATGTGTATTTATACACATAAACACAGATGTACGTGTAGGCATATAAGTATATACATATATGTATGCGTATAAAATCTTTGTGTATATATATACACAAACACCAGGGAGTTCCTCTCACAGCACGCAGAAGCCTGATGCAGTTAGACAAGCTGCTGCTTCATCTGCCAGTGGAAACTGGCAATCCTTCCTTCTGCAAGGCCATCTTTGCAGATGGTCACCAGCCCAAGCGTTGCCTTCTACGGGCAGTGGTGGTTGCAACGTGGGCAGGAGCTCAGGCTTCCCTCTGGCCACGTGCACGCCCTGGGGCCCGTGCGTTGGGACAGGTGTGAGGCTGGGGTTAGGCAGAAGAGCCACTGCGTGGCACACACATGTGCATGACGCTCTGCCCTGGGAGGAGACACCAGGGCCCCCCAGCTCCTGGTCAGCCTCCTCTTCTCCATCCTCCCAGCAAATTTTCTCCTCAAATCCAAGAGTGTCGATGGATATGGTTCAAAGGGAACAGCTACTTCGCCTGTTCCTGAAATGCCTTTTAGAATAACAGCTGAAGAGCTATATTTATGTCAAGATCTAGCAATACCACAAACTTCATTAGAAGGCTCTTTTGAAGGATGTGTGTTTCCCGTGCTGGCTGCCTCTCGCTGGTAGCAGCCCTGGGTACACACAGCGTGCTCCTACCACGTGGATTGTCCAGAGTGATCTTTAGTGGTTCCTACATGACCAAGTACAGCAAACATGGAGAGGACACTTAAGTTGACATTGACTCACAGATCTCTCCACATCGCCCTGGGTTAGGTAACAAAACCTGCACCCGGAGAGCCCACAGCCTCCAAGGCTCGAGGGACTGAGCTCCCAGTCTTCGGCAAAATCCAGAGTAGCGCTTATGAGCATCATCATGCAGATGCCAGGACCAGGTCCTCAGCTGGCACCAGTCTCACAGCTGGGTGGACTTCTACTAGTTCCATAGAATTGTAGGATCATAGAATAGGTGGCGTTGGAAGGGACCTTTAAAGTTCATCTAGTCCGTCCCACCCTGCAATGAGCAGAGACAGGTTCCAGTTTCCATCACTTGAGCTGTTGGCCCTTTTTAATAGCTGCCCAAGGCTTCATTCTGATGTACAATTAAGTTAATCAGCATGAAGTTAATCAGCATTCACTCTGGGGTGAATTTACACTGCTGGGGGCACTGAAAGGCCTTACATGAAAGTAGATGAGAGACCTTAGGCTCAGCACTGAAATCAGCTTTGTCAAAAAAAGATTTGGATGTATGATGGAGGCTTTCCTTCTGTTTCATCTCTTACACAAGACAATGCTTATAGAGTAAGTGTCCAAGCCTTGGTGTCTCTGTGTGTGTAGCTGTTCCTCTGTAGGGTTTCTTCTCCCAGTTATTTCACATTAATCAGGGGATTCACTGAACTCCTCTGTTCCTTAGGGGGCTGGATGAGACACCTCGGTGTGAAGAGACCCAAACTGCAACAGACTCAATACCCCTCTCCATATTTAACTGGGCATGGAGTGTCCTGGGAGTCTTTTCATATACCTTGACATCTGAAATCACATCTAAACCTCTCCACGTTTTCTGGGCTTGTTCCAGTGTGATAATGGCTGTAGGAACTAGTGGCCTCTCTCTCTCTGTCTTGCAAATTTGCCAACGTGCAAATTATGTGCAAATTATGTGACTATGTCAAAATAATAAGGCAAATAAGAGTGAAGATGAGACTAGAAACCCAAGCCCTGCCTGAGCCAGCAGATCAACAGGTCTCTAAAATACGTGAGGTACATAGAGATTGCTAGAAACACATTGCCTGTTTCTCCAGTTCCTTATAAGTTCCAACCAAGACTGATAAAACACTTGAGGCCCTTGGAATATGAGCCTGCCTTCAAAACAAAATCCAGTCTCACTCCCTAGCATGCTAATTAAAAGTGCATGGCTGATTCAGGCAGCCCTACAATAGCAAAAGGAGTGCTGCAGGCGTAGAGAAGGCAGGGTTTAGCCTGTTGTGAGTACACAGTATTAAAAACAGGCAGACATCTCGTAAAGATGATTACGCCAGCACTCTTGACCTTTCTGCAAGGAGGAGGAATAAAAGCAGGAGGAAGAACAATAGTCAGTTTTGATTTATCTTGAAAGTGCTCTTCCTTTTTTAGGCATGAAGTTGCTGTTGTTGTAAAGAGGTGAGGGTGGTCACTGTCACCTTTCCACAGTACATCAGCACACACTCACCAGCTGCCTGGACCAAGCCTGTGAGCGGATTGACACACTCAGACCTTGGCCAGAGACAGCTTCCCTGGGACTGCACATGGGAGCATGGGTCACTGCCTCCCTTAACTGTTTTCCGGCTCAGCCCTGTGTTCCTGTGTTTTGTTTTATTTTGTTTTGTTTCGCTTTTTTTTGCTTTGTTGTGCTTTGTTTTGCTTTGCTTTGCTTTGCTGGGCTGGCTGATGGGTGAGCCGGTGGAAGGGGATGCCATGATGCAGGCTCCCTGCCTCGGCATCGCTGCTGAGGGCTGCGCAGAGGTGCCAACTCAACCCAGCGTAAACCCTGTGGTGGAGCACTTACTCCTTCCTGACAGATGTGGTGGTGTTCCTTTCCAATGTCCCGGCATTCCCATGTGAAGAGCAATTAGCCTACAACCCATACCGCAATGGAAAGTAATAACTCTAATCAAGTAACAGGAGCACTACATTTCCAAAATCTTAGCTTTATAAACTATACCCATGACTACTAACCATAATCTATGGGTGTTTCCAAGGACTACAAGTCCTGTTACTATATTCTTTCACAAGCAGTACAAGTATGTGTCACTTTTATAACATATACAAAGCCATGAAATGCTTAATCCAGAAGATTAAAACAGCTTCATCGCTATTTTTTGTTTTTAGCAGCTCAGGGCAATTTTGAGAGTGACCCGACCCATTCTAAGATTAGCTAAAAGAAAGCAGAGACTTCTTTGTGATTTTAGGGAAGCTTCCTTTCCAGTGACACAACCTCTATTTTTGTGCCTGGACATTGAGGGAAACCCTCTGTAGCCGAGCTAATCTTTCCTGGTATGCACATTTCTGGCTAGATATCTTTCTGCACAGATATCTACTAACATTAGAACCGGAGCTGTGTCTTTATGCTGAGCCTTCAAAACAAATTTAGTCAAAGAAAGCAAGTGTGTGAGAGTTTTGTGATGCTTAAATAGTTGGCAGGATGCCTTTGCTCTAAAAGTACTTTTCCATGGATTTGTTTTCAATAAGTTGGATCCAGCCACCCACTGTAGGTCTGAAGTCGGTCTGTTTATTCATTGTATTTATTTAGACCTGATGCTGTTGGGAATAGTTGAAGGTGTTGGCCCTCTAAGTGTAAATCTAACCAACATATGTACTTCATACATTTTAAAGCCAAGAAAAAAAAAGGCATTGTGCTCATGTGGACTTTCCAGAGACAGAGTATTTTCTTTGCCTAATTTTTATGCTGAGTCCAATCTCTTTAGCTGAATTTAGACTTCTTTTAGGAAAAGTCAAAAGTCTACCTTAAACTAAATTTTTCAGCGGAATACTCCACCAGAGCTGATAGACTACTGTAATGAATAATTGCCCGTAATGATAATAATTACCCTATTTCTAATCTAAATATGCTTAGTCTCCACTTGTAGTAGAGTACGTTCCTGAGCCATTTACAAACTCTGCTAGTATCCATCAGCCTATTTTGGGTGAAAGGGGAGAATCACTGTTAAAAACCACATGCTCTCAGCAGTGACTTTCCATTTATAGTTAGATTTTGAGATATACCAGTTCTCTGGCTTTTAACTCAATTTATGTGTGCCACACGGTGTAGCTTTATAGTTTCATAACTCCAACATCATGTGGAATTACGTCAAATGTTATACCAAAGTCTGAAGTTATCATGCCAGCACTAATACATCTGTTTATGAACCAGTAATCTCCTCAGAAAACACCTAGTTAGTTTGACACGATGTGTTTTCCTAAATCTATGCTCTTTAGCACCAATTATTTATTTTTTTATTAATTGAATGAGATTTTCATTAGTTTGGTAGGATTTCTGTCAGGATGACAGGCTGTGATTGCTTAGCTCACTCTGCTTAGCATCTTTAAAATGTCATCGCTTTCCTACCACTTTCTACCCAACAGTATGTTCAATGTGCAAGGTGACGCTTCGGGGCTTAGGAGAAAAAAGCACGTTTTCATCGAGTTGTTTTGCACTGTGAAAACCACTTTCTCCGCTCAGCTGATTTTGAGACCAGTGAAGAGCAGCCAGGAATGAGTCAAATCAGGAGGCAATGGTGCTCTAAGCAGCTGAAACCGCTCACGCGAGACTGCTCAGCGATGGGTGCCGAGGGAGCAAACACCGTGGGCGGGCTAGCCAGCCCTGGGGTCTCAGTAGCCCCGCGGTGATGACGAAGGGACTCGCTGTGCCCAGAGCTGTCCCCCGTCCCCACATACACTGCTGTGAATGGCAGCAGTAGGTGGCTTGTTGTTTCTTTACATGACAAAGGAAAGGATACTGAAAAAAGGATTCTGGTTTGGTTCTGAAAGCATACAGGTTTTGTAGGCTTGTAATGGATTTGAAAGAGGTGGTACAAAGAAGGAGGCAACCATGAGAACTGAAGTGTTTTCCTGCATGTCATCAAAGCTTTTGGAAGACAACAAAACAACTGGACTTTGTCGTTGTTATAGGTAGTGTGGGACATCTGCTCAGGGTTTACTGTAATAATTTCTGTATAAGAGCAGGATTTGGGACCCATGTCTTCCCTCTTCCACAAAGTGCTGAAGAAATGCATTGCTGTTCCATGCAAAGTGGCACGGTTGCAAGAGGGTGCTGTGGGTGTCCTCACCCCGGGATAATTTCTGATCGCTAAGGACATGACACGAGCGGGCTCAGCCCCTCGCAGGTGCAGCCTGGTTTTTCTACACTGTGATGAGCTGGGGGCTTGGACCCAGGCATAGGAGGATGGAGAGCTTCCGCAGCGCTGGGCTGTCCCAGGGAGCGGAGCCATGAGCCCCATCCCAGGGTCACGGAGACATCAATGCCTCCCTAACGTCAAGAGCTTAGTGTGGGACTCGCCAAGCGGCACCTCTCCGAGGACATGGCGCTTCCCAGGAACCTTGCTGGCTCTCTGGGAAGTTCCCCTCTGGGCTGGCGTTCCCAGCTGCTGCTCACAGGCACGCAGCACAGCAGGCACATGGAGGCATCCATGCAGGCCACGCTTGGGCTTCCCATCAGCACAAAGGTATTAAAAGCAGTTCTGCTTTTCATCAGAAGATAATTGTGAGGAGAAATGCATTAAGGACATAGAAATGCCACGGTAATAAAGGCTATCTGAATGCACACTGAGAAAGGCAGAAAATAGCACGCAGCCAGACGCTTATTGGAAAAAGAGCGGACATTTCTAAGGAAAACAAGATTGCCTAGCACTGCAGTAATAAGGAGTAGAAATAGAAAATACTTTTTAAAGCTGTATAAACCCACCAGCCACTACAAAACAGGCTTCCAGTGTGATTTCTTGTGCTTCTCTCTGAGTGCATGGTCTGGACCAGTGGGGAAGGGAACTGAGCCAGGTGGATTAGGGGTCATCTCCACATCAGTAATTCTTATTTTCCTGTCATTAATAACTACGTATAGGCTGTCAGAATTCAGATTCACTATTCAATCCCACATATATCTCTTTATTCTCCATGTGAAAATACTGTGATAAACCAATAAGGAGCATGTGGTGCGCAGGCGTGTGACAAACCTTGTTTTATACCCTGTCTCTGCCATTTGTCAGTCTCATGTTATGCCAAGGAGCAACCCTGTCTCACCATCTTGGTTAGCGTTATGAATAGTTTGGTTAATTCCACTGTGGAGGAAGAGCAAGGACGAGATAATGATGGCCCTACTTGCCCCATTTTTTATGATCTCATCTGCTTTTACAAGGCACCTGCTGATGCATATATTTCTTCTGATTTCACTGAAACCTTTTGTGTTTGTCAGGGCAATACCAGGAGGGTGGAGCTGGCCCTGAGATTGCTTACTCCTTCCTGCAAACATTTTGTCATCTTTAAAATGCCCTCTGTTCTGGAATCTTAGAAAATAACAATGTTGAAAACTTGCAGAGAGTATTAAAAAAATTCAAAACATTAGCTTTATCACAACACAATAAATAGTTCCGTCACTCACTGTAAACTGACTTCTGCAGCCAACGTAGTAATAAAGTAGAAATGCAGTTGCTGAGATACTCTGGGAGTGGACACATTGTCAAAAGAGGAGCCAGGAACCATTAGTTTTTCCAATCACTTAATTTTTCAGCTTTATTTTTCTCTCTCGTATGAAAAAAAAAACCACCAAAAAACCCCCAAACTCCCACCCTCACAGTCAGTATGTGTATAATAAATTGAAGGCACTATTTGCTAGACAGGTATGATCAGAGTTATGGCATGTGTTGAATGCCGATGTGTATAAGAAAGATAGGACCTCTTGTGTGGCACCAAATGCTGAACTCATGTATTTTTCCACATTGTCAGGCTGTTGGCTTTATTATTTTGATTGCTTCTTACAGTTCTTTACCTAGCATTTTTCTAAGGTGCTCCTGCAGATTTCTCTGGGTGAACGTTGCCAATTCTTCTGTAGATCATGCAACTGGGAAAACAAATGTTTTCTTGGTAATTGTGTAGTTCATGGTTTTACCTAAGGAGTGTTAAACCTAGAAGTATGTGTATGTCTTTTCCTTCTCAGACACGGGAGGCACAGGAGATATCAGCTCACAGTAAATGATGCAAATGTGATATTTTAACTTGTGTACCTATTTGTGATGTGTATTACAGGGAGTTCAAAATTTAGGATATATCAGATCAAATAATTAGACTCAAAATTGCCTTTTGCTATATTTTATTCTATCCCCTACTTAACTGAAAATGTAGATTTAGACAGTCCCATTGACTGATTCATTATTAAACTTCATTTAGGGTGACCCAAATTCTCATGGAGTTTATGTGGTTGTGTACATTGAGTTAAGGGTCTCTTCCCGCTCTGCAGTGCACTGGTACTGCTCATGCCACTGGCTGTTGCTCACCATCCTTCAGCACCCAGGTGTCCCCTCAAAGCATGGGAAGGGGAATGTGGCCTTGAAGGAAGAGATTTGAGCTAAATGCCACCAGTATTACTCTTGATGCAAAATATTGCATGTGTTCAGTGGTACTTACATAGATAATTCTAGGGCTAAATTGAATAGGAAAAATGTAATAATAATTCCTTGTATTTTCACGCGTTAACATTTCTTAATGTTGACATTTCTTAACTATTGCACAAACAATTCAAAGACAATGTAACAGGAAGAAGCGTGTCAGCTATAGTCCTCTAAAAGCAGTTAATAAATGTAATAAAATTCCTGTTCTTTTAAAACAAGTCCCCCTTCCTCACTCCAAGGTTACAATGATAGCAGCTGCAATACTGATTGGTAGGCACTGCTGCAGCTCCCCGATAAACCTCCCCTAATGGGGTTTGAAAGCCTACACTTATCAGCATAACATCTCTCTCTCAAACTAAATCTGATGCAGCAGAAGATGGCAAATGCAGAGGGAGGAGAGGTTTGCCATGGGTAGCAGAGCTGAGCCTTTCTCCTTCATGCTGATTGTGTGGACAGCACTGACAAGGAGAACTTGGTCATCTGGGGACCATGATAAGAGACACCTGGTACCAAATTAGTTGATTGCTTGGGAAAAAAGTGGGTCCTAAATGTGAAATATCCTCTTTGCGTGTATCTGTGGCCCTGGCATAGTGCTATTGTATGGGTGACTGAAGCATATCTGATTATACGCTGCTTATTTGGGAGAACTCATGTATTTTTCCACATTCTCTTCACAGCTCCCAAGTCTACCTTTTGTCCCACTGAAGAGACCTGGTGGCCAGGCCTGGTTATTATCATTGCAGTATGCTGCGCCACACTAGTGTTCCTCTTCGTAGTTGTCATCATTTGCTACAAAGCCATAAAAAGGTAAGACTCCAGATGCTTCTACTGTGCTTAGGGCAATGCAACCCCACAAAGGTTGATCCAAGACTTAGCTGACACCTTGTTTTATTTAATGGCATCCTAAAGGCAAAATGCATCCTGTAGTCAATCTGTGTTTTCATTGGAAAGTCACTGTATGTACCATATCCTGCCTGTCTAAAGGATAAAGTTTCAGGTACAGTCAGGGGCATGAGGAGAGGAAAAACTGAAAGTGGGACAGGGACACAATATTCAGATTAATATGAACTCCCCAAGTCAAACTGCTGCAGGTTGCTGGGGAATGTCAGTAGCTTTGGCTTGGCCAAGTGTACAGGCAGAAAACACTGTCCTATCCAGTTCTGATAGTATTCAAAATTTACACATGGTATGTGAGATTTGTGGCCCATGCCCATCACTAAGTGTAGCATTTTGGATGGATACAAGCCCTTGTAACCGAAACTCTAGGGTAATTTATGTAGTTTTTCATTTGGAGACTCCACTTCTAATTTATTCTTGCTTCAAAATTATCATCTACAGAATCCATTTCAAAACCAGTCTTTTTTAATTTAAAAGCCTATGTGAAGCCTATGTACAACATGATGTAGTAACCCTTTCAGCTCCCCTACTGCTGTCTTTGCAACAGATGTGCTTGCATAGGTCTCCGGTAGTTAGAAATCACTGATTTCAGTTACATAGAAAAATGGGAGTGGGAATAATTTCTTCACCTAAATAATACTACATATTTCAAGCAGAAAAAGTCAAAATCCATAATTCTTACGAAGTACTGCAATGACACCTGAATCACAGTTTGGATTAAATGATGTTCAGCTTTGGGATTTGGGGGGCGAGGGGTGGGAAGGGGGAAAGAAAAGAAAGTAACTTTCACAAAAAATGGTGTCTGCATGCAAAGCAACTGCAAGATTTTTGATGAGCCTCTGCAGGGACATCACAGTGGTGGAGCATAGCACATGCTTTGTGGTTGTCTAAAAAATTTATGCAGGATTTGAAGGACAGTATATCCAAGAGCATCAAAAAGGCAGAATTCAAACAGGAAGACAGAAGTCTGTATCTAAATTCTTATTAAATTTACATAAGTATCTTTGCTATTCTAGTTTAGCTAAAATGAATGTTTATTAGTTTTGAGGAGGTAGAAGGCTTTCACTCTATCTTCTGAACTACTTAAAAATCGTCTATGGAGAACTGCAACTGGAGTCAAATTGGATTGGTAATACAGTGCAAAGTCTCTCACTTGTAGCTCCTAATCTACCATTGGCTGTTCATAGGGGATTGGTCCAACTCCATGTAGAAAGTTGTATTTTTTTCAAAACCAGCTGTTGTATTTGTCTACCTAGTGCCAATTTGTGAATGATTTTTGCCAAGGCTGCAAAATACTCCTACAGGAGCAGTAATGCTCCAAGGCAACTTGTGCCTAGAGAGGAACTGCTCTTCAAATCTGCTCTGACACTGGTAGATGTGAGGTGCAGAAAAGATACTTAAACAGACAAATTTAGAGCTGCCTTGAAAAGGCTGTGGGAATTCACATAACAAAGTCTTATGCTTCATGTCGGTGAAGAATAATACGGGTACTTGATGAAGACACCCGTTATTTGTCAACAGTGTGAATATAGACGTAGAAGTCAGCTGCTTGAACAGATATTAGGCTCAGAGAACAGTGAAAAGTCCTCTTAGATCTTCTTATTGTTGGCATTCACAGTGCTAACGAAAGCTAAGCTGAAAACTGCTCAGATGTGGGATGGACATCTATAAAAGAAAATGTTGTTAATTGTATTTTTACAGAGTAACTAGAGCATTTCTTTTCATCAACGAGTCCTTCCTAAAAACAGCTCTGTTAAAAAGATGCCCTAAAGTGCCTGGCAGCATTCCTCAGTAGTTCAGGTTCCTTGATCCACTGTAAAAGATACCTATTGATAAATACTTCACAAGAGAAGCATCTCTGCCTTCGACACAGAGTATTATCCGGGATTGCTTAGCTGAGTTGGCTTTAGCTAGTGTGAGAAATCCTTCACTCTGTTTTTTGCAGGGAAGTAGAGGTGGCTAGAGAAAGAGTAAGGGGATTAATTTGGGTGATGCTGAAGCTGAGTGTCCCTCCAGTGTGTTCCCAGCCTCCAGCTCCATAGCTGTACTCTGCCTGTCCTTTCTCGTACCTCCGTCCCACCAACTCTGCTCTGCATTCCTCCTCCTGGAACCTCATTCCTGTGTATCTCCTGCAATTGGGACCTCTGTCACTACATCTCCAACAAAGCTGTCTCCCACCTCCAAGGCAGTGCATTGTCTGCTTACTCATAATATACCCAATCCCCTTTAGATGTGAATGCCACCCACTCGTCCTCCAGCTGCATCTAATTTGGGTTGTAACATCGATATGGCACAACCCTCTTCATCTGAGGAAAGGCACACGCTGATTGCCTTGATGTAGAAATCAGAACCCAGCCTGAAGACCCCACCTTTGCCTGCCCTGACTCTTGCTTACCTCTGGGTGAGGACAGCCTTATGTCTTACCACTAAAGAGCATCCTTTCCTTCTTACACCATGTCAGGCATATCTGCAGGCTTCAGAGCTGTCCCACCCTTGGTTCCCTGCTGTGACGTAGGTGGTTACTGCAGGGGGGACCAGGAGAGTGTCAAAGTGTGCTGAGGACGGGACCGTTTACAGTGCCCGTCACAAATGGACCCTCAAAGCCCTCCCCCGCTCAGTTTCTTCCCTCTGAAAGAGATATCAAAGCATTTGCCTACCTCTCAGGTGTGTCACTGAGATTCATCACCTAGTTTTTGATGAGCAATGTAAATGTGAAAGTGGCAAGAATTATTATCCAAACGTACACTCCATGGGGTGTGAGAAAAACTGGAAGTGCCAGTAAGCATGAAAACAGGCTTGGCAGCAGCAGATGTCTTAGGTCTTTTTTTGGTGCAATAGGAAAAACATTTTAAAATTCTCACCAGCCCATCAGCTAAAAAAGAAGTAAACCAAAATAAAAATACCAAGTACCTACTGAATATGAGCTCAGATTGGATGATTGTACCAGTTTTACCCATGGATAGATGTATCCTATGTGTACATCTCTGTATAGCTTATGTATTGTACCTGTAATAGATCTTATGTATCCACTATAGTAGACATGTATGGTATGCATCTCCCAGTGACAAATCCATAAGTATTACAGGAGAGTATTACAAAAGTGTAACTGGAATAACTTGATTTCTCCGCTTGTTAGTCTTTCAAATGAAGTGGGATTTACAGCCTGACTATCAATGCTATCTATAGCTTATTTAGCCCAAAGCATACAGCTCAGCTTAATTAACAGTGTGAGCACTGAAGAGATGCTGAAGAGCAAAATAACAGCAACTGTCTGATTGTAGGGCGTAGCAAGAGTTAAATGTTTTAGTAGGAAAGTGCAGGCAGAGATCTATTTGCACAAAGCTTGGATCTGTTGTGTTAATCCCTCACTTTCATAAGAATCAAATTTGAAGTAGAAAGAAAAAGAAAAATCCTATTGTGCTTAAGTTGAAATCTCATTTACTGGTTTCAAAGGGCCAGACCAAATCAAACTCTCTCATGTTTGCTTTTCTGTAGCAGGAAGAGAGGGAGTGACTGTGCTCGAGGTATTGTAACTCAACGGTATTTTTATTCAGTCTGTATAAAAGCTGTTTCTCCTGGGGTGGTTTGTTTTCCCTCATAAAAGCTAAAATTTTAGCATATACCAATTTAAGGCACTAAGGCTTTTTGTGATAAAATACATCCGAGTGCTTTGGTGCTTCTTTGTATAAACTAACTACAAGAACCAATCCAGCATGCTGCATCTCTGCTGAAAATACTCGGGTTCTCCCAGTATGAGATGGTCGCAAGAAATGGTGAGAACGATTCCAGTGGATGGATTTGGCCTCTCTGCTCCATGAGGGAACTAATACCAAAACGTGTAAATCAGCTTTAATACTCAGAATACTGCTAGAGGGGTTAAACTCTTGGGAAAATACATGTGGGGCGACTCTTGGAAGGCCCTTAAAGCAGCCTCTGAATTTCCTGTGCTTGAGGCTGGTGTCTGCAGTGTTGGGCACTGGGTGCCTGGCTCACCAGGTACAGATGCGTGCTACTGCATGCATAGATCAAGCACCAGAGGAGATCGCATGTGATGTTTTGTTGTGCTGCAGCATGGTTACACACATGGGGATAGCACCCTCAGTTTGGGGGAAGAGCTGTTTTCTCTGGTCTTGATCACAGAAGGATGTTTCCTCTTTTAAAAAATGTGGATTTTCTCTTAAGAAACTTTTCCATGGAACATTAGAAAAAAAATGAGGATTGGCACTTAGCACCAGCAGCAATCACAGTCTGTAAGGCTAGCAGATTTCTGGGACAAGCTCAGTCACTCACTGGCCAGGGCTCAGCCCCCCCACCAAGCAGTGGGACTTCGCTGCTCATTTCATGGACAAGGGAAGTGATCTGACAACTAGTGATTTCTGTAACACATAGGAAGAGCAGACGAATAACTGGTTCAAAATCTGGAATACCTGCAAGTATTACTCTACCATGTGTCTGTCTGTAAAAACCTGCCGTTCTTTCTCTTTCCCTGGAAGACCATCACCAAGAAGTAAAAGCAGGCGGTCCAAGGACAATTTGTAAACCAGCACAGGCTGGAGGAAGATGGATCATTTCAGTATTACACGGTTTGTGGGCTGGACTTGGGCAAGTGCACCGTGAATGCCAGCAGCTCTAACAAATCTTCATCTGGTGTAAATCGATGCGGATTCAAAAACAATCAGCGGAGCTCAATTCATTTTAATCAGCTCTGGAGGTGGCTGTCTCTTAAGTTTTTTTTAACATCTCCAAGCACCTGAATAATAGTAAGACAGTAAGACTGGAGGAAAGTGGGAAGTAAACACAGTAAAGAGGATAAACGAGAGTTGTTTGGTAAATAAGCAACCAAGATGGGGGAGAGAGGGACCTGCAGTATGTAATCCTATTTCTGCAGCTCACTGGTGTGTCAGTATCTGTGAGGGGAGTAAGATACTTACATAAAAGGGAAAAAGAAATCCCTGGCTCCCTGTATAAAATTAGGATACTGGAGCCATCTCTCAAACCTCAAAGAGGAAAGTGAAGCTGAGTATCCAGGTCTCCATGCCAGCTGATGTGCCAGCTATGCAGCCTGGCAGGAGGTGTTTCGAGTGGTTTTCTAACACGTGAAAAACCTGTACTTTTTATCTCCAGAACATCCATACGGTCTGAGATGACCCAGGAGCAGCCCATGGTTCCTAGGGATATGACTCCCTGGCTCTGCTGGATACCTCTGCTCTCAGGTGTACCACAGGGTTTGCTGCCCAACCGCCCTCTTGCTAAGTCAGCAGAGAAAGTAGGCTGATGATTGCAAAGTTTTACATTGTAGACCTTTTACTCGCTATTCTAACTTTGTCAAGCCACTGTTTTGTATGTGTCCCATAGCCTGAGAGAAAGGTACCATAAATGCCTACATATGCACTTCCTTAAATAGGCACTGAGTTCACCTTCAAATAATAATTAAATGAAAGAAAATATTGTACTGAAATAAAATGACAGGTCATATTTTAGCTGTCTTAAAATTCATAGCTCAGGTATTTTCTAGGGTATTCAGCATTAGTGTATGATTTATGGACCCTGTACACTGCAAGGTCTAGTTTCAGCAGCAGGAGTGAGGTTCAGAGTGTTGGTTTTGTTTGATAAAATGAGGCAGGTGCTTGCAGGGGGAAAACACAGAGGCTTGTTTAGGGAGGGTAAAAAGTGGGATGTGGGGCTGTGGTGAGCTGCTATGTGTGGAAGAGCGTGTCCCATGGTGCAGGGGTGTATGTGCTGCTGAGCAGGGCATAGCCCCACACCTCTTGCCCAGCCTGTTTTGTGCCACTCACTCCCCCGAAGAGCAAGGACTGCGTAGTCCTCCACATGGCCATCTCCTGTGAGAGGCACTGAGGCTGAGCATAATCTAGTCCAAAATCATTACTAATTGCAACAAAACAATGCTTTTCCACGTGGGGAAAGAAGACACAACAGTGTCCTAAACTTATTAATCGCTTTGAAGTGGATATTCACAGCATGGCTGATGGCAGACAGGTCAAGGAGATTATTAATCTCTTCTATTCTCCCTGACGCATTAGGAGGGTTTGTACTGAAATGGTGCCTTAATTCTCAGCAGATGGCTGGAAAGACAGTAATTACTCAGAACATAAAGTGAGATGGTGGAAAAGCTGTGTTAAAAAGTACTATTTGAGAGGGGGACACTCAAAGGGAAGAAGGTCTGCGGGGGCAGATTTGTGTGTCTTTGACGCAATTCCTTGATGTCAAACCAGTTCAGCACTGCAAAAGGGGCCAACCCCTAACAAGTGCCATTCAGCAAGGAATAGGGTCTTCATTGGGAAGACCTGGGAATGTCACTGAGGGCAGTTGAAAGAAAGACAAATTTCAAAATTTTGGAAGACTGACGAAAAGACAGTCACATTGCAGCATGATTATCTTTTCCGCTGACTGAATGTTTATGCTTATCAACAACAGGACTGGCATCTACTGCTGAGCACCACTGTCCAGGTCTTCTGCCACCTCTAAACAAAGCCCAATGTCCCCGTGTGTTGTTCAACCTCTATGCTTAATCATCTCTCAGTGGTGAATTTACTCCCATCCTTGGAATGAGGTTGCAGATGATCTACTAATGACAATTTAAATACCCTGAGCAACCAATCTTTCTGCAAGATCCTATTTCTTAACCATCAAGACATGAGTTCGTAGAATCACAAAAAGGATGAGGTTGGAAGGGACAGTCTGAGATCACTGAGTCCAAGCTCCTGCTCTAACAGAGTCAGCTAGAGCAGGTTGCCCAGGACTGTGTCCAGCTAGGTTTTGAATATCTCAGTAGATGGAGAGTCCACAGTCTCTCTGAGTTCTTGTTGGTTTTCTTGTGTTCTTTCAAAGCTATCACTGTTTATTAAACTGAATGTAGCTGTGCTTGATGAAAACTGAGTGCTAGTACAAGGAAAATGAGTTGTTCCTCGAAACGGTATTGAAATCTGGGTGTCGGTTGTGAAGCGATTTCCAGGGTAGTATATCTGAGACAAGCTGTTGCACAGCTTTACAACTTGACCCAAGCCCACTGGAGATGCCAGATGGATGGGGTACTAGTAGTTGGCACTGCCCCGTGTTTTTGGGTGCATTAAGATGAAGAAGGGTTGGCCTCATTTTTTCAGTAGAAAAGCAAAAGTATTGCTACTACTTTTTAGCAGGTTTATTTGACAGATCAAGGGCTGATGAGTAAAGTGGATAAAATAGCCTTTCATTGAGAGAGATGGCTGAGCCAAGCCGTGTGGGCAGTGATGTGCAGGAAAGTTTGCTTTGCTGTTGCCTGTGCACTATGTGTAGGTTGTATAAGCAGGAGGATCTGCTCTTCATTGCTGTCAGTCTGGGATTTTTATAAGCACTACTGTTTGCGTAACTGTTACAGGGCAGGATTTCTCTGTCTCTTTTAAGTTACACCAAAGTCACATTCTGCTAGGGAGAAAGTTTGCTGTCATAAATGGATAAAATGCCCTACTGTTTCTCGTAACCAGGAACCCTGGAAGCCTTCAGGAGGCTTTAGCCTTTAGCATAAAACGAATGATCCAAGTGTTTCACAGAATACTGTCTTATTCATCATTTTTCGCTTGTTCACTCCTGATTTGTGATGTATTGACAAAGATGCCAACAGAAATCTGTAGAGCATTATAGTCTGTCCTGTGATCAATTAGCTTTGTGACCAGAAACAAACCTGCCACATTTCTTTTTTCTGCTACAGATGAGGGTACCACATCGAATGGGCAGAAATCTTGCAATAGATTCAAGTACTGTACAGTTACTTCCTCAGTGGAACTCTGTAATAGCCACGAGTGGATTTTACAGGCTCGCGCCAGAATGTAGTGCTCATGCTGGTCTAATTGTGTTGGTTGAAATATTCCTGATTTACCCCAGCACAATGAGAAGATACAAGAGAATACTAGAGCTTTAAAACATATAGGAGAGTTGCTAGGTTTGCCGTGAGATTTTCATTAAATTTTTTCCTGAAGCCATAACTTCTGAAGAAATCTGAACAAATATGAGATCAGGGTTCTCTTCACCTGCTAGTCTAAAAACTAACTTTAAACTCAAGACTCTTTACATATTCAAAATCCTACCAGGCAAAGAAATAAAGTTTTCTTAGAAATTCATCTAATTTTTAAGATAATCATAGTTTTTACAAGCTGACACGAGGGCACTTGTGGCTGACCCTGCTTGTGAAAAGCCACAGCTGTGGCTAAGATGTAGCCGGCACAGTGTGCAGGGACATTTGAAGAAAGTTTTTAGCTTGATTATCTGGGATATCTGAGCTTAGGACTGTGTTTGTTACAGCCTGCAAGAACCCAGCAGCAGCACCCTGGGATGCCTGGGACAATCTTTTTTATGACTCGGGGGAAGTTGTACCTATGGTAGTGGGGTGGGGGTATAGATCTGTCACTCCAGTTCTGTATCACCCAGAAATTCCCTCTACACAAAAAAAATGGCATAGGAACCTGCTGGGTGCCTTAGTTGCGTCCTTGTCCTTTCCACAGAGGATTTTAAGTGCATTTGGAGTAAAAGCAGTGAAGCCTGATTTCTCCAGTGGCTGAACAACTGCAGCTCCCAGTGGGTTCAGCAGACATGGTGGACTTCCAGGAGCTCTAAAACCCCAAAAGTTGCAACAAGAAAGCCATAAAAGTATGGGAATGCCCCAGCAGTTCCCACATATGCCCCAGGAAGGCTCTGTCCACGCTCATTCTGCTCCACCTCAGGGTGACAAGAAGCCAGACCTGACCATGGAGCAGCTGAGCACCAGTCGGTCCCCCACCCATCACATGCATCCAACCACTTTTGGGATGCCTGGGACTATTCAGCACACCTCTCAGCCCTGTGTTCATGCCCTGGTCCCTCCCAGTCTCTACCCTTGTTTTAAACAGAGCCTTGGTTCCTCCTTCACCCCTACGTTGCCCCAGATTTGACCCTGCAGAAGATAACCCCCTTCCTGCCTGACCTTTCAGCCCACTTCTGGCCAGCATCCTTGGCTCAGGGCCACCCTTGGCTCCCCTAGTTTGTGGCTTCTGCTGACTTGAGTTTGATGCCGGGCTCTAATGTGGACTTCTGCGTGCAGAGACCCTGGGCAAAGGCAGAGCTCAGGGAAGGGCAGGATCTGCACTTGGACACGCTTCCTCCTATGCAAGGAATCTCAGCCAGAGGCAACGAGGCATCTGACCACAGCAGTGTTACTTCCCACTGTAATTTATATGCATTAGTTTCACACCTCTGTCTAATTAGTCACAGCGTGGTGTGCAAACAAGACCTCAGCTTTTCCATGCCATAGATGAGAGCAGGTGTTGATAAAGGAAGGCTCGGGGTGCTTGTCCACACCAGCTGGTTTTGGGGATCCCCACCACTCTGAAGGGAGGTCACATCGCACACAACCCAGCCTCGCTGTGCTGTTTGCTGCCACGCAGCCACTCTGCCTGGGGGAAAAGGGTGCGGAGAGGGTCCCCTTTCGCAGAGCTGCGATGCCTCTTGGGCACCCATCAGTCGGCAGCAGCCGTCCTCGAGCCCCTTGCAGCTGTGCTGCCACCGCTTGTGTGGCTGCACGGTCTGATTGCTCTGTCCTTGCTTCTCTGCACCCCCCATACTTACTGCTAAATATTTATCATGCTGTGGGGTTGCTAAGCAGCACACAGCTCCCCGCTCGGCAGAGCCACGAAGGCGAGACACGCAGTAGGTCCGCGTGGGCAGAGCGGGGGGAGAAGATGGCACTTGCTGGGGTGGTCCTGCTCAGCCGCATGCTTACCTCGCTCCGACTCTGGTGTCCCCTCCGTTGGCAGGCATGTGGCCGTCCCCTTCAGCATGGCTGGGCTGGAGAACAATGTTCCTGGTTTGTCCAGCTCGGAGAGGTGTTGGCTACATAGCCATGTCAAGGGGCGTTTGTGGAGACGAGCTACCCTAACAGCATCGCAGCATCCATTCCCCAGGCTAATGCCAGGTGATGGACTAAAGCGCCAACGGGGGGGGTCTGGTGTAAAGGGTCTGATCCCAGCTGTGTGCAAGGCAAGAGTGGGAAAACGGGGTCATTCCTCATTCTGGCCTTTGCCTTAGCCCAGCCATACAAAGAGGTCCCACGTGGAGAAACGGTGCCACCTTTGGTGTCTGCTTTTTGAGGCAGTAGCATGAAACCTTATGAAAGGTGTGAATACTCCCAAGCAGCAGGAGCTGCAGGCTACTCTGGCTGTTCTCTGCAGCTGCTTTGAGCCCTGGGCAGTCTCCTCAGTGTGAGCCTGGCTGAACTCAAATCCTTTCTCAGAAATTGCTCCCAGTTACAGTTGTCTAAACACACTTAGCTCCCAGACTGCACCAAACCAAATCTTTGTGTAGACATTAAGGTTTGCAGGACTTGCTGGTTGCTCTGCATCTGTGTGGATGTTCCCACTTGCACTTCTGCAGTATGGGAAGGCTGGGACCACCCTGTGCAGTCCACTTACACTGGGTTTGCATTTATCCTGCAAAGAGAAAGGTATGGCTCTGCAGACATTTGTTTGTGAGTGGAGAAATGCAGAAGCAGCTGCTTGGAAATCAGTGGTCTTACTCTAGCTGGTGACAGAGACAGATTGCCTCAAATACAAAGTGATCTAGGTAGTTGCAAAGGTCGGTTCATTTTGCAAGTTTTTCTTTTCTTCTCAGTTCCTTGCATTTGTTTGTGTTGCAGACACTCTTCTGTTAAAAGACAGTTCTGTAATGGAAAAATCTACAGAGAATTTTGGTTCATCTGCACAGAAATTAACCATTACTATTTAAATAATTTTGTGAAATTCTATTTAAATGATTCTGTGAAATAGCAGTACCCTTGTTCTTCTGTATGGATCAAGTCTATCATTCAGGTTTGTGCCTATGTTTGCCGGGGATCAAATAGCAAGGTAGTTCTCTACATTCATCTGGGCACAAAGTAGCACAGAAGATCAGCTTTGTTTTGTAGAAGGTCCAGTGCCTAAAATGGCAATATCTACAGTCATTTGGCTGCTGGGGACATATCAACCTTCAGAGACGACGCGAGAGCAGTGAAGAGCAGCCCTTGCTCATCTCCTCTCTCTGCCTCTTATCATTCCAACCCCATGTTTTTGCTGTGCTGATGGCCACCCAGACCCAGAGCCCAGGGCACCAACAGCCAGCCAGTCTGCAGCTGTGGCAGGGGATTCCTGCACCTTTCCCTCTTCCACTTCCCCCTCCGATGTAGAAGTTTTTTTGTAAGGACGTACATATTGACAATCCCAGGCTGTTTCTGCATTGCCTGGCAGACCACAGTGCACCATGAGCCAAGCTCCATGCATGTCCCTTAGCTGCTTACACTGTTCTGTGGCAGGACAGGCCTCAGAGGAGCAGGCGTGTGCCCAGCTCATCCCCAAAGGGCACTGTCAGCATGTAGCACACTGCCAGGCATGGCTGTGGGCATGGCCATGCTCCAGACATGGTTTTGCTTTGTTCGAAGCAACGTGCCTTCATTCCATGCATTTCATATCTTCTTTTTTTTTTTTTCATTTGGTGGCTTTTTGCCAGGCTGGAAGGCTGGTGACCTGAGGTCATTTTTTCACATGAGGCCCATTCATGTTTTTCCTTTTGTCATCAAAACATATCGACAAAGTATTCTGCACTGAGAACACCCAATGGATAACGTCAGCTGTAATATCCCTCCAGTCAATAAAACCTTTTAAAGATCATTATAGGGAATGCAGAGAATGGGTTACAACATGAGGGGTCACTGAAAGTTCTTTTATCAGTTATGTCAGTTAATAGTCCAATATCCCAATAATAAAGCTGCTTCTCTTCCTTCAGACTGGTTTTGTGAAGGAGCATAATTCTGAAGTTAGCTTAATTGAAGACCTAGTAAGAAATGTGATTGCATCACCTTAGCCTCCCAGAGGCAGATCTGCCTTTGTAACATCAGAGCAAATCCTCCTCAAGTCCACCAAAGTCTGTGGAATTACTCTGACTTTGCACTGCTGAAAATAAATGAAGACTAAACTCCACTTCTTAAATTTCACATGTGGCTCAGCAATCTATTTCAATTACTTGCAGTCTGAACAGGCGAAATCCTCCCTTCAGATATACCCGGAGCACCTTCAGCCGGCTGGGATAGATGCACATCTACAGAGAGAGATCTGCCCACCCCATTTTGCACCCGAGTGCACCAGCTCCAGGAACCTCTGAGTGCTGATGAATGGCTGCAGAGCGGGCTCTGTATGGGTTTTTTTTCCTTGAGAGAAGCACTCAGCAAAGGCTAGGTCTTCAGTCTGTGCATAGCAAGTGGGATTTGACTGTGACAGGGGAGTGTGAAACACCCCAAAACAGAAACCACCTACATGCCTGCAGGGCTTGCTTAAATACTCTCCAGAAACTGGTCAGCTAAAAATGGCTGTGAGGGAGAGCTGAATTGGCCCTAAATTACGGGCTTGAAAATTCCCATGTGCAGAGGCAGAAAAGAAGAAACTCTCCTTAGGAGATGGTATCCTGGGGCTAGATCAAAGCCTGTTGGTGCAACATGACTTGCAGTGCTGTGAAAGAAGCTTTCCCAGTTCGCATAATGGTCGTAGCACATGCGCTTATACAGATCTTCTCCTCTTCTCCCCTGCTCCATGTATGAGAGAGACAGAAAAGGTCTGATGATGTTAGAAATTGTATGCTTACTTTCTCTGGTAAATACTATTTATCAGCTGGACGCTAGTTTGATCTGGCTAAGGGTGAAGTACTCAAAGGTCTCTAGGGAAAGAATGACTTCTTCTGATTCACATAAGGCACATCTTTTTTTCACAAGGAGCAAAGGGCAATGCAGATTGAGAAAGGAGACCTCCATTAAATGTCCAAAACTGAAGGTAACCCAATATACATGTCCCGTCCAAACAGTACAGGTAATATCGTTCAGGTTACCTATAAGTCAAAAACATCACTTACTAGGATAATAAGTAATAAACACTGTGGCAAGACAGTTTGTGTCTTTTAGATGCTGCAATACCTGCCAGACTGGAGATGGAAATACAGGGAATACAAGTAAAAGCCTCGGGAGACTGGGAGTATTGATCACTGGTCCTTGACCAACATAGAGCAGTAGTGAGTGCGTTGCTGAAAGTTGTGCAGATGGAGCTGCTTTTTATTATAACTGTAAAACATTCGCTTTGTACATGGGATGTAGTCGAGCCGGTAACCTCTTCCTATGAGTAACGAGTAGTATGCAGCTTGTTTTCTGGACAGAGAGATGGTCTACACATGGCTGTTAACTAATTTAATACAGAAAATCTAAGGTTTCAGAGAATTTTCATAATTAGGGTTTCTTCTTTGATTTCTATCTTTATGTTGTCAAAAAAAAAACATCCAGATACTGAATTTTTGTGATTCCTCTGAGACAATCAAATGCAGAAGTCAGAATGTGATTCTCCTTCCATGACTCTGAAAACTATCTCCAGAGAAGTGTCCTTCTGTAACATGAGCCCCATATGTCTGGGCTGTAGCGCCAGGCTGGCCAGCCTAGGTTAGTCATTAGGCAAGGCGCATGGTGGGTGGCTGCACACAAATTTGATGGCTATGTCCCAGAAAACAACTGTTGTCAGTGCACTGAGCCCCTCTAGCAGGAGTCCTGTTCACAAACCAGTCTTAAAATGTAAGTTCACTTCTTCAACCGGTTGCTGTCACAGGAACTGATTCACCTCTGATGGCTGATGGCCAACGTGAATCAAACAGCTGTTTGATGGACACCCATGGGACTGAGATGTAAACAGCCCCCATTCATCTTCTTTATATTCTTATAAACATTTACATTACTGGGAAAGATGATCCACTAATTGAATAGCATTACAAAATTTATTCTTCCATTGCTGTCTGCTATCTGCTAAATAAAGATGTTTTTGAAGTGTGACTGTAGCCCACACATCATCTTGTCTGGGCTTCCAGCAGCGAAGTCTAGCCAAAAGCTCTAAACATAGCTGCCTTCAGTACTGCTAGCATCCTAGCCCAGGAGATGAAGCTGAGTGAAAACATACCTACCAGGTATTTACCCTGTTTCTTGGACAACTTTTGTAACCCAGGAGGGTGCTGCTGCGGTTGGATCTCTACTAGTATATAGGTAGCTTGGATATTTCTGCTGTGGACTGGGGACACATCAGGATAGACCAATCCTATGAAGCAAATGGTTGTGCCGTATGAGACCCAATTTTATTGAAAATCATTAATTTTTATGTGTTGATCGCTAATGAAATATTCATCAGTGTGGAGAACAGCTTTGAAGTTGTTGCACGTATAAGTGATACATCCTCAGCTCTCTGATTTGCCTCTTCCCCTCTGCTGCTGTGCTGCAGGGATCGGTAGGCGCGCAGGCAACCAAGTGCGTGCCACTGCCAGCACAGGAGCGGCGGGCGAGCCGCAATGGTGCTTGCCGGTGGGGTGGGCGAGCCATGTCGATGCTCAGTGGTGGGGCGGGCGAGCCGTGTAAATGCTCGTTGGTGGGGCAGGCAAGCCACAGCAGTGCTCAACAGTGGGGTGGGCGAGTTATGTCGATGCTCGCTGGTGGGGTGGGTGAGCCATGTCGATGCTTGCCGGTGAGGCTGGTGAGCTGTGGCAATGCTCGCTGGTGGAGCAGCTCGCTGGCTGCTTATCTTTCCCCATAACACAACCCTGTGCTGTGACACGCAAAAGTGGGTCTGCCCACAGAACTCAGTAGCAGCTTTGTTGGTGGTAGCAGCCACCTCAAGGTGAAACCACTTTGAGAGGAGAGACAAGTTCTTTATGTGTTACTAAAAGCACCTTCGTGAGAGGAACTGAAAACATGAAAGGATTTTTGGCACAGGTACCTTGTGCATTGGCAGAGGTACAGCTGTGCAAAGGCAGTACAGAGATGCCTCATAGCTTTCACTGTCAGTAAAATCTCTTATCAGTTGATACTGATATCCATACAATGCAATCTTTTTTATATTTTTTTTTTTTTTGCAGATGCCTTTTAAGTATGATTTACAATCTTGTGCCACAGCTCGGGAAAGAGTGGAGTTGCACTGTGGTCTTCTGAGCACTGGGCACCTCCTCCAGCTACGCACAGCAGGGAGGGCAAAGTGGCCTCTCCTCCTCTCACTGCATTTTAAAGGAGGAATGACACTCTATTCTCATTTTGTAAGAAACAGAATAGTAGGTGTTACCTTCAGAGGATAATCCAGGGCAGCAAATCCCAAGTGGAGGCAGGCATCTCCTGGCAGTGCCGAGTCATGTATGGGGGCCCCAGAAGGAGATGAATTTAAGATCCCCTCATTTATTTGCTGCCAGTGCAAGGCCACCCCCACCTATCTTGGCTGGGTTTCCGCAGGACCCAAACTTCCCAGATGCTGGCCATGGTGCGCTGGCACTCAACAGAGACATTGCTACGGAGGTAAGCAGTAGGAAACAGGTTTGTAATGCTCAGGATTGTCTTATGAAATCAGGTTTTATGCTTAACTCTCATCCCTTCCAAACACAAAGCACTTTGAAGAGTATGAGCATGTGGATTGTGTTGTGTCTTTTAGATTCTGTTGCAGTTACTCTTCTGGACAAAACTTTTATTTCTAGCTGATCTTATTCTCCTCAAAGCTTCAATAAGCCTGTAAGTAACAAGGCATAATAAAGTCCTGATTAAATACATAGTCTTCTCAGCTTTTGCTTGATTTTATCTGAGAAATCATATGTAGAGATTTCCTTAAGTGCCCTAAGTGTGTACAAGTGAGACACAAGGTGAAACCCTCCCCTAGTACTCTACCACACAACTGCCTTGCAGACAGTAGCTCTCTGCCAGATTTACACCGGTATTCAAAGCTGGCAGGGAGGGTTTTGTCAAATAGATCAACTGAGTTTTGTAACTAGACGTGATCAAGGGCCAAAAACTGTCTCTCCTCTAAGAAATTTTTAAACACAACTTAAGAATTGTGTTTGGATGTGCGCCATTTTGTCGACCTTTACAGAGGACTCTGCAGAGAAGTGGCACAAGCCAATATGACAAGCCAGTATGAATTTATTTGATAAATAAGATTTATAATGTGAGCAGAACATCATCTGAAATTGAAGCTTGACTTGTGAAATACGCTGTTAAATGGCTGTTCGATGCTTTCTTGATTTTAGGACTCATGCAAATTAATGCATGCACGGTGGAGAGGGCATTATGGACTCTGACGCATCATTTCAGGCGTGTACTAAGCTGTACAGAGGTGCATGTACCTTTCCTTAGCAGATGTTTGACGTGAAGAGTGCACCGATTTGTTTGCTAGACATCAAAGAACAATGTGTAGCAAATCATGCTGTAAAGCAATGCAAACCACTTGTTAGCGAACAGCCCGTTTTGCCTGCCACGAAGTGAGTATGTCAAATACAAATAGTTCCCTCCTCATTCCCTCACTAATTTGAAACACTCACCAATGAAAAGCAACCCTAGAATGGAAATGCATAAATACAGGGCCACTGCACTTCAGGTGAAAGAGGGCCTGGAGTATTACATGTAGGAAGATCATGCATAACCTAGCTTATCAGGCAGAAAATAGGAGAAGAGGGTTCCCCTTGGTGTGTAAGAGGAGAACTTGCATGCTTAGGTCTCAACAGTCAAGGAAATTTGAGGTAAAAAAAAGCAAGTGGCACACAGAACTACTGCCACAAAAAGATCTAGCGCCCTAATGCAAAAGGGCAGTTCAACAATTGCAACAGGCCAAAATGACTTTGCATAGCTAAATACCTAGGTCAGTTTTAATCACTGTGACAAGTGCATACAAGTCTGCCAAGCCAGTGATTTAAATGGTGTAACTGAGGCAGGTTTGTCCCCAAATCCATGCCTGAGATGCGTGTGGAAACAAATTGAGTGAAGGAGTTCAACAGAGCAGTCTGCAAGCCTGAGCTTTTGTGTCTGCCAATAAATAAACAAATGCCTCAAATAGCCATTTCGTTGAGACCCAAGAAAGTAGTTGCTCTGTTTTGCTGGCACTAACCCTGAGCAATTGATAAGGCAGATGCAGAACACTGATAAAATCTCTATTCCACTCTTTGCAGGCTCTCAAAAAACACACTTTCAATGTATGCTAGTGCCAGTGGTGTAATATCACCAGCAACCTCTCCAGCAGTGTCTCCAGAGACGGTCTCACCATGGGTGGAGAGTCTCCGAGCCTCCCAGTTCTGTGCTGGGAGACCAGCCTGGGGAGGGGAAGGAGCAAATGGCTGCTCTTGGGAAGAGAAACTGAAGCACAAAAAAAGGAGGAGGAAATGAAAAAGAGTTTCAGGAGGACTGAAGAAGTCAGTCTTGAAATCACTTCTAGAAAAAGGAAAAAGGGAGAGAAAAATGAGAGGAAGACATTTTTTAACATGAAGAGAGAAGAGGAAGGCTAGACAGGGAAGGGGAAGGGAAATGGAACTGCAGAGGTGCAGAAACACATAGGAGACCAAAAGAAAGAAAGAATAGGTTAACAGCAGACAAACAGATGGCAAGTAGAAGTGGCCGAAATGTCTTCATTTTCTAATCATTCATTGTCAGGGTTGGAATGGGGTGGGGGGAGGAAAAAAAAAGGAAAATTTTTGAAAGCAGCAGAGAAGTTTAAAGACAGCCACATAATTTTTCCTGCCCAGGAAAAAATCAGAGAAGTATTGCCATCAGATTCTCCATTCCTCTTGTCAGGGATGTGGTGGGATGCATGTGTGCTTTACAATGCCATGAAAGACAGAGCCGCAGGAGCTTGTGTCAGATACAGACAGGCACAGCATGTTAATGGCTGAAAAGGATTCAACAAAGCTCTTAGTCTCCCTTTCCCTTCCATTTCCATTCTCTAACACCTGGAATCGCAGCTAATATTAACCAGCCTTAACTCTTACCAGCCAAAGAGCTGCGTAAGATATCACTATCAGAAGTGTTGTGTTTGAAATTACAAGCAAAACAAATTTATCTTCTTGTAATCATTCCCCATAAATCTTTCACTAATACTTTGCTGAATTTAAATGTCATTAACTATTTTTTATTAATTGTTGTTTGTTTTGTCAAATGATGTCAAGAACAATTGCACAGACTGACTGTTGTATTACATTTGTTTATCTGGTCCTCTTTTTGCCCTTAGAAGCAAACATCTTAAACTCAAGGCACTAATGTCTGAAATATCTGTGTGGAAAGCACAAAGCTTTTTCCTCCTACTATGTGTACAGCTTCAGCTTTAAATAAAGATTGCACCATTTTTGAGGAGAGAAGTTGTGGGGGAAACACATGATGTTACATGGACTTATGCTCAGGTCTTCCTTTTCAGAGTCACTTTAAAATCCCAAATAAGATGATCAACTGTGATGTGCAGATGCTTGTTAGATTTCTGCACTAGTTAGATGTCTCCTGAATTGCCTCACTCTTGGCATTGGTGGTCCTGGCCTGCGTTACCAAATAGTGCCAGTGGCCACCAAACAAAATAAAAAGGGATCCTTCAGTGGTTGACGCTGAGGGACTGGTAGATCACAGCAAGCACTGTGTTTCACTAACTCAGACACCTAGAACATGAGGATCTGTGTCTGAGCTAGGGAACTAGTTTTCCTTCACAGACAGTGCGGAGCAACATGAATGCCTTGGGCGCAAAGCATCTGACTTATTTTGGGTATCCACTGTACTGAACTGTGCTTTGAAAGTACCTGTTTCTCTTCATTGACTGTGAAGGTAGTTTGAGATGGTCACCACAGATGTGCGTATCTACACTGGTCAGATGAGTCCTCTTCTAGTGACCAAACACAGTGGTTTTATGATGACTGGTGAGTTGGGTCCTCAGTGGACACAACTGGTCATCATCCCGGTCTGAATGACGTTGCACTTTGAGAAGAGAGGCCCAGGACTGCCCCAAGGCAGAATCTGAGCCAGCACCCAAACCTCTGTTCCAGGCATGAAGGTGGTGGTGGAGGGCTCTCCTTCCAGCAGCCTTTGTCTCATGCAACATGCACGCCTGCATCTATCTATACACAGGCTAGCACGGGGAGACCAACAGCCCATCAACATGGCTTAGGAGCAGACTCCTCATCTTCCAGGTGGATCACGAGGCTTGACAAAATTTAACTGCTGGTTTGACCTGTGTTCAGAAAGGGAAAATAGAGATGAAAAGTTCAGTGTTATGATGCACCTTTCATGTCCTTGCTTTAAACCTGTATTGACAAAGAAGATGTTTATCTCTGTTCTTTCTTCTCCCTCCACCCTGCCTATACATCACCGAACCTGGGATCACCCAAGGAAACCAATGAGAAAAGAAGAGAACGGAACCAGTCAGGCTGAATATGCAATGACCTCCTCCCAAAACAACAGAACAGTTGATAATAATGCGGTTGTATAATCCCCGAAACCCCACCAAGGCGCAGGAGGTGGTGAACTGTCAAAGCACACACATGGAGTATGCAAGGTGGGTGAAATAAGGCAGCGAAAGGAGCTCTGTGGCCAAGGACTTCATTTCAGAAATAGTGCACGCATCAGTGATTCGGAAGAGAAAGTCAGGCTGCTCTTCAGGCTTGCTGCTTCTCCAGGGAAGGATAAACTCGCCCACCCAGGCTGCCTGGAGAAGAGGCCTCGAAAAGGCACAAGCATTGCATGCTGCATCTCGTGAAAGCGATGTCGCGATGCCTCCTACTTCTTCTTCTTCCTCTCTTCCCCCCACTTTTCAGTTTGAATTGAGTGTCCAAAAAAAGCTGCTTTCGAGGAGAAGGTGATCTGCCAGAGTGGCAGCAACTTATTGTAAGTGGGTCTGAGGGTCACAGGTGGGAGGTGTCACGTACATGCTTCTCCAGCCTCTGAAGTTTTGTGTGCTTTAACTTCATTCTTATTACTCTCATTATTTCATTGTTAAAATAGGAAAAAGAATTCTGTTAAGCCATCAAGCAACCAAAAATTGCATGAACTTGTGACTTATCCCAAGAAATTCATCTGTGGTCTGATGACTATGCAATTTCCGTGGCTGAAGACTTTTCAGACGAAAGAAATCAAAATGTAAGATTTTAGCAATTAGCATTGCTATTGAAAGAGCGGTATTATTGAGGTGCTTTGACCATTATTACTTCATAATCAGCCTCCTTTTTTGCATCACACTTTATTTTTTATCATTAAAAAGTTCTTCGTTTGTGAAATTGTACACATTTCTCTGTGTTTGCATCACACTGATTCCCCAGGGAAACCCCTACAGGACAGATGTTCTCTATATCTTGGTGTGAGTATTTGGGCAGGATTGTGTTGAAAGGACTAGCAGCCCTTCAAAGTCCTCTTCATTCACTGATTAGTGCTGTTTGCTGAAAGTGTCAAGTCTCCTGAACTGACCCACCAAGGACATTGTAGGTCTGGCTTGGGCGACCACTTTTGAGGGTCTGGTAAGCTGGTTGTGCCCATGTTAACTCAGTCTCTGCCTCCCCTGGGCAGAGACTGCCAATCGTGCCAAATTCAGCATAATAGCTTAGTATTGTATTTTCTGTGACGTGGATTGCACTTAAAGCAAAGCTGAAACCACCCAAATTCATTTCACGTAGGGTCTCAGATTACACTCAGTAAGTAACCCTTAGGATAAAGGCAATGAGACTAGCCGAGATGCTGGTCTGTTCCCCACCTCCTGAAAACTTTCCTTCGTGTCACACCTCCACATGTATGTCTCCATTTACCTCTGTGCTGAAAGTAGTGATGCAGTGAAAGACAAATTTCCACCCTGGCTACTTCTCTGGACGTCAGGCTTCGACACCACTTGGTCTCCATGTCTGAGTAAGTCCCAGGCACCAACCCAGTTGCTCTCTGGGACGTGTCTGCATGCCGGCCGTCACATCCCTTGGTACTGCAACACACCGATGCTTTCAGTTTTATATAAGGATGTGCCTGAACTGCAGAAATCAGACCTTGATTTTGGACACATTCCTGTCTGCAGTTGTTCTGTCAGTGGGATGTAGAGTTTGGGCTGGTGGTAGAGGAAGATGACGTTCTGCAGACCTTCCCCAGAAAAGCTCCGGGATGTTCAAATCAGCAGTTTCAGCTCAGGCCCATCTCTAGTTTTCTATTAACTATTCAACAATAGGGTGTATGTAAATCTAAGTACCTTTTCAATGATAAAATGAAATGCTGCTATATACTGCTGTTGAGGAACTCATGGAGTTATTAATTTAGCTTCTTTGTCTGTCATCACTATGTAGAAGTTTAGCTACATAAAATTATTTTTTAAAAGCTAGACTTCCTTGAGAAGTGAATACAATTACAAAGTGAAGGGAATAAGTAACCCTTTGCCCAAGAGTACGATCATTCCCTGCCATATTCATGTTGTGTGCTTGCACAAGACAGTGATATGTTCTTGGATCCAAAGTGGAATTAAAATGATAGAATTTACACTTTGAGCCTAGTATCCCAAATATTGATTGCCTAAAGCACTTAACCCCTGAATACTATAATAAAAATATTGCAAGTATATTTCTAGAATATTTTTTAATCTATAACATTTATTTTGGTGTAGTTACCTATGTTTGCCTTTCTTTTTTTACTCCAGTTGTTTCTGCCTAAACGTGGCATAGTTTGAGACTGGTTGCATGCTTAGCTGAGAGTATAAAGTGTGAATGCAGAGGAGTTTAGCATGATACAGGCTCAGGATTAGCACTTTCACCTAAAGGTTGTTGATTTTATTTATTTGCTAATACAGCTTTAAAGCATATTGTGTAAGGCCAAAATCACAAACGAGATGTGTAGCTCATTATTTCCATCCAAATGTGTCTGGTTTTGCAAGAAAAAGTCTAAAGAGGTGGCCAGCAGACACTGTCTGATTTTTGGTGATGTCAATGGCAGAATGTCTTCACTAGAGAAAACCCTGGTCCATGACTGGCTGGGTAGACGAAGGGAGAGCTGTGGATGTTATCTACCTTGACTTCAGCAAGGCTTTCGACACAGTCTCCCATGATATCCTCCTGGGGAAGCTGAGGAAGTGTGGGCTGGATGAGTGGTCGGTGAAGTGGATAGAGAACTGGCTGAATGGCAGAACTCAGAGGGTTGTCATCAGCGGCGCTGAGTCTAGTTGGAGGCTGGTGACAAGTGGTGTCCCTCAGGGGTCAGTACTGGGCCCAGTCTTGTTTAACTTCTTCATCAACGACCTGGATGAAGAGTTAGAATGTACCCTCAGCAAGTTTGCTGACGACACCAAACTGGGAGGTGTGGTAGATACACCAGAAGGCTGTGCTGCCATTCAGCGTGACCTGGATAGGCTGGAGAGCTGGGCAGAGAGGAACCTGATGAGGTTCAACAAGGGCAAGTGCAGGGTCCTGCACCTGGGGAGGAACAACCTCATGCACCAGTACAGGCTTGGGGTGGACCTGCTGGAGAGCAGCTCTGCGGAGAGGGACCTGGGTGTCCTGGTGGACGACAGGTTAACTATGAGCCAGCAGTGTGCCCTGGCTGCCAAGAAGGCCAATGGCATCCTGGGGTGCATCAAGAAGAGTGTGGCCAGCAGGACAAGGGAGGCTCTCCTTCCCCTCTACACTGCCCTGGTGAGGCCTCATCTGGAGTACTGTGTCCAGTTCTGGGCTCCCCAGTTCAAGAAGGATGAAGAGCTACTGGAGAGAGTCCAGCGGAGGGCTACAAGGATGGTGAGGGGACTGGAGCATCTCCCCTACGAGGAGAGGTTGAGGGAACTGGGCTTGTTCAGCCTGAAGAAGAGAAGGCTGCGAGGGGACCTTATAAATGCCTACAAATATCTGAAGGGTGGGTGTCAGGAGGATGGGGCCAAGCTCTTTTCAGCAGTGCCCAGTGACAGGACAAGGGGCAATGGGCACAAACTGAGGCACAGGAAGTTCCGTCTGAACATGAGGAGGAACTTCTTCCCTCTGAGGGTGACGGAGCACTGGAACAGGCTGCCCAGGGAGGTTGTGGAGTCTCCTTCTCTGGAGATATTCAAGACCCGCCTGGACAAGGTCCTGTGCAGCCTGCTGTAGGTGACCCTGCTTCGGCGGGGGGGTTGGACTAGATGACCCACAGAGGTCCCTTCCAACCCCTACTATTCTGTGATTCTGTGATTCTATGACATATAACCCACAAGCAAACCCACCCCAGGCCCCCTGAGGCCTCCTCAGGAGAACATAAACCTTAAAAGCTTCATGGAGAGCAGGCAGGCAGGGCATTTCAAGGAGCAGCACATGAGGACTACGATCGATTTTCAACTCTGCTGCTGATCTGCTGTTTACTAGCGGGTAATTTTGCCTCTCCGTGCCTCAATTTACCCATCTGTATAATCAGGATAAAAATCCTTACCAGCTCTGTGGCAGTATTTTCAGAGATATAGATGTATCCTATTTGCATAGGCAGATTTACACTATCATTATATCCAACATGCAGATATTAAATAAACCTATTTTGGCATATTGTCATCATAATATTTCATAAACAAACATTCCCTGGTGTGTTTTTTTAATCTGTTGGCCACCAAAGAGCAGCAGCAGACAGGCTGAGAGCTGCTCCTTGGATTGTCCAGAGCCTTTAGCTGCATGGTGAGGAGAGCTGGGAAGTCCTGCACGGGGTCTTTTTGCCTTTAGATTCCTGCCTAAGTGCAGTTGACTACGTTTCACCAAAATGTAAGGTGATCTTCAGAAAGGCGCTTGGAAAAGCATTCTGGAAGCAGATGCAAGTCTTCAGAAAAGAGAGGCTAGAAAGGTGGTGTCATTGGGAAATGGTTTCTGAAGTTTGCTGATATGGTTTAAGGCTGTGTTTAGCACTCTGCAGACTAATTGCAAAGCTTTTATAAGAGAGGCTTCTGTTCTTCCTTATTGTACTGTAGTTGAATACAAAGGGAAAGGAATAGGCTTGATGGACAAGGGCTTCACTAAGCAGTGACCCTGGATCTGGCAATCAGAAATACAGCTTTACAAGCATTTCGAGTTTATTTTTAGCCACCAAAATATTAGGCATAAGAAGGTCCTGCATAGGACCGGCATCCTCCATTCACAAAACAGCCAGATCCCTGGCAGATGCAGAAGCGGCCAATTTCTACGCAGAATTTAACTGCTCTGCTCGGACCACCACCAGACAGGCTCAGAAAACTGCCGTGTTCAGTCTGAGGGAGAGCATCAACTCAAAATTTCTTAAGGATCGTCACTAGCAGATGTGGGAATGCACTTTAGGGCCTGAGCTGCCACGTGGTCAGTTTCCTCAGTCCTCAGCCATGCCAGGATGGTGGAGCTGAAGCCCCAGCCCTGCTGCCCTTCGTGGCTCAGGCCCAACACAGTGATGTGACCCGGAAAGCATCTCTGCTTTGGATAGATGCTGCAAAAATAGACACGGAGGGAAAGAAGAGAGTTTTACTAAGTATAAGATATAAATATATTGATATATATCTATACAGAGACCTAATTGTCCAGTCTTGCATGCCATATGGTCACAGCATGTGAAGCGAATGTGGGCCTCCTGCTCCAACCAGGTCATGACCATAGATGCTGCCAAGCAATGGAGAATCAGGCCTATGGTAGATATGTATTTACAATACTCCCTGCACCTGTACAAACAAAAATATATTATTTTAAACTGCAAAATAGTGTGTTTAAATCAATGCATGAATGTAAATATTCTAAGATCTGCCTTCTTGACTGTGTACCACATGTACAGATGAAAGCGAATATTGTTTATAGGAAATCTGTATCAGTGGTTAAATGACTAAGGAGAAAAAATATCAGAATTAATGTTGTCATGTTTCTCAAACAAGCCATTAATATATATTTAGTATTTAAGGATATTGCTCAATAAGTATGTTCCGTACCAAAAACTGTGTTGCATATACAGATTGCGCAGTACCCTATTTTAAAAAGGCACCATAACTAATTTTTATTTTAAATAAAAATGTACTTGTAAAAAGTTTCCTGTGTCCTGTGGGTTATGTAGCTGAGAACAGAGCCTGCACGTTGGAGAGAAACGCTGCAGGGAGGAATGGCTGCAGTGCCTCTTTAGGCACTTCTCATACTGCCCAGGTTGACCCTGCTTCCTTCAACACTTTTTGTTCTGGTTTTGGAGAAGCTCGTGGCTGCTGCTCATGCCTGTGTCTGGCTGGGTTCGGGTTCTGTCTCCTCCAACCCTGCAATTGTAGTCCTAGAGATGTGCACTGCTGGTGGTTTGTAAATGAAGGAATTACACTCGTACGTTCCTGCAGCCCCCCAAAGCTCAAGAAACCCCTTCTGTTTATGCTGGAGGTGCTGCAAGTTTCCCTAACGACATGCTCTAGTTTTAGACTGATTTTTTATCTTTAGCATAATACTCCGTACCTTTGTTTACTTCAATGCGAGAGATAACGTGCACCATTTTATATCTAACTTCCCATGAGGTCTTCACCCACTCTTACTCAAGAATAAATGTAAATTATAGACCAGCCCTTCAGCAGATCGACACAGATTTATAGCAGCTACACCCCAATCCTTTGGCCGGGATTTACCCCTCACAGGTTTATGCCTTTACCAGGCAGGGGTGAAGAGCACAGTCTGAGTGAGGTCCTCTGGAGCCCAGGGGTGTCACAGCCTGAACCCTCCTTCACAGCAGGCTTTTCCATCCCCAGCCTGAAGTAACTCCCCAGGGACCTTCGGGTGCCCAAGTGAGGTCAGCTGAATTTGAGCCAGGGAGGGTGGCATTTTTATTTTACAGAATCACAGAATCACAGAATAGTAGGGGTTGGAAGGGACCTCTGTGGGTCATCTAGTCCAACCCCCCCGCCGAAGCAGGGTCACCTACAGCAGGCTGCACAGGACCTTGTCCAGGCGGGTCTTGAATATCTCCAGAGAAGGAGACTCCACAACCTCCCTGGGCAGCCTGTTCCAGTGCTCCGTCACCCTCAGAGGGAAGAAGTTCCTCCTCATGTTCAGACGGAACTTCCTGTGCCTCAGTTTGTGCCCATTGCCCCTTGTCCTGTCACTGGGCACCACTGAAAAGAGCTTGGCCCCATCCTCCTGACACCCACCCTTCAGATATCTGTAGGCATTTATAAGGTCCCCTCGCAGCCTTCTCTTCTTCAGGCTGAACAAGCCCAGTTCCCTCAACCTCTCCTCGTAGGGGAGATGCTCCAGTCCCCTCACCATCCTTGTAGCCCTCCGCTGGACTCTCTCCAGTAGCTCTTCATCCTTCTTGAACTGGGGAGCCCAGAACTGGACACAGTACTCCAGATGAGGCCTCACCAGGGCAGTGTAGAGGGGAAGGAGAACCTCCCTTGTCCTGCTGGCCACACTCTTCTTGATGCACCCCAGGATCCCATTGGCCTTCTTGGCAGCCAGGGCACACTGCTGGCTCATAGTTAACCTGTCGTCCACCAGGACACCCAGGTCCCTCTCCGCAGAGCTGCTCTCCAGCAGGTCCACCCCAAGCCTGTACTGGTGCATGAGGTTGTTCCTCCCCAGGTGCAGGACCCTGCACTTGCCCTTGTTGAACCTCATCAGGTTCCTCTCTGCCCAGCTCTCCAGCCTATCCAGGTCACGCTGAATGGCAGCACAGCCTTCCGGTGTATCTACCACACCTCCCAGTTTGGTGTCGTCAGCAAACTTGCTGAGGGTACATTCTAACTCTTCATCCAGGTCGTTGATGAAGAAGTTAAACAAGACTGGGCCCAGTACTGACCCCTGAGGGACACCACTTGTCACCAGCCTCCAACTAGACTCAGCGCCGCTGATGACAACCCTCTGAGTTCTGCCATTCAGCCAGTTCTCTATCCACTTCACTGACCACTCATCCAGCCCACACTTCCTCAGCTTCCCCAGGAGGATATCATGGGAGACTGTGTCGAAAGCCTTGCTGAAGTCGAGGTAGACAACATCCACAGCTCTCCCTTCGTCTACCCAGCCAGTCATGTCATCGTAGAAAGCTATCAGATTGGTCAGGCATGATTTCCCCTTGGTGAATCCATGCTGACTACTCCTGATAACCTTCTTTTCTTCCACTTGCTTCATGATGGCCTCCAGGATAAGCTGCTCCATCACCTTTCCCGGGATGGAGGTGAGGCTGACCGGCCTGTAGTTCCCTGGGTCCTCCTTCTTGCCCTTTTTGAAGATTGGAGTGACATTGGCCTTTCTCCAGTCCTCGGGCACCTCTCCTGTCTTCCAGGACCTCTCAAAGATGATGGAGAGTGGCTCAGCAATGACATCCGCCAGCTCCCTCAGCACTCGTGGGTGCATTCCATCGGGGCCCATGGATTTGTGGACATCCAGATCGCTTAAGCGATCCCTCACACAGTCCTCCTCGACCAAGGGAAAGTCGTCCTCTCTGTAGGCTTCCTCTCTTACCTCCGGGGCCTGGGATTCCTGAGGGCCAGTCTTAGCACTGAAGACTGAAGCAAAGAAGGCATTCATTAGCTCTGCCTTCTCCGCATCCTCCGTCACCAGGACACCCGCCTCATTCAGCAGCGGCCCCACATTGTCCCTAGCCTTCCTTTTGCTGCTGATGTAGTTGAAGAAAATTTTTCTGTGTGTTTTGCTGCTGATGTAGTTGAAGAAAATTTTTCACATTTTAAATGTGGGGGCATCTTAGTTGCCTTTAATTCCCAGGACAGGATCCCCTCACAGTACAAAGATTTGTCTGCCGGATTCCTAGTGCTTAGCAGTTTTCGTTGGTGCTTTGGGAAGGATTTCATACCCCAGTTTAAAGAAGCGCTTAAATGGAACAGACCAACACTAACGCAAAACTACCAGGTGGCAGTTTAATGAATTACAGCAATAACCGTTATGGCGTATACTATGAAATGCAGCAGACTTAAATATCAGTCATGTTTTGCAAAAGAAAACTTCCATGTTTAAATCTCCCTGTGACCACTGAGAGAGAAAATGCCTCTGCAAGGCATTGGCTCCTGCTTCAGGCATCAAAGCTGCCGGGTCAACATCTGTGCCTCCAGCCTGTAGCAGAGGAAGAAGGAAGTCGCTTTGAAGAAGAGACCGCTGGGAAAACAGTCAGCAGAAAAAGGTAGGGCACAGCCCTGGTGAAATTCAGGTAAGGTCCCTCAAGTCCTAGTAACAGCAAAAAATAATCAGCCCAGAATTCACTGCCATTTGGCTGAGCTTTATTCATGCTTTAGTCGTGGTGAGACGGTCACAGGAACCAATGCGTGAGCATGTTAAAAGGTGACCCAAGTACTGGTGCTCTTCACGGAGCAACGGGAGTATTTGGTGGGAAAACTGATTAGACTAGAGCACAACAGAAGAGCTCCTAACCTAAAACCCAGGGTTATGTTTTGAGCATAGCTGAAAACACTGCCAAATAATAAGAGACACAGCAACTTGCCATGCTGAAGAGCTTGGTGTTGCCCTTGTGTGCTCTTCCTCCACTGCCCCATCACTGGGAACCAGCATTATGATACCAAGAGAGAAATTAGATTACCAGGTTTTAATATTATTTGGAGAGCCAGCAAGAGATTTGTAATGAGAGACATGCAGTGTGTTACGTGATTTTAGTAATATACAATCATTATCAAGTGCATTTCACTGGTTTCATCTGGACACGTGTATTGCCAAGGTCTACATCATTTAAATAGACATCCAGTACAATTAGTTTCAAATTACAGCTTTCTCCATTTCTGAAAGATGCTCTGATATGGGCATGCTTCATTCATGCAGGTGTATTCTTTGCCCCCCAAAACAATCAGTTGTTTAAAAAAACCCACAACTGATGTTTTAGAATGTATTAGTCTTCAGTTATTAAAGTGCTAACATTCTTAATAGATATTTCTTTTCTATCAAAAATATCCCTTCAGTGTTGATCTTCCATTTAATAAAGATTTTATCTAAGCCATTTCCTTAGGGTTCTTTCATGACTATTATGTCTTCAACCATTTTTATAGCACAGAAACAATTGTCTAATTGCAAGTTAACAGAGAAGTTGCCCTTGAAAATGGCCGGAATCTAATTCATTTTTTCTAGTATTCAGGAAAAAATACTGGGAATATTAATACCAAGCTTCCTGGCATGTTCTGAACGTGTTTTATTTTTGGTTCTAGTTAAAACAAAAGCACTCAGTGCCACATTTAAACACTTGTCCTGCTGCTCCTGTCTTGCACTGTGGCACGGTTTGGAATATTCATGGGGAACAGCAATTCTCCTGATTGTACTGAGCATCTGAGCAGTGCCTGTGCCGTGCCGGTGTCCTCCCTGCCCAGCCTGTCCCGGTGTGAACATCTATACTGTGCCGCAAGTCCTGGCAAGGGCTCCTTACCTGACCGGCAAACACATATAGCACATGGGAGGTCCTGGCAGCTGGGGTGGGAGGCAGCAATGCCTGGGTGAAGTGTGGGGCCCCCAAAACAGGGTTTTTTCTGGGGAGAGAGGAATGAGGCAGCTGCTGGGCGCAGGATGCAACGCCAGCTCCCCTTTTGTGCCCCAGTAAAGGCAGTCACTGAACAATTTAAGGTGTAGCAGCAAAATGATTGAGGATGAGGGTGGGTGGTCAAACTCCCTTTATTATATGTTACAAAATGCCCTAAAAATATTATACTCCTGAAAGAAGCGTTATTGCACCGACCAGAGTTTTTGATCAGCCTCCGATGCTGCTGGGGAGGGGGCTGGACAGGGTGAATGTGATGCAGGGAGACCCAGTTCTTTCTCAGCCTACAAAAGAAAATGCTACAGGCTTTAATTTCTACCTCACTGTATAAATGGCAAGGCTTTAGCAAGCTGATTTTCTCATGAGTGCTGGCTAGATATAGCAAATCTTCTTTCTGGCTTGTTGGTTTCCTTAATCTGTGAGCTCTCATAAAAAAAAAAAAAAACACAGTTAAATGGTATTTGTATATATCCGCCTTAAAGTACTTTATAGTATATATCACTGTGGCTGAAAGAGAAAGGAAGTTTCTTTGTAAATAGCAGCTGGCTGCTTTACTTTCCTATGCATAGATACAAATTTCATGAACTTGTTTTTGTGCAGCACATAAAGAACTTGGAGCTGGAACGTGAATAAATTTCCCTTTACGTTCAGCATCGCTTCCCCCTGCACACGCAAACAGAAAAGCTTTCAGTATTTAAGGTTTCATTTAACACAGTCATAGTCGGAAGCAGAAAAGAAAATAGAAAGAAAAGCAGTGGTATGGCAGACACATCCCAGTGAACGAGCCTGTGAGCCAGAAACAGCCTTCCCTATTTTGATCTGTAATTTGAGGATAATTCAATTAGACATTTCAAGCAATTTAAACATTCATGCATTGTCCAGCACCAAAGCATGAACTGTTCAGCAGCAAACTAGACCTGACAGCCTTAGCAGGCCGAGTGAAAATCCCAATGTTTAAAACGAGAAGCCCTCACCTAATTGATGCCTACTGGAAAATTAAAAAAATAAGGCGGATGCAAGAGGGGACAAGGGGCGTGAGAGAACTACAAATGGCAGACTGAGGCGTATATCCTGGCTGGGGGCTTTGCACCTCATTTACAGCTATTTGCTTAACAGAATATTTCAAGGCCTGTATGCTCCTTTTAAAGAGAGACTAAAATACAAATGCACCTGATCACCCATCTGTTCCACCTCTCTGGTGGTACTTCAAAGGCAGGCGTTCAGGAGCAAAATGGAAGGGACCTGCACCTGCTTGGGAAAGCCAGGTTCCTCCTGCCCACGCTCCGTAGCACCGAGGCATCTGAAGGCATCAGCTGAGGCAAAGCTGCAGGAGAACGTCCTGCCCCAACCCACGGCCCGTTCAGAGATGACCAGGAGCAGCCAGGGAGCGGGAAGCCCTGTGAGCAAGCCCATTTCACACACGGCAAGACGTTACACGGCCCCGTGCCTGGCATCATGCGTGGAGCCTGGAAGGGGTCCGAGGCTGAGCCCCGTGCCCGCCACGTTGGCTGCCCTGCTCTCCCCAGCTGCCGCCAGCAGCCAAATCCCTGTGAGGGGCAACCACGGGGTGTGCAGCTCTGTGCCGATGAAATGGAGATATTGGCTGCTTGGGTGTTAACACTTTGTGGTGTTAACACACTGTGTATAATAATAATAATAATGCAAGAATTTTGGGGGGATTTTAAAACAAGGATGTCTCAAATCCTTGTTTCCTTTAAATGCGTTGTCGCTTGTGACCTCTGAGTCCAGGGGAAGGAAAGCTATGTGTCTTCTCCCCAACAAGCTGCCTTGGAAGCAGAAGGTGATGCTAACCTGTTGCACTGGCTGGCTGGCAGGCAAGACTGCTTTGATGGACACCGATTTGGAATGCCCAAAGACATTTTTCTGGTAACAACATTTAGAGGCAGGTGGTGAAAGCATCATGAATTGGCAAGTAAAACTTTTCTGGCAGGCTACGTGCCTTTGGTGTCCCTTCATCGCTTCCTCAAAGAACCTCTGGAGCAGAAAACTCACCTGCAAAACTTTTCAGGAGTGTATCACATCTATCACCTCTCCATTTTAAGCATTATGCAATTTGGATAGTGGAAACCCAAATAGTACACAGGGTATATGCAGATGCCAGAGGTAATTTTCCTTGAGCCTTTCTATTTGAAGACCCAATGTCCAATGTGCTTATAACCTATTCAAGTGTGAACAGTCTGTGCTGAAATTTTCCCCGTTGACTGTCTGCTGCAAGCTGACCTTTGTATTTGTCTAGGAGTTGCAGCAGAACAATTCCATTGCTTTCAATAATGGTATTTGGAGAAAAGATATTAAAACAAAACCCAACAGTAACTTCTGACTGTTTTGTTGAGAATCTCTAACTCCTCCAGTCTTTGCAAAAGAGATTAAAGTTAACAAGCAGATCGATGCTTGTATTGCCAGTTACAAGCCTCTGGAAACTCATGGTTTCCCTTCTTTAGAGGCCACTTGAATTGGACAGATAAATCCACTGAAAAGTCTGTCTGCAGTGAGGTTGCTCCATCTCTGACACACCTACTAAAACTAAGACACTGAATTTCAGTCAGTTCATGTGCACCAATTAATCAGCTCAATATCTGTGAATAAAGTCAAGGGTAGAGCTGAATAAAAGCAATTGAACTCATTTGTTTTAAAAACTGTAGTTTTGGAGGATCAAAACTATTTGGAAATTCAGTTCAAAATTAGCAGTGAATTGTACTCATAAAATATTTGCAATAGTTAGAAATGGAATGGAGAAGATGGTACGCTGAAATGGCAAAACATTTATTTTGGGCATTAAAATATGTCACAAACTCCGACACAGCAGAAAGGCTGAATATTCCAACTCCAAAATGTTTGGGACTGGCTCAAAATATAATCTTTTGATTTTGCCAGAAACAGCCCCACATTTTACTTTGGTTCTACCTGAACACATTTCCTTCTGTGTTTTTTTCCCCCATAACTCTACCAACAAGCTAAAATCTCAGTACCTACCCAGCTCTACCAGGAAGCCATGAACATTGAATATTTATCTCATTACCAGAGCAAAGGTTGGATTTGTTCTTCTCAACCTCTCCTCTCTGCCTAAAGCAATGAGCGAATGCTCAACCTTTAGAGAAGGATGCTCTTATCTTCAGATGTTTTGGTAGAAAGAGACCTTAGCTAGTAGAGAAAGGACTTTGCAGAGAAAAGCAGAGTCTCACCAAAGTCGAATCTTCCTACTCACTGTGTTAGTGGGAATGAAGGAGATTTTCAGCATCTGCCAGTTGAAACAGGTAGTGCGGCTCACACATGCAGGTAGAAGCAAATCCTCAGCAAGAGAAATCCCTCAGACGAATGACCACGTGAATCTGCTGCACCTTCCTCTTTGGTGGTACCTTGGGCAGTGCCTAGACAAAGCCCCAGCAGCACCAGCGATTCAAACGTGCCGCCTGGGTGCAGGCACACCGACACACACGGGCGGGTATATGGATGCACACGGTGCCTGTCTAGAAGTGGGAGCAACTATTTGCAATTTTCCATGACAATGTGGCATAAAGTGTTTCAGGGCATCTTTTGAAGCAAGCTTTTCTCCCTGCCCCAGTCACTACAGCAAAATTGTTACAATCCACTTCTCCTTTGAAAAATGGCAGCGGGAAAATGGAGCAGGAGATATCTCTGGGTTTATCCTTTTCCTAACTTTTTTAAGTACTGACGGTGCACATCTGAATTACTAAGGCTTTACAGGGATCGAGGAATGTCCCTGAATGAAGAAATTACAGATTAGGCAGCTATGTTGTTGGGTTTTTTTTCATGCCTCATCACCTGCAATATGAATTCAGATTTCTAAATTCAGTTTTCGGCTGCATTTCAGCAACTCATAATTTTGAGATTCTCTGACCTGCAGCTGTGTTCAGGGAGGCTGTCCAGGAAGAAAAAATGCAAATTTAGCAAGCAGTTCCCTGGCTGAGGCATCAGACTGTATGGTACCTTCAAGGTCACCTGTCAGCTTCATTGGCCCTACTAAAAGCGGTGGAACTACTCCACAGCCACAGGCATGTGAAAAAGCACCAGAAGTTTATTTTAGCAATTATAATTTCATGTAGGAATTGCTAAGATACCACAGAAGATGGAGCCAAGCATTTGTAGAATTAAAATTTACCATTTCTGAGGAAAAAAAGTCTTCTCTGAAATGCACTTTACTGTAAAAACAGGAAACTGATCCATCATAAGTTTGAGGGATGCTCTAAATTCAACATTCCCTTTAAAAGAGTTTTAACTTATGTCAATAAGTCTTGTTATGAAATTTATACTGTTATGAAATTTATACTGTGCTGACTGCTGTATAAACACAGTGAGAGATGCTCTCTGCCCAGCATCGCGTAAATCTGAACAGGCTCAACTTTTTCTGTCAGGACCTTGAGGGATATCGATGATATTGCAGTTTCGTCGTACAGGAGAAGAGGTTTGTTCTCAACACCTGTGATTTATGAAGCCTGAGTTGCAAAGCTACAGAATACCCAAGGCAGGATTCCTCTCACCTAATCTTAACCAAGCTAAAAATTTGGTCTTTGATGTATCTAAATTACCTAGAATCTTGTTGTCAGAGGAGAAAGACAGCACTTCCAGATGGCAACTCATCTTACCCTGAAATAAGTACCCATGCCTGGGGGCTGAACAGCCCCAGCCTCTCTGCTGGGGGACAGGAACAACTGCGGCAATGCAGGACCTGGCTCCCAGGGTCTGAATTTATTAATGTTGAGAGGGCAGATGCTGCTGCATGCAGACATTTCAACAGGGGGTTATCACCCAGTCCGATGATGTCAGACGTCCATCCTTGTGGGGAATAATGTAAAATTAAGTAATAATAATAATCAATAATTAGAGTAGGAACAGTCCATCCCAAACTGGACATATTCATACAAATTTCTACTGAAAACCCAACCTCATTCTGGAAAGCCCAGTGGATTAATTAATACAGAACAAGATTTTAGAAAATTTGAAGGGAGACACTGTATGTGCGTGTGTCTCTGTGTGTGCATGTGCACCCGTGCATGCAGTTTTGTTCAGCCTGAGTAGAAAAATGTTATTACGAAAACAAAAATTCTTGGGCAGACAATACCTTTGAGTTCACTTGTGCAATCTGGTCAGGCATCCACTGAACGGGACGACTGAAAAGCCTGCAGTGCATCCTATTCCCTCCCAGTTAGCACCAGCACGCCCAGCACAGGCTTCCACAGGGGCTGCAGGGTTGCAGCTGCTCAGCAGCTAATCTTCCCTCTCCGGAGACAGAAACTCAAACTGGGACCTCATGATAGTCTGGAGAGTGCTAGGGAGAGGAGCCCAGGGTCCCATCCCAGCTTTCTGGCAAGGCCATCTCTCCAGCATTGAAGTGAACGTGGAAATGCAAACATATTAAAACATGAAGCCCCCCTGCCCACAACCCATTTGCATTTTTAGGTTAAGAAAATCTGAAGCTGCCATAGGACACCTCCCTCAAATCTGTTTTTCCTCCTGGTTTTAAGTAGTTTCTCGTATCAGGGAAAACTACTCAAATGCGTAAGTGGGGAGGTGAAGACCCTTTGAACTGACTCGCCTCCAGGGCAAGGGGCTGCATCGTCTGTCCAAGCTGGCTGGTCATACGCCATCGACAAGCCTGACCAGAGGTGCCCAAACAGCCAACTCATCCCGTCTGATGGCTGCAGTCTGTCACTGTCGCCTGAATTCAGCACGAGTAGCACAGACGTGCCCTTTCTCCGAGGGAACTGAGCAGCTGAAAGCAACATGACACTCCATCAGCTTAGGAAAGCTTAAAAACAACCAGCACTAATTTTATGCCTATGGGTTTTCAGTGATTTTCTGCCTTGACTTACATTTAATCAGCAGAAGTAAGAAAAAAAGAATCTAAAAAAGAGAAAATCTAAAATATACCAGATACCAACCCACCTTCCCCAAACATTTCAAGCTCTCAATCTCCGTTTACTCCAGGAAAATACACCTTTATTCTAGGAATGTTCCTGCGGATGTTATTTGTAGTATGAACAGAATTGTTTAAAATCACTGTTTCACCATTGTTTTTCAAACCTGCTCGCTGCTCTCGTGTTTACTCAAGCAACTTGTCTATACAGGGGGAGGTCTGCTTCAGAACAATTTGTCTCAGTCAGATCAGACACCAGGACCTCAAGAGTTTGCCTGGAAACTAATCATAATTTAAAATCTTACTTTCATCAGTATTAGTTTTCAACTGTATCTGAATTAAGACAATGATCTGCAAATAATGTGTATGAATGAGACAGATCATCAGCTGAGGCTGCAGACCCTTGATGCGAGAATGGAGAAGGGGATCCCAACTATCAAAGGTGTTGCAGAAGGTACGATGCCCCGCGGATGATCCTGGCTGCTAACGATTAAGGATCTGCTGATGCTGCCAGATCTAAAGAACTGAGGAGGGAAAGCAGAGCTGTGTGGTTAACGCTTTTTACAGGGTGGTGCACCACACGCACTGATTTCGGTGGCTGGACTCTCATGGACTTGGCTTCTGTAGGATCTGGCCACTGGTGGGTTTACGTGAAGGCTTTCAAGACCAGAGTGGTTTTACATTTTGTGCAGAGTTCGGGGGCTCAAAGTAGGTGAGAGGATGTTTGTTGAAACCAAAGTATAAAGGACTTGTCTGAAATTTCCTTTTGCATAAAGGAACACATTTTAAAATGACACTGGAGATGAAAACAGTTATTCCATATTACACTCTGGACATTTTGTTCCATACTTAATATGCCAGGAGACAGACTAAGGAGATGCAAAAGGGATGAGATTCTTATTTGCAGGAAAGAGGAAAAAACCCTTCAGTAATGAGGACAGAATTCACCCACATATCATACGACAGTGATAACCAAACTAATATAAATTAGACATGACATTTGGATGCTGAAGAATAATCTACATTCTGCATTTGTTGTGATGATTCACAGCAATGAACTTGACCCAAAAAATGCTACCTAAGTGCTCAGTGTTATTAATAATAATCATTATTCAGAGAATTCCCAGATGGATTAATTCAACTTTCTGCAACAGTTCTGGTCTCCTTTTATTCAGCATGTTCATTTGATTGCCTTCTAATTAAATGTGATTTTCTCAGCAGATGCCTTTGGGTTTTTATTCGAATATTTGACTCAGCAGAGAGTCAATGGGCATCCCATCCCGCTCGCCCAGTTAACACTCCAGCTCTGCCTCGCAGCCCTGTGCACCCAGCACAGCCATCCTCAGAGAAAGTCACAGCGCTGGAAATTCACTGAAGGGAAAAGCTGTCATGTTTTGCGGAGGCCCACAGTGCAGATTGTGTCCTCCTCTCTGGGTTGATGTCAAATAATAATCACAAGGCCAGCCTGTGCATTCTTGATACAACTTTTAGGGAATCAATCTTACTGGTACAATAAATGACACAGGCTACTGGGTCCTTGAGCACACAACTTGAAACTGTTCTGCAAAAGGAAGGTGTTGGGTTTTTCCTGGTTCTTTATCTTCATGATTCATAATATCAACAAAAAGACAGATTTTTAGCTGAGTCACATTTTCAGTCCAAATTTAAAACTCCCCCATCTGCTTTTATACATGTAACTGTACACCGACGGACCCCACCTGCTTCCACAAACCAGCTATGGAGATTGCCCAGTGGCTCAGGGAGCGTCACCAGCTGTATGGAAAGTGAATTTACAAAACTGGGGACCGTGGCAGGAGTTTTTCCCCATGCCCCCTGGCAGGCTGGGGGGACCTGTGTGAGGCTGTAAAGACGTGCTGTCCCGTAAAGAGCCTGTGGACGATGCCAGGCTCTGATGCAGGCACTCAGGCGCCCATCTCCAGACACGGCACTGCAGCTTATACAAACATATGCCTCTTCTTTGTTGGTTGCCTACCTGGATCTCATGTCACAGAGGGCTGCATTTTTTGGGTTTGTTGTGTTTTTTTTAAAGGATAAATTCTTTCTGGATTCAGCTTGTACTTTAAAGCTGAATTTAAAGGACCTTGGAGCTTGTGGGTGAAAGAGGCCACGGGCAAATGACCTCGCGCTGAATTTGCATTAGCCATCACAGTTCACAGAGAGTACGCTTGCTCTCTCTCTCAGCCAGCATCAGTGAATATAGTCTCAAAGTTGAGGTAAACAGAGGCAACTAATTTGGAGACATCAATGCAGGGTCTGCAAAAAGCATTTTCTGGAGTCAGGAGAACTTTTTTCTAGTGCCCTGGGGACCCGGAGGTAATTGTTTCCACGTGATGCACCCACCACCTCCCTGAAGGCAAGTGTTTAAAAAAACCCTCAAACAGAGCCTCTTCAGCTCCCCGATGGGGACATATACCCTATGTTTACCAGCAGTGGGTGCTGTAGAAAAAGATAAACTGGGCAAAAAGGTCATTTCTCTCATCCCATTTCCCTGTCATGAGGTTGAAATGACAGAGGTAACAGAACTGACACCATTTTTCAAAATTTTGTTCTCTTTTGTTTTCTCTTTTCTCTCTTTTGTTCAATATTTTAATTATTCGCTAGTTGATTCCGTTTTCATGAGTGGGATTTTTTTCCACATTACACTTTGTTTTTCCTAACCTGCCTTTTTTCTTATGCTACCTGGACACTTACAAGTCCATGGGGCTGGATGGGATCCACCCAAGAGTACTGAGGGAGCTGGTGGAGGAGATGGCCAAGCCACTCTCCATCATCTGTCAGCAGTCCTGCTTAGCAGGGGAGGTCCAAGATGACCGGAGGATGACCAATGTACAAGAAGGGCCAGAAGCAGGATTCCGGGAACTGCAGGCCTGTCAGCCTGCCCTTGGTGCCGGGGTACACTATTGAGCGATTCATCCTGAGTGCGCTCACTGGGCCTATGGAGGACAACCAGGGAATCAGGCCTAGCCAGCACAGGTTCATGAATGGCAGGTCCTGCTTGACCAACCTCATGTCCTTCTATGACCAGGTGACCCGCCTAATGGATGAGGGAAAGGCTGTGAATGTTGTCTATCTGGACTTTAGTAAGGGCTTCGACAATGTTTCCCACAGCATCCTCCTGGAGAAACTGGCTGCTCATGGTTTGTGTAGGTGTACGCTTTGCTGGATAAAAAAACTGGCTGAATGGCCAAGCCCGGAGAGTGGTAGTGAATGGAGTTCTATCCAGTTGGCGGCCGGTCATGAGTGGTGTTCCCCAGGGCTCAGTATTGGGTCCAGTCTTGTTTAGTATCTTTATCAATGATCTGGATGAGGGGATTGAGTGCTCCCTCAGTAAGTTTGCAGCTGACACCAAGTTGGGTGGGAGTGTCGATCTGCTCGAGGGTAGGAAGGCTCTGCAGAGGGATCTGGACAGACTTGATTGATGGGCTGAGGTCAGCTGTATGAGGTTCAACAAGGCCAAGTGCCAGGTCCTGCACTTGGGTCACAACAACCCCATGCAACGCTACAGGCTTGGGAAAGAGTGGCTGGAAAGCTGCCCTGCAGAAAAGGACCTGGGGGTGTTGGTCAACCGCCGGCTGAACATGAGCCAGCAGTGTGCCCAGGTGGCCAAGAAGGCCAGCGGCACCCTGGCTTGTATCAGGAATAGTGTGGCCAGCAGGAGTAGGGAGGTGCTCGTGCCCGTGTACTCGGCACTGGTGAGGCCGCACCTCCAGTACTGTGTTCAATTTTGGGCCCCTCACTGCAAGAAGGACATAGAGGTGCTGGAGCATGTCCAGAGAAGGGCAACAAGGAGGAGGTGTTCAAAACACTTGTAGGTACGGCACCTCAGGACATGGTTTAGCAGGCATGGTGGTGTTGGGTTGATGGTTGAACCTGATGATTTTAGAGATCTTTTCCAACCTTAATGGTTCTATGATTCTATGATACTACCATGATTTATAGCATTTTTTTTCCTCACAAAAACCAAGATACTGAAAGAAAGAACTGTCTTATAGGTAACACCAATTTCTGATAAAGAAGAGACATCAAATAAGAGAAATAATGCACAGTCTTGCTCCATTGATTGCATGTTGCAATCTGTTCCTTCCATAGTATTACACCATTTCATGCAAAATAGAGCAGCTGCCATAGACCTGCTTGGTTTGTAGAAATGGCCTGAGGTCTTCACCTGGTAAATAGTCATGTAGTCCCACTAGAGTCAAGGAACTTCAGTTTTATGAAAAGCAAACATCCGTCCCCTTTGCTCCCTTCACCAAGATGGCAGAAAAGAAAGCAGTCCTGTTGTGAGCTGCTATCTTCCTTACGCCCTCTCGCCGTCTGTGCTGACTGTGGTGGCTCCTGCCCAGCGCTGTGCCCTCCGCCTGAAGCTCGATGCTGGTTTCCAGCCTCCCAGAGCTTTTCATTACCTTATCTGCATTATTTAGACAAATGCAGAACATTTCTCCAGACAGGTTGCAGGGCGCCAGTTTATCTGCATTAATATAATAATGAGCCTTTATCCACAGTATCCAGCCTCTCCTTAGAAATCAATCACTGCCTGATTAATGTTCTGTAAATAGGGGGATCTCCATGCTGCAGTACTAGATGTACTGCCCTCCTCATTTGATCCTGCTCAGCTGTGTTTCACTGCTTTGCTTCTTGTTTTGCTCTTCTGACATCACCTGGCCCCTTGCCTTCTTAATGTTTATTGTTAAGTAACCAGCTTGAAGAACATTCATGGTGTGTTTAATGGGACCTGTGCCACACATTCAGAGGAGTTTAGCTTTAACCCATTTACCTTGCTTGTTAGGGGAAAAAGCTAGCCGAGATGTCCTGAAGCTGCGACACGTTAATGATAACTGTTGTCTTTGCCTCTGTGCTGCCCATGAAATCTTGCCATGGTCAGGATGACCCAGGGCTAAGCATGATACTATGTAATTACATGGAAAGAGGAAGCCCACAACATTGATTTTATCCTGGGAATTATATGAAGCTACACTATGGCAAACCAGTCAAGTGATACAGATCTTTTAGGGTGACATTTTTACTTTACATGTTTTTTTGAGGATCACTTATTTCTTTTAAATGTCAGATTATACAAAAATATCAGAGAAAGACAAAGCTGTATCTTTTCCTTGTGCTCTGATTTCCTGAAATTTTACATACTATAGGAGGCCTCCTCAGAAACACAATCCTATAAATGTAGCCATATGTGAAAATAGCATTTCAAATGCCTTCTTCTGGGGGCTCTAGCTGTGCTACGTAGGACAAGATATGCTTTTTACGCTATCTAGAAACCTCAGCAAGAAGTAGAAAAGGATATTGTCTTTAAAAAATGTGGCTGGTCACCATGTTTCACTTGAAACAGATAGGATCTCTAAGATACACAAATCTAATATAGATAGTGAAATAAGATGGAAAATTGCTTCTTTTTGAGCAAAAGACAGGAAAAAGGACTTATAAAAGTCAGTCCAACTTTTATGACTGATCTATTCAAAAAGAAGTTTCATTCATTGCAGAAGGACTATTATGTTCTTCTGGCTCCATGTATGAATTTCCATCTAACCACAGACTCTGCCTCATTGCAGATGGGTGTATCATGAGAGAGGCCCAGTTATGCTGGGCACTGTGGGTACACATAACAAGATATTCTCTCTCCAAAGAACTGAAGAGGTAGCAAAATCTAGGAGAAATTGAGAAATTCTACTCCCTTGTGAAAATGGGACAACTGTGGGATACAGTGACCCTCACAAAAAAGAAAGCTCCCAAGTAACAGCCCAAAAGCCCACGCTGCCTGGGATGCCCATAGCACCCGGTGAACCAGCAAGAGTCCGGGAAGCTGCCTCTGTGTTCAGAGTCTAACCCTGTCAGCATGGCCCTAACCCCCAGTGACACCCCTTTGGTGACAGCTACACTCTGAGCCACAGCAGCCCACATTCTGTCACTGCCTGTGGTGGAAATTACTGCCTTTGGATGCTGCTTTTTCCTTGGCATTTTTCCTTTTGGAAGAAATGCATTTTTCTTTCAGTGGAGAATGCAGTTCAACAGCAGGGTATCTTTCCCTAACTTTCCTAAAGAGAAAAAGAAGGTCATATATGCTGGCATTTTCTTGTAACCACACTAAACATCTGCAGACCCTCATGGTTTGCTTTTCCAAACCAGTTAAGACTGGAAGATTTATATTTTTCTTTCTATCTGGGGAGAAAGTTCATAAAACAAAAGGAACATGCCTCAGAGCAGCATTTCAAACAGAAAAAGATCTACCCTGAAGATGTGAAAACCCATTTTGCTATATTTATCAGTTTCATAGCAGAGAAAGGTCAAAATGTGAATTTATCCAGCAAAATCAGCAAAGCCTCTTAGGCTTCCACTGTCCCAAGTGGCATAAAACTACAAACACATCTTATTGTTTAATATTGGTGGAGGCTGGCTTTTTGTTGTATATGAAAATGTTGAAGGTTTGGCATATTGAGGCAACACAGGGTCAGAAAAATCAGAAATTAGCAGTCCACAAATGTGGAATTCAAAAAATAAACAACAACAACAACAAAACATCAGGAAAAATGATGCAGAACCACTTCTACTCTAGAGAAAGCCAAATCCATTAAGCTAATGAGTTAGGCAGCTGATGCTCTGACCTGAATTTTTTTCTTCATTTAGGATTTTTCGTTCTTCATGCAAGAAGATCTCTCATTATTTCTTATCTAAACAAACCCCAATATACGGGCATTCTTCTGCAAATTGTTTGCGGAGCAAATTTTCCTCTAAACAGTCACAATCTGAAATTTGAACAGTGTGACCCATGTGACCTATCACATAAATTCTTTTTTCTGATCTCTTTTGGGCCAATGACTGAGACTTTATAAACAACTTCCCTTATCCCTCGCTCAGCAATTAGTTTCATTCCAAAAGAAGTTTCCTTTTAAGATTCTTAATTTTAAAAAACAGCAGGGAGATGGACAACAAGACACTTTAATGTAAATCCCTGTTCTATCATATACTTCTTGTAAGACAAGGACATGACAAAGTAAGCCAGATCCCCAGAAGACATCTGACAGAGCAATCCAAAAGGCAGGGCATAGGAGGACCTCTTCAGCTGCTGCCTGGCTTGAGCGGGGCTTAAATTCACCGGCTGCTGGGAGCTGCCCAGTAGAGCAGCTCTGTTCTGGGCACACGCATGACTCCATCCATCCAAGCAGTGCTGAGTGCTGTAACTCATCAGGAATCAGAAATTTGTTGTTTCTTTTGCCCTGATCCAACTGCGATGTGCAGGGAGACTCTGGCTTTGCAGCCTGGGGTTAGGGGGTCATAATCAGTGCCCTGGTCCAGTCAATACTGTGCAGAGTGGGGAGGAACGAGGGGAAAGAAAAGAAAAAAATCCCTACCCAACAACGCTGGGAAAGGCCACAAACTGGAGCTAAGAGTCAGATCCAAACCCTGGTATGAATCAAATAGGCAAAGCAGCAGCTTTAACGGCCAGAGAAGTAGGAAACATTGCATCTGGCTCACCATGGTGGCTGTACTGCATGCAAGTAGACCTGAAATGAGTTAGGTGTTTAACTAAAATGAGCTAGGTGTTTAAATATGGTTTTCACAAATGCTAACTCTGCACCAAGCAAGCCAGATACCTCCAGTAATCATTTACGCACTGAAGCCCACGAGCCAGACCAGTGGTGGCCAGTCATTTCTGGCTCTCCTGTGGAAAGCTTCCTCTGGAAAAGTCACACACAAAGATTGCTGTGTGTATATACAAGCTTGCTTACCTTCATCAGCTTCTGCAGCTTCCCAGGGTGTAGTCCGTAGGATCCCAGAGGCCTGGTGTGTTGAAAAGCATGAAGTCAGAGACTGGAGACGTGTCTGTGCTCCGAGTGCAGCAGTATACAGAGGTACCTTAGCCAACACTGAGTGAATCATCATTGAAAGTAAACACCTCCACTTTCATGACAGAGTACAAATGGGCACACAGAGGAGCTTACATGCCTTGACTCCATTCCCATGCAATAACTCATTCGTGCTTCCATGTTTTGTATAAATATTCATATCTTGCACATCCATTTGCCCCTCTTCCCTATCACTTATAAAGAGCCACCACTGAAGCCAATGGGTATTGACCGACTTCATACGACACCAAGGAAACAAATAGCTGTCCTTTGGGATGGCTCTTCCACACTGCGCTGGTAGCTCAGCAAGCAGGCAAGCAAGGCAGGCCTGTGTCGGGCACCGGGCTCACACACTTTTCATCCCATAAAGAGGGAGCAGAACGCTGAGGA